>NC_083276.1:29334663-29684480 GCF_963506605.1 Zootoca vivipara
AAGCACAATTCAAAGTGTTGGTGCTGACCTTTAAAGCCCTAAATGGCCTCGGCCCAGTATACCTGAAGGAGCGTCTCCACCCCCATCGTTCAGCCCAGACACTGAGGTCCAGCTCCGAGGGCCTTCTGGCAAGTTCCCTCATTACGAGAAGTGAGGTTATAGGGAATCAGGCAGAGGGGCTTCTCGGTAGTGGCACCCGCCCTGTGGAACACCCTCCCATCAGATGTCAAGGAAATAAACAACTATCTGACTTTTAGAAGACATCTGAGGGCAACCCTGTTTAGGGAAGTTTTTTGTGTTTTGTGTTTTTTATATTCGATGGGGAGCTGCCCAGAGATGGGCAGGATATGAATAATAAATTATTATTATATATATTATTTTTTAGTATTTGATGTTGTTGCTTTTTTATTATTGTTATTGGTGTTCTGTTGGGAGCCTCCCAGAGTGGCTGGGGGAAACCCAGCCAGATGGGTGGGGTATAAATAATAAATTATTATTATTATTATTATTAGCCCAAGAGGCTCAGTGGTTTAGACCACAGCGCCACCCGGATCCCTACTGGGAATCCAATATTCCTTCTTGAGTACTAGGGTGGAAGGGCAGGATAGGAATGTGATAAATAAATATTCTGAGCAACACCATCTTGCCTGCACAAAGGTGCTGTCACAGACGGGGAAAAACCCAAGTGGCTCACACAACCACTTCTTCCCAGTGGTTTGTGTGAGCTGTTTGCTGAAGCACCTACATTGAAAGCTATTGCTGCACGCCACCACGATCACTGAGTAGTGCAAGATTCCAGGGGGTCCTGGTGCTATACCCAGGGTTCGTGTTTCCTTTGGAATGAGCCAAGTCTTTATGAGATATGGCTTATTTACACATATATACAACCAGAGCCTACAATGGAGGGGTTCACTGCACTAACACCTCAAGAAGGCCTTGCTTTCCCCATAGCCACAGGCTTGGATTCAAACAGAAGTCAAACAGCCCTCTCTCTCTCTCTCCCCTCTCTCTCCACCTTGCTGCTTTGCTCTGTGCTCTCAACTCTCACTTTGTCCCTTCCAGGAGTTGAAGGAGGGGGTCCCACCCCCTTTGCTGTCTCCCACAGAGTCCCTTCCTTTGTTCTCCTTGATGGCCCATCACCCAGGCTATCGCCCCAGCAGGAAGCTAGCCTGGCTATTCCAGGAACTAGAAGCTTAAAAAAATTCAAGAACTAGAACTTTTCATGCTTGCTGGATCCAGGGATTAGAAGGGTCTTGGCATGCAGCCTAATACTCCTCCCCTGCACACCCATGAGACTATATTTCTATAGATCCAGCCAATGCCAATACTTATAAGAACAGCAAGTAGTCCTAGTGCAAAAGGTGCAGAGTCAACACCATGCATTGTCATCCTGATAGCTGAAGAGGAATATTTAGCCCTGGACAAGTTTCTGAAATAATTACACCATAAAGTGTTTAATGTGGTGGTGGTGTTGGATGTGTGTGTGAGGAATGACTTTAAATATTAGAAAGATGTTTGAAAGAAACACATGGATCATTTTAGATTTCATGTCATTCCTTTCTTTGGGACACCTTTATCCATTGTCACTTGTACCACTGAAATGTGATTTCTCCTCTCTATAATTCTTTTATTGGTACCTCAAGATTGTAATTAGTGTTTTACCCAGCAATGATCAGTATCCTCTCCATCCACTTTTGATAAACTGATGAATTAGTGATTGCAGCTAATTATGTAGCTCTTTGATTAAATGATTAGCTAATGATCACACAATACTTTGGAAAGATTACAGTTTATGTAAGTGCAAAAAAATTGTATTAATCATTAATGTTAATATTATTTTCCATTTCAGCGGACCAAATCAATTTGTTTATACTGGGTGTGTTGAATCCTGGATATGATCTCCATTTTTTGAAACAAAATATCAGTCCAGGGGAAAGTCAATTATTATCATTATCATTATTATTATTTCTATTAATTCTGTTTTTATTTATCTCACCATGCAATCTTTAAAAGGTCTTCAGGGCAATTTATATCTATTAAGAAAATAATATTAAAAAGTGTCAAATAGCTTACCAACTAATTAAGTCAGGGGGGGGGTACCTGTGCCTCCCTGATATTGCTGAAGAAAAATTTGCACCATCCCTGACTATTGGCCACATTGACTGGGAATCCAGCAACTTATTGGAGGGCCACAGATTCCCCATCCCTGAATTAAATAAAACAAAAGCTGGAGAAAAAAATGTCACCATGCAAAGAAATAAAACAGATCAATATTAAAGAGCATCTGCCACCCAGAGTGTCTGCTATAGTTATTTTGCTTTAAACCAAACTTTATTTCCAGAAGGTGAGTTAACCTTGAGCACATTGGATAAAAAGGTGTAATATAAACGCAACACAATACAACACATATATAAATAAAATGTTCTGCCTCTGCGGTTGGAATAAGATTGTGCTCAGATCCTGCTTGCAGGTTTCCTACAGGCGTTTGCTTGGCCACTGTGAGAACAGGATGCTGAGTTAGATGCTGAGCCGCGTTCTTCTGTGCAGTGATGGAGAGATCCATTAAAGTCTATTCCATCCCAGTTCTTCTACATGCCAATGGGAGCAAGTCTCTCCTGTTCCATTTCCATGCATATTCTAAAAGGAATGAATGGAAGAAGAGGAAGGAGAAGAAGGGCTTGCGAGTTGGTTCAAAGGCTTCAGTGTTGCTTCTGTCCTTGTTTTAAAATCATCCTCCCTTTTAAAATGCTCCATCCTCCAGAAGTCTTTTAACCTCTTACAGCCTGGAGTGGCTAGTGCTCATTCACTAGAGGAGCAAGTCCTCCTGTGAGTGATGGGATATGATGACCTTCTGCCACTCCCAGAGCGAATCGTATAGCAAATACATAGGTGATGCCATGGGGGCAGCTGTGGGTGGCTGTAAGACTTCTGAAGACTGTGGCTTTTTGAAATATATATTTCAAAAATTATATATATTGTTATATATTATATATAATATATATATTATATTATATATTATATATATTATATATTATATAATATATTATATATATATATATATATATTATATATATAATATTATTATATAATGTAATATATAATATGGAGACAGAGACCGAAACCGAAGCTCTTTGCTACCCTCATGAAGAAACCCACCAGACTGCTGATTCCAAAGTGGATGGATGATTTGATCTGGGTGGCTCATGCATAGCTGCCAAGTCTCCTGTTTTCCCTGGGAAATCCCCGTTTTTCCAGCTGTTCCTAGCTGAAAAAACGGATTTTTTTATTTTTTCCCAGTTTACTCTGGCGCGGTGGCCATTTTGGAACTGGGCGGAGCATGCTCAGAAGTGACCTTTGATGCTGCTCTGCCCAGTTCCAAAATGGCTGCAGTGTGACTTCTGGCATGGCGGCCATTTTGGAACTGGGCAAAGCAACACCAAAAGTCACTTCTGAGCATGCTCCGCCCAGTTCCAAAATGGCGGCAGCGCTACTTCCAGTCTGCTATTTCCGGCCCGGTCCCTTATTTCTCTGACAGCAACTTGGCAGGTATGGGCTCATGACTGGATCAAATCGGGTGACTCCACTTTGGAAGGTGCGCTCGGTGGATTTTTTCCCCATCCCTACTTTTGTGCAATTGAAATGTAGCCTACTATACAAAGTTAAGAGTCACAACCCATTCTCCACTTGCTTTCTCCTCTGTCCCCACCAAGCACTGAAATGTGGTCCCTGGAAGCTTGTCCACAAGGCAATGTGGCCCTCAGGATGAAAAACACCTTACAGTACTTGTTTCATTACCTTAGGTCCTGGAATTCCTGCAGAGGCTACAATCGTATGTCCTGCAGAATGTTGTTGGTTTATGGCCTTCCCATGTAGACGCAGCATGAGATTGTAGGCCTTCGATTCATTTAGAGCACCGCCGTCAGTGTCCCAGCAAGCTGCTCCTTTAAGTTCTCTGTTCAGCGAAGTTTAGATGACCCTGAACTGTTAAGTCACTGCCTGTGCTGCTTTCGCTCTTCTCCGACCGGAGAGCAGAGCCCTTTAGATGGTGCTTGGCTGGTATCCTTTTGTCAGGATGGAGGAACCTGTGCTGTGCCTGTGTGAGACTGCCTGTCATTACAACACTAATGGAAAGACTGCACGGATCACAACTCTCAATTAGCTCCTCAGGAGATTGCTGTGACAGCCAGTTACTAAACAGCAAGGTCTGGAGGAATGAATTAATTTGTAGTACAAGGCAGTTAGAGCCACAGTGCTAGTGACAAAACGAGACAGCAATAGACCTTGATTAGGCTCAGCCTGTGAGATGCAAGCGGGTTGTTACCTGGGGAGATGGCCTTCCCCTCCTGCTGCATCCCACTAGGACTAAGAATGGTCTCAAGCCAGAAAGGAATATGTTTGGGGGCTTCCCGCTCTACACTTGGAATTCCAGTCTGCCTGAGGCTATCGGGCAGCCGTGCATTTTCATTCAACTCAGAGGAAACTAGAATTCTGCTCTTCGGCTGACTTGGAGCTAGGCTTGGCGAACAGTGTTCAGGGAGTATAGCTCTGCCTTTCTCTTGGTCTTCAAATGAAAGCTCTCTTTCTTATTAAATGTGCAGCACTTTGTGCTTCCCGGTGCCACAGGGTTGAAGGTTGCTGGGTTTTTGTTGAGGAATCAGGAGATGGTGGCAGGAGTTGTGTGGACCAAGTAAATCTCTGGAAGACATTCACTGGATTGTTTGATTATACATACTGTACTTCAGAATGCCTAATTTAATAGATACAGGTAGGTAGCCGTGTTGGTCTGACGTAGTCGAAACAAAAAAATTATAAAATCCTTCCAGTAGCACCTTAGAGACCAACTAAGTTTGTCATAGGTATGAGCTTTCGTGTGCATGCACACGAAAGCTCATACCTATGACAAACTTAGTTGGTCTCTAAGGTGCTACTGGAAGGATTTTTTTTAATTTAATAGACTTAGGGTTGTTTTCAGCACAGCACTAAGGCTAGCATTCTGTCAGTGTAGGGATTGCTCCTTGTGCAATGGAATCTTCTCCTTTCTCCTGACTGCCCCCTAAATCTATTTTGGAGGTTCCCCCAACCCTCCCTAGCATATCTGGGGCTGGTGCAGGGCATATGCTGGGAGGGGGAGGGAAAAGTGCATAAAATGCATGTACTAATTGCATACTATTAGTGGAAATTGCATGCAAAAATGTGTACCTGAGTCAAAACTGCATACAAAAATGTGTTCGTTAGGAGAAACTTGCACTAAGATGCTAGCAAGCTTCAGGCTTCTTCTTCTTCTTCTTCTTCTTCTTCTTCTTCTTCTTCTTCTTCTTCTTCTTCTTCTTCTTCTTCTTCTTCTTCTTCTTCTTCTTCTTCTTTAACATCCAAAAATTACTGCGGGAAGGTGTTAAGATGGTAAAAATGAGAAACAAAAACTGACAGATTTGTCCATCCTTCGTTTTTGCCCTGGCTGTCATCCAAATCCAGACAACAGAGGTGCTTACTTGAAAGGAAAGAAGTCAACTTTCATTATGGCCGTCTAATGGTGCAAACTCAGCGGCTAGGAAAGAAGAGCAGAATCTAGTCCCGGTGCTCTTACAGGGCAGAGGAAAATAATAGCAATAAATCCGTTCCGAGAGCAAAGATCAAGGTTCAAGAGTCCAAGATCAGTAGTAAGGCTGCACTGGAGCTGCAGGACCTGGAGATGGGCGCTTCTCTGAGGGGTGGCCAGTCTTCTTCCTTCTCTTGATACACCACCTCTCCCTGGGGGAGATCACTGGGTGTGTCTTCTCCTCCTCAGAACTCTTCTGCTCTGTCCCACAGGCTGTGCTGCTGTGCAACAACACACACACACCCGGCAGCCCACAGACAATTTCGTGCCTCATCAGGTGTGGGCACATCTGAGAGTGGCGGGAGGGGGGCTTCATGAAGTGGGCTCTGCTACAGACCCTCCCCTTCCTCATCCTCAGCTTCATGTCCCCCCCCCCCACTCCTGATCAGAATCTAGCCTAGGGCCTCAGGGAGAACCATGGCAGTTTTACCCTGTGATTGGTGCAGCAAAATTGATGTATGTGTGCATGCTCGACACATTCGATGGGGTGCACATGGTGTTCCTGCTTGAAAGGGAAATGTTGTGCACGGCACAGCACTTTCTGAGCTTCTGTTCAGTACTCTCCCCGAAGCCCATGATACTTCAGGGTTCAAGGGGTGGGGTGGCAGGCAGGAATATGGTATCTTCCCTGAAATTAAATTTATTGTTGTGCTTTGGATCTTAACTCCGCTGCTCCCCCCCCCCAAAAAAGCCAGGGATCTAGGCTAATATCTCTGTGATACTGAGGACCACAGACACCAGAGAAAGGAAAACACAGCAGAAAGAAGCAGGGAGTGTGGAAGAGAACTGATAAATAAAAAAGGGGTTTAAAGCAGAGAGATTCTCCCCTGATTAGAATTCATGAACTCCATTCTTACATTAAGTCTATGTATGACACCTGGCCTTTAATGTGGAGCTGCCTACGGACATTAAAAATTAAAAGCAGAAGGTAGGATCCATCCATCTCGAATGGCGCTGCTCCCCTCCTATCTGAGCTCTGCACAAAGCTATTACACATTGATAAATTATTTTGGGTAATAGCTGAGATATTACATTGTTTCTGAGTGAAGGTAAAATCTCTCCATGACATGGGCATTTATCAGGAGCGCATTTCATGCTATTTATTATGGCCGAGACGAGATCACAGCTGTGGGCAGAGCTGGCATATTGGGCTGATCCCTCCCCCCCCCAGCCTCCCTTCTCTCTGTCAGGTGGATGATGGGATATTGATGGAGTTCATGACAACTTAATTATTAACTAAAGATATGCAGTTCACCTTTGTCGAGGGAGGGGGCACAGAGAGGAGCACCAGTGGTGTTTTCAGTATTGTGTGCGTTTGTACACATCACTTTTGGATATTCCTCCCTCTGTTCTTGCCTGGCGTTAAGCTAGTCACTAGTGCATTGTTTTTTGGATCAGGGGCACAAAAGGAAATAAACTGTGTGTGTGCGCACACACACACACACACACTTCGTTGAGTGTGCAGAAACAGTCTTTTCTTTCTCTTTTTCAACTGCTCATCTTCCACACTCCTTCCCCCATGGCTTAATTAGTGGATGGGCCAAAAGCGAACAGCAAGTGTGCAGCTCTTTACCTACTTTGTTAATGGGTTCTGGGCAGCACAGTTTAAGAAGGATATTGACAAGCTGGAACATGTGCAGAGGAAGGCAGCCAAATGGGTGATGCCCATATGCTCAATGACAGAAAAAGTGCAAACATTTCATAGAGGATATGTTTTGTAGTTTGTTACTCCTCTCTCCCTCCTGTGTATGATTGCTCAGGAAGGCTGTTGCATGGAAGAAAAGGCAGGTTTGTTAATGCATATGAGGAGCAAAGTTTGGGTGTTTTCGCTAATGGATACATCTTTTTGGAAGGATTCTTTTGCTACTGACTTCTTGATTGCCAACCCTGTTTACAAAATACTTTCCCTAAGCCATCAATGGAAGACTTCATCTACAGCAGGCATGGCCAAACTTGGTCCTCCAGATGTTTTGGGACTACAACTCCCATCATCCCTAGCTAACAGGACCAGTGATCAGGGATGATGGGAACTGTAGCCCCAAAACATCTGGAGGGCCAAGTTTGGTCATGCTTGATCTACAGGGCTGAAATGCAATTCCAGAAAAATTCAAAATTGGGCAACGTTTCAAGATGGAAATTCTGATTTTGCACATATCATTTTGCTGCAAACTATGTACAACTGCTTTAGCCTTTTTCAAATCCATTTATTGTTCTTGATTTGGGCTGGTGTTAAGTGTGAAATCTTTTTGTGGGGAAGGTCATAGCTCAGTGGGAGAACACATGCCTTGGAATGAAAAGTCCAGGTATGATCCTAGGGCTCAGTCAGCTAAATAGCAGGACTGGGGGGGGGGGGAATCTCTGCCTCAGATCCTGGGGAACCATTATCAGCATTATCAGTCATAGAATCATAGAGTTGGAAGAGACCACAAGGGCCATCCAGTCCAACCCCCTTCCAAGCAGAAAACACCATAAAAGCATTCTTGACATATGCCTGTCAATCCTCTGCTTAAAGACCTCCAAAGAAGGAAACTCCACCACATTCCTTGGCAGCAAATTCCACTGCCAAACAGCTCTTACTGTCAGGAAGTTCTTCCTAATGTTTAGGTGGAATCTTCTTTCTTGTAGTTTGAATCCATTGCTCCATGTCCGCTTCTCTGGAGCAGCAGAAAACAATCTTTCTCCCTCCTCTATATGACATCCTTTTATATATTTGAACATGGCTATCATATCACCCCTTAACCTTCTCTTCTCCAGGCTAAACATACCCAGCTCCCTAAGCCGTTCCTCATAAGGCATTGTTTCCAGACCTTTGACCATTTTGGTTGCCCTCTTCTGGACACGTTCCAGCTTGTCAGTATCCTTCTTGAACTGTGGTGCCCAGAACTGGACACAGTACTCCAGGTGAGGTCTGACCAGAGCAGAATACAGTGGTACTATTACTTCCCTTGATCTAGACGCTATACTCCTATTGATGCAGCCCAGAATTGCATTGGCTTTTTTAGCTGCTGCATCACACTGTTGACTCATGTCAGGTTTGTGGTCTACCAGGACTCCTAGATCCTTTTCACATGTACTGCTCTCAAGCCAGGTGTCTCCCATCCTGTATTTGTGCCTTTCATTTTTTTTTTTTACCCAAGTGTAGTACTTTACATTTCTCCTTGTTAAAATTCATCTTGTTTGCTTTGGCCCAGTTGTCTAATCTGTTAAGGTCATTTTGAAGTGTGATCCTGTCCTCTGGGGTATTAGCCACCCCTCCCAATTTGGTGTCATCTGCAAACTTGCTCAGGATGCCCTCAAGCCCATCATCCAAGTCATTGATAAAGATGTTGAATAAGACTGGGCCCAAGACAGAACTCTGTGGCACCCCACTAGTCACTACTCTCCAGGATGAGGAGGAGCCATTGATGAGCACCCTTTGGGTTCGGTCAGTAAGCCAGCTACAAATCCACTGAATGGTAGCATTGTCTAGCCCACATTTTACCAGCTTCTCTACAAGAATATCATGGGGCACCTTGTCAAAGGCCTTGCTGAAATCAAGATAGGCTACATCCACAGCGTTCCCTTCATCTACCAGGCTTGTAATTCTGTCAAAAAATGAGATCAGATTAGTCTGACATGACTTATTTTTCAGAAACCCATGCTGACTTTTAGTGATCACAGCGTTTCTTTCTAGGTGCTCACAGACCGTTTGCTTAATGATCTGCTCTAGAATCTTTCCTGGTATTGATGTCAGGCTGACTGGGTGGTAATTGTTTGGGTCCTCTCTTTTCCCCTTTTTGAAAATAGGGACAACATTTGCCCTCTTCCAGTCTGCTGGAACTTCGCCTGTTCTCCAGGAATTTTCAAAGATTATTGCCAGTGGTTCTGAAATCACCTCTGCCAGTTCTTTTAATACTCTTGGATGTAGTTCATCTGTCCCTGGAGACTTGAATACATCTAAACTAGCCAAGTATTCTTGTACTACCTCCTTACTTATTCTGGGCTGTGTTTCCCCTGCTCAATCATCTGCTCCATATTCTTCAGGTCGGGCATTGTTTTCTTTTTTGGAGAAGACTGAGGCAAAGAAGGCATTGAGGAGTTCTGCCCTTTCTCTGTCCCCTGTTCGCATTTCACCATCTTCTCCTCTAAGTGACCACACTGTTTCTTTGTTCTTCCTTTTGCTACGGACATACCCTTAAAAGCCCTTTTTGTTGCTTTTAACCTCTCTAGCAAGCCTCTACTCTGACAGTATAAGGAAGTAGGGGTAGATGGACCAATGATCTGACAGTGTAAAGAAGCTGCATGACTATTGGCCCATCTAGCCCATAATTGTTTGCTCTCCAACGGGCAGTGGCTCTCCTGGGTCTCAGGCAGAGGTCCGTCCGTCCCTCATCATCTGCTCCCCACTTCTGACTCCTTCTTCATGCAAAAGCACATGCTCTGCCACTGAGCTATGGCCCTTCCCTAAACTGCGCCTTAGCTTTATTAAAACTTTCAAATGCTGAATACCATTGCATGCCAAATATCCAATACCAGTGTTTGTTAAATGCTTCGAGTGTGCACGGCCCCAAGATTTGTCTTGCATTTGTGCTTAAAGTGTGTGTGGGGGGGGGTCTAATCTGTTTCTGAGTCACTCTGTGCTCTGTCCTTTTCAATTTGAGCCACTCTGTGTAAAACAAAGCTCTGTGTTCCCTATTCACTATTATGGGGGATCTAAAATGCCCCTCTTTTGAGAGAAGCAGATGAAATTTGCAGGCACAGGAGCACTTCAAGAGTGGATCATGCTTTCTACTATAAATAAATAAGTCCAGGGGCTTTTGTGGGAGAAGTAAAAGGGACACACTCTCCTCCATCATCCATATCGTTATTAGCTTTATATCTTTATTAGGCCAACTAAAATTCCAAAATCCATATTAATTTAATATTTTGGAGGGGGATGGAGCTGGAGGCTGTCTCTTGCTCTTACATACCTTAACATAACTGAGAGGTGGCAAAGCTGTATGTCTTCTTGTTATGCATTATTTTTAAAAAATCAGAAGCATCATCTCTGACACTTGTTTGTGACAATCTGTTACTCTCACTTTCTCATTTTTCCAATCTTAAGTGCAGTTTCCACATTTCCACATCTTAGCTTGTGATTATTATTTTTAATAGGTAAAGGTAAAGCCATTAGGTCCAGTCATGACCGACTCTGGGGTTGCACGCTCATCTCGCATTATTGGCCGAGGGAGCCGGCGTATAGCTTCCAGGTCATGTGGCCAGCATGACTAAGCCCCTTCTGGCGAACCAGAGCAGCACACGGAAACACCATTTACCTTCCTGCTGTAGCGGTTCCTATATATCTACTTGCATTTTGACGTGCTTTCGAACTGCTAGGTTGGCAGGAGCTGGGACCAAGCAACGGGAGCTCACCCCATCACAGGGATTCAAACCGCCGACCTTCTGATCAGCAAGCCCTAGGCTCAGTGGTTTAACCACAGCGCCACCTGGGTCCCTGGCTCCCCGTCGGGGAATCGAGCCCCGGTCTCCCGCGTGACAGGCGGGGATACTTACCACTATATTTTTAATAGTCAATATTTAAAATATGAAGAGAGGAGTGCCTGGCATGCTCTGGTCCATGGGGTCACGAAGAGTTGGACACTATTCTACCGTGTTTCTCATATTATAAGACACGTCTTATATTTATTTTTTCTTCAAAAAAACACACCATGGCTTATTTTCAAGGGATGTCTTATTTTTATTACGGTACATGGGTAGTGTAGTAGCTCCCCCTGCTATCGCATTTTGCGTGTCCTGTTGCGAGTGTGTGTCCTCTCGCTCCCACACCGGGCAGTGAGCTGGGGAGCGGAGGTGGTTTTGCTGAGTTGATTGAGTCAGGCAGGCAGGCAAGGGAGTCTATTTCGGATTGCCTGAGGAAAGGTTTGCTGCTCTCCCCCCCCCCATGCCTGTGCCTCAGCCGGGCGCGCATCCTCAGCCCGCTTTGCGCGGCGGGGGCAAGATGCGCGTCAGCATGCAACCCCTCAGATTCCTTCCGCCCCTCCCTCGCCGCCAACCGACCCCCACCCCATTTCCCCGCCTGAGGTAAAAAGTCCATACCGTAGTTAGAGCCGGTGACTGGCTGCCCAGCTATCGTATGTGAAGGCCGAGGGAGGAGGAGGGGTGTGTGGGAAACCTCTCCTGGCCATTTCCTCACCTCCCTCATTCGTTCGCGCGCTTGCCTATCTGCGAGCGGGGCTTCGCGCGGCGCACGCAAAGACTGTATCCGGGTCCCGGGGCTTCGCGCGGCACGCGCAAGGGCTGCATCCGGGGCTTCGCACGGCGCGCGCAAAGGCTGCATCCGGGTCCCGGGGCTTCGCGCGCCGCGTGCAAAGGCTGCAGCCGGGGCCCAGGGGTTAACGCAGCAGCAGCAGCCGGTTCCGAGCAGCCCCCTTCCTTTTCCTCTTCTTTGCCACAGACCTGCGGTATGGCTTATTTTCGAGGTATGCCTTATATTTTGCCACCTCAGAAAAATCCTGCCATGCCTTATTTTGTAGGGGTGTTTTATAATGTGAGAAACACGGTAATACAGTGGTACCTTGGTTTTCAAATGTCTCCGTTGACAAACATTTAGGTGTTTAAACACTGTAAACCTGGAAGTAAATGCTTCAGTTTTCGAACACGCCTCAGAAGTTGAACATGCCATGCAGCTTCCACTGAGTGCAAGTTCCTGGGGCCTAGCTGTCAGCTATTGAGTTTTTGGTTTTCAAACGTTTCAGAAATTGGACGTCTTCCAGAATGGATTATGTTCGAAAACCAAGGTACCAGTGTATATGCATTGTTGTACATAATAGTTACCCAGAGAACTGCAAATTTCAAAGGCTCGCAGAATTATGCTGAAGGGCAGGGGATGTACCTCAGCGCCAAACTAGACATATTTTTGTTTTCTATATTTCTGCATCGCACTGTGCTGGTAAGGCACAGAACCGTCACCACCCTTACAACTAGGAGCCTTGGGGGGAGGGCGGAGAAGGGTTGTATCCAAAGCAGTGCCAGTGGAGTCCTGCTGGTTCAGCAGCTCTTCCATCTCCTGTCCTCCTCCCACGTCCCACAATGCCATGGGCTGGTTGGGTGCAGAAGAATGGTAGGAGGAAGCAGCTGGGGGAAAAGGCTCAGAGCCCAGGGATTGGCAGTGGGACAGTGCTCAGTGGTCAGAGCGAGAAGACTGGGAAGAGAAGGTGTTGGAAGCTGAGGAGGTAACACGGCTTAGTGAGCTGGGAGAGCTGAAGCAGGAGGGTGGGAGGAGGGAGGCCAAGAGGCAGAGATGAGTCAGGCGGGTGAAAAGTCATGGGTGTCTCTCCCTCATGTTGCGACAAGCTCCACTCCCCCAGGACCAGAAGAGGCATGAAAAGGGTGGAGGAGGAGAGATGGCAGAGGACCTTCTCGGTAGTGGCGCCTGCCCTGTGGAACGCCCTCCCATCAGATGTCAAGGAACTAAACAACTATCAGAAGACATCCGAAGGCAGCCCTGTTTAGAGAAGTTTTTTTTATGTCTGATGTTTTATTGTGCTTTTTATTCTTTTGGGAGCCTTCCAGAGTGGCTGGGGAAACCCAGCTAGATGAGCAGGGTATAAATAATAAAGTATTATTATTATTATTATTATTATTATTATTATTATTTTATTGCAACATGCAGATGCAGTCTCTGATTGCTTGGGGGGGAACCCTGGAGAGGAGGGGACTTAGGCAGCTGTGGGAAGGTGAGGACCTTCAGTCTCGGCAACTGCTTCATGGAGGCAAGACTTACTGGAGATGAGCTGCTGTGCTCATTAGGCCCGATATTTCTGTGTCTTTGCTTATAAAAAGTTAATTCCAACTTGCACAGTGTGATTTACTGCTAGCTTGCTGCGCTCTCTCTCTCTCTCTCTCTCTCTCTCTCTCTCTCTCTCTCTCACACACACACACACACACACACACTGATTTTTTTCCTGGAGGGTCTCCCCAAACCCCCGGGAGCTAATTTTCAGGGCACACAGGGGCCACAGGACAGAGGAGAGGAGGGGAAAGTTCCATTCTGTTGAGTGTTCCCTTGTGCTAGGACCCCAGTTCGCCATTAGTGCCAATCAGGACTTTACCTCTAAGACTCCTAGGCATGCCCATGGGTGGTTGTTTCTGATGATGCTGGGAACGGAAGAGATAACCCCACCCCACCCATGGACTCTGTAAGGCTCCTCACCCAGGAGAGGAGGGGCTAAGGGTTTTCAGAACTCCATGATCAACATGTGGTAAAGAGTGGGAGTAGGAGAAGGAGGAGGTGCTGCACATTCATTGTAACACATAGGCTTCGTTAGCATAGAGTGAAACAGTTTGCAGCTCCGTTGAGTATACAGTACTGATAGTCACAATCTTGCTTGTACAAAAATAAGGCATTATACTTTTGAATTTCATAAACATGCCAAGTCATACCATTTGATATGTTAACTAAGCTTCAAATGATGCATTTTGCATTCTATAGCAGTAAAGGAAGTTTAGGTTTCATAAGAAAGCAACTATGAGATCAGGGAAAACTTTTATATATACATTTCAATTTCCCCCAAATGTTATTTTTTCCCCGGGGCGGGGGGCGGGGGGCGGGGCTGGTTCACTCCCCCTACGGCTTCAAAACTTCCTGAAATTTTATATCTCTAGCTATGAAGGTGATACAAAGCTGAATTACCTGTTTCAGGTAGTCAGATGGTGAGATGATTCAAAAGATCCCTTCCAGCTCCTAGGATTTTCTGACTTTTTAATTACTGATATAACCAGTATATATTGCTTCATTCTGGCATGACAACACCGACAAATACATCGCATGCTGACATGAATCGTCAACATGCATCTTTATTCAGGCATCCTTTACATCTTTCTTGCATTGCATCACAAAGAAGGAGAGAGGGAGACCGTAAGCTTGGAATTCTTTGGAGAGATTCAAAAAGAGAGAGTTAACCTTACAGTAATTCTATGTGGGAGGAAGGAAGGAAGGAAGGCTGCACGACGGCAGCGGAGGAGTTCCCATAGGGCCATTGCCTCCGCTCAGGGAGCCTGCTATGGGGCAGTGGTCAGAGAGAAACAGAGGGAGAGAGAGAGATATCAAGTGTAGTAATCAGAATGAAAAATGGAGCTCCGGTTACTTTAAACAAGAGCTAATTTATCACAAGAACGAGTGGATAAGTAGCTGAGTTTCAGGCGTTCAGTAAGTTCCCCGTTCTGCTCCAAAAATTATTCCACCCCTGTCTCCATGCTCCCATAAATCATCCCCTTCTTCACTTCTGCTCCGATTACCAATTACTCCTGCCTACGACACGCTTTCCCCTGCCCAACACAATCTGATGGGGCTCTGCTTTTTAATTTTACAAATGCTTTCCTCTCCCCCCTCCCCCCGCCTCCTTTTCGCCTTCTTTCCTCACCCCCTCTCTTCTCTCCCCCTCCCCCCAATGTGGAGAGGTATAGGGCAATCTCCCCTAATACCTCCCATAAACTGGAGGAATTGTTATTTTTCTCTGTGCATGGACCCCTAACTATACTAGATTGTTGGTGAAGGTTCCATTCCCTTCTTAAGAGGGCAAAAAAGAGAGGGGAAGTTGACACAGTAGATCATCATTTGGTTATGCAAAATGTGTGCACATTCTCCCTCTCTCTCTCTCTCTCTCTCTCTCTCTCTCTCTCTCTCTCACACACACACACACACACACACAATTTTGTACAGTTTGATAAGCAAAGAGGATTGCTTCAGTGTCTGGCTACTCCAATCCCATAACATGTGCCTTGTTCCCACCTCTGTAGGTGAGGACTAAAAGAAGTGATGCAGTTGGATTCTGGCCAGAGAAAGGAAACGCCATCAGAAATCTCTGTAAACTAGATGATGTCTAGAGAAGACGAAAACACAAGGCTGGACTGAAAGGCAAGAGGTTTTTCTCTTCTCATTGCTACACCAAGAATCATCATATGGGTATTTTATGTGCCAGGATATTTTTATAAGGAAACAGAGCAAGAAAACAATTCTATTATCAGCAAAGGAATAAGAATGAATATCACCTTAGGACAAAGCCATGGAAAGTCAGTGAGTCATTGAGTCATAATATACATTAAATAACTATTTGCTGCTCTTTAATAACACGGGTGGCACTGTGGGTTAAACCACTGAGCCTAGGGCTTGCCAATCAGAAGGTCGGCGGTTCGAATCCCTGCGACGGGGTGAGCTCCCATTGTTCAGTCCCAGCTCCTGCCAACCTAGCAGTTCGAAAGCACGTCAAAGTGCAAGTAGATAAATAGGTACCACTCTGGCGAGAAGGTAAACAGCGTTTCCGTGCACTGCTCTGGTTCACCAGAAGGGGCTTAGTCATGCTGGCCACATGACCTGGAAGCTGTACGCTGGCCATAGCTGCCAAGTTATCCCTTTTTAAAAGGGATTTCCCCTTATGCTGAATAGGCTTCCTCATGAGAAAAGGGAAAACTTGGCAGCTATGACGCTGGCTCCCTCGGCCAATAACGCAAGATGAGCGCCGCAACCCCAGAGTCGGTCAGGACTGGACCTAATGGTCAGGGGTCCCTTTACCTTTGCACATATATACAACCAGAGCCTACAATGGAGGGGTTCACAACCCTAGTTACAGATACACTCAGCTAATATAGTTTCCCCAATTTGAGGTCCTCCAGATGTTTGGCCTACAACACCAATCAGCCCCAGCCAGCATGGCCAATAGTCAAGGCTGATGGGAGTTGTGATCCAAAAATCTGCATCACTATTATGTTTCATGCATAAAGGCTCTTAATACATAGAATAAAAAGTTCAGCATTTGTCCCCGAGAGTGTCATTTCTCTCTTAGTTTCCTATTACCTGGTTCTTTCTTGGACTCTCCCAGTTTTATTCCCTGCTATTAAGGAAACGGTGCAAACTTATATGCCTACCTAAAAGTAAGTCCTGCCGAGTTCAATGAGGCCGATTCTTCAGAAAGGAGGTATAAAATTTGTAGCCCAAATTAAAGAGGAAAGAGATCAAATAAGAAGAGGAATTGGTTGGGCCTTGCTCAGGTGACCCAGGGCTGGCGACATCATTGCTGCGCGAGGAGAGCCTTTTCCATATCAAGAGATCTCCAGGCTGCAGTAATGTTTCCTGCCACAGTCATTCTGTGTCTTGAAAACAAATCTCTGCAGGGAAGGTTATCTCAGGGGCTCTTTAACCAATCCCCTCGTGTGTCCATCACAGTGGGAGACCAATTAGGCAACCCCTTTCGCCTGCCTGAGCCTTGTTTGGAAGAGGGGAGAGGCCGCTGTATTTTGGGTCTTATACAGATATGGAGAGCTATATTCATTCAGAAAGGTCCCTAAAGAGCAGCGTTGCTCTTTTTGGCGTAAGCAAGAGAAAGAGAGAGAGAGAGAGGAGAGAGAGCATAGGATGGTAAACATGGATACCCCTCTAGAAACAATTAGGAATGTATCAGTCAGTGCCTTATATCATGAAAGTCAAGAGCATGACCCACCCTAAGTGAAGCAAATTTTTTGGGGGGGGGGGGTTGAACACGCACAGAGCCAAACGTCAGGAGGAGATGAATGTATATGCTTGAATCTCCCCAATTGCATTGAAACCAGTGGGATAGAAATGGTCATTTTTGGCTGGATTCCATTTTTGCAAAAGGCTCTTGAGGACATCTTGCTTTCCAGGCAAGTTCTTTCTTCAGTTTTCCCCACAGTCCTGAAACCTCTGGATTAGACTGTAGTTTCCATGTTGTTCTAAGAGATGAACACGAACAAAAAAGAAAGGTAACAGTGCTTCTCTTTTTTGAGCCAGTATCTGTATGATCTGGGTGTGAATTAGGGATGGGGAATTATTATTATTTTTGAGTCTGCTTTCATTGAATTGTTATCCTAACTGATTCCTGCTTTCTAAAACAACGCACGAATTGAAACGCAGGCATCCCTGCCCTGAATTTTGCAACACAGCTCTCCAGCAAATTAATGCGTGTAAAAATGCACATACCAGGGTATACTGTGCATTAAAATGTGTATTTGGTGAAAATAACATATAAAAATGCAATATTTTGGGGGGGGGATTGCTTTGTAGAATGTGTATATTAGTCAAAATTACATACAAAGATGTGACTGACACAGGAAGTCTGTGCTACCGTGTTTCTCTGAAAATAAGACACCGTCTTTAATTTATTTTTCCTAAAAAAACACACTCGATGGCTTATTTTCAGGGGATGTCTTATTTTTTAATTACATGTCCTTGCCTCTTCCTTGGCGCACTCCAGAACTGCGCCTATCACTATGTCTTATTTTCGGGGTATGGCTTATATTGTGCAAATGCTTAGAAATCCTGCTAAGGCTTATTTTATGGGTATGTCTTATTTTGAAGGAAGGAAGGAAGGAAGGAAGGAAGGAAGGAAGGAAGGAAGGAAGGAAGGAAGGAAGGAAGGAAGGGATGTAGAACTGCAGCTCTCCATCCCACATAACAAACTCAACAATTTTCACTCTGGGGCTTTTAAAATCAGTTTGCTTTGGGCAGGCAGGACTGTAGTTCATTGGAAAGCAGGGAGTCAAAGGTCCACCTGGATATGCGTAAGCCCAAGGGAATCCTTAAAATAGCTCTTTCCATCTTGTGCCTGGAAGTGCATGCTGATGCTCATCTCTGTCAGGATCTGCAAGTAGATATGAAATGAGCCCTTTTCTGTTTTCCTGGCAATGCGGATGGGATGGTGCCCCCCCCATCTGCTGCCTAAAGCAGGGGTTAGCAAACTTTTTGAGCAGGGGGCTGGTCCACTGTCCCTCAGACCTTGTGGGGGGCAGGACTATATTTTTTGAGGGGGGGGAATGAACAAATTCCTATGCCCCACAAATAACCCAGATATACATTTTAAATTAGGAACATTAGGAAGAACTTCCTGACAGTAAGAGCTGTTCGGCAGTGGAATTTGCTGCCAAGAAGTGTGGTGGAGTCTCCTTCTTTGGAGGTCTCTAAGCAGAGGCTTGACAGGCATATGTCAAGAATGCTTTGATGGTGTTTCCTGCTTGGCAGGGGGTTGGACTGGATGGCCCTTGTGGTCTCTTCCAACTCTATGAATCTATGATTCTATGAAATAAAAGACACATTCTACTCATGTAAAAACATGCTGATTTCCGGACCGTCCGCGGGCCGGATTTAGAAAGCGATTGGGCCAGATCCGGCCCCTGGGCCTTAGTTTGCTTAAAGGTAAAGGGACCCCTGTCCATTAGGTCCAGTTGTGACCGACTCTGGGGTTGCGGCACTCATCTCGCGTTATTGGCCGAGGGAGATGGTGTACAGCTTCCAGGTCATGTGGCCAGCATGACAAAGCCGCTTCTGGCGAAACCAGAGCAGCACACGGAAACGCCGTTTATCTTCCTGCTGTAGCGGTACCTATTTATTTACTTGCTTTCTGACGTGCTTTCGAACTGCTAGGTTGGCAGGAGCTGGGACCAAGCAACGGGATTCGAACCGCCGACCTTCTGATCTGCAAGCCCTAGGCTCAGTGGTTTAGCCCACAGCACCACCTGCTTACCCATGGCCTAAAGCCACTGCATGTCAGTATCTCATGCTGCTGATCGCAGCCTCTAACTCCGATTTGTGCTTTCCTATTTCATGCTCCTGCTTTCTATTTTCATGGCCGATATTTAATTGCAATGTATTTAAATGCAATTGCAATTTAACATTACAGCACCGCCGTTTTTAATTCAAAGACGCCTTCGACGGTTGCCTTCGACGGTTACAATTGAAACCCCAGTTAGAAATGAGTTAAATAAATAAATATTGAGGCATTTAAAACTTTTTTTTAAAAAAGGTTTAAATTGTAACCTGCCTTGAATGCCCAAGCAAAAATGCAACATATACATGGAATAAAAAAATAAGCAAATAATATTACCTATGTTACTATATCCACGTGGTATTCTGGGTCAAAGTATCGATATAATACACCTTGCAAGTTCACATTCTTAATGTTATTACTGTGCCATTTATGCACAAACCTGAAGGGTTTTACTTATGTTATAAAATATTCACGGTCAAAGTTACAAAGCAAACTTTGAATGAAAATGTTGCTGTTGATGATGATGATGTTACAAATATTGAATTTCAGCAAAATATTGTTTGAACTCCCTATTATCATTACCTGTTTTGATCATTACCTGGTTGCCTTTGTGAAGTCATCAAGAGGATGAATTCTTTTACTTGTTATGTTAATATAGAAGTTGACTTTATCATGCTAAGAACTAGAGCATAAGGCTCTTAATCTCAGAATTGTAGGTTCAAGCCCCATGTTGGGCAAAAGATTCCTATATTGCAGAGGGTTGGACTAGATGATCCTTGTGTTCCCTTCCACCTCTACAATTCTATGATTCTATGAACTGCAGAGAACAAAACTCTCCCTTCCAAGCTGCTCCCTAAATGCATAGGATCCTAAGGAGGTTAAGAGGTAGTGAATGGCCCAAGTTCAGCTAGTGAGCTTCATGGCTGATGGGGGGATTTAAACTCCCATCTTCCTGGGTCTAACCACTACACCACACTGTCTCTGACTTTCCATGAGCAGCCACAGGAGTTGATGCTGGCCATAGCTGTGATCATCATCCACTTCCCATATAAGTAGGTATCCGGAGAAAACCAGGCCTGTTCACGTGGATCAGAAGAGCTGTCTTTTTAATTTATGCTTTATATTATGAATGGTAAACATTCTTGAGTGTTGTTGTTTTTCAAATCAAATTGTGTACTTATGCTGAAAGTTTTTATAATGAGATGCATTGTATAAATCAAAACATAAATCTTTATTTCTGACACTGTGCTTTTCACAGAACAAATAATTTGTTGGGCTAGTTTACCAACTAATATAACAAATTACATTTACATCCTATATTTTTCTTTTGCCATTTAGAAAATTCATGGTAATCAGGGTTTTGGGGTTTGTTTGTTTGTTTGTTTTTTAAGTTGCTGTAAATGTTCAAACTGGTTATCAACTTTTGCTCTAAAGTGTAACTCACAAAAACTTAGTTTTTTTCTAAACAGTTTAGAGTTTCAGAATTGTGCAATAGTGGGTTGCAACAATGCCATGGGGTGGGGCAGAGGGGCGGTGATCCTGGGCGCAAAATTCTGAGAGGGCCACAACCGGGTGTGGCTGCATAAGGAGCTTACAGATGAGCTGAGATTTAAGAAGGGCATATATAAGAAATGGAAGAAAAAGGAAATAATGAAGGAAGAGTACCTGTATATGTAAATAGCCAACAGATGCAAGGAGAAGGCCAGGTGGGACAAAACTCATAATGAGCTCAGGATTGCAAGAGAGGTTAAAAATAATAGTTTCTTTGGCTATGTCTGAAGCAAGAGGAACAACAAGCAAGTTGTAGGTCCTCCGTGTGGGGAACCCAGAGAAATGCTAATGGGTCAGAGAGAAGATTGAACTGCTCCACACATACTAAGAGTCTGTCTTCACCCAAAAGGAAAGCAGTGCTCAATCTGGTGATAACAGAATAAATAAGGAAGGAGCTGCAGCCCAAAATAGGAAAGGAGGTGGTCAGGGAACACCTAGTTACTTTAAATGAATTCAAATCTCCAGGGCCTGGTGAGCTTCTCCCAAAGGCACTAAAGGAACTTGCAGGTGTAATCTCAGAGCCGCTGTCTGTGATACTAGAGAATTCTTGGAGAACAGGTGAGGTCCCTGCAGATTGGAGGCAGGCAGATGTTGTCCTGGTCTTCAAAAAGGGGGAAACAGAAGACCCAGGTAACTACTGACTGGAGTTGGGTACGTTTGGCCTGGATAAAAGGAAAGTGAGAGGAGATATGATAGCCACCAGATACCTAAAGGGCTGTGACATGGAAGATGGAGCAAGCTTGTTTTCTCCTGCTCCGGAGGGTAGGACCTGAACCAATGGATTCAAGTTACAAGATAGGAGATTCTGATTAGCATCAGGAAGAACTTTCTGAAGGTAAGAGCCGTTCAACAGTGGAACGGACTCCCTTGGAAGGTAGGTGGTGAACTCTCTTTCCCTGGAGCTTTTTAAGCAGAGGTTGGATAGTCATCTGTCATGTATGATGTAGTTGTGATTCCTACACTGCAGGACGTTGGATTATGTGACTTTAGGGTCCCTTCGAACTCTACAATTCTATGATTCTACAATTCTACTTCCCAGGTTGAGTGTGAGGCCTAATTCACTTATGTTTGCTATCCTAGCCTATTCTTAGTGACAGATCTTTCAGCCGTACTACTGGCTAGAGCAGTCTGTTTGGGCAACTCAAGGAAAAGCAAGGAGGGTTATGGCGTTAGGGAAGGAGTTCCCATCTTCTGCCTGAGCCCTGCCCTCTCTCATTTCTCGCACTCTGGAATTCCACCTACTCCAGTTCTGAAAACACTTCGCAGACCCCCCTTATCAGAATTCAGCATGGTAAAAAGCTGTTTTTTAATCCTCCCCATATCTCCCTTATTTCTCCCTCTTGCCAAGCTGGCTGGGCTGTAATGTTTCCCTCCACGTAATCCATCACAGACACCATGTCGCTTGTGCAAATTAAAATGCACCTTGGAATAATAAAAAGGGGGCCTTCACCCCCCTTTCTTCTCCAGCAGCAGCACCTAAACACCATCCATTTGTCTTAGAGCAGGAATTCAAAGACGTTAACCCCCTGCATGCTTCTCTGGGAGGAAGGTGTGTGTGTGCCCACCTGATGTGGGGTCAGCCAGTGTTGACCACACTCCAGCAGATTTGGACAAATATGAGGCCACCACTATAAGCTAAGAATGAGCAACATAGCTGCTCTCCCTTTCAATTGCTTCTGTGCTGGTCACTTAGCATAAAAGAAAGAGTCGACTATCACTTCACTTTAGTAGAGTCATTAGCCATGCAGATTACTTTTCACAGTGCATTAAGTTGCACATGTAGCTCATATTCTTGGATCTCGATATGGAAGCTCTGCTGGTATATGACTGTGGGCATTTCTTAGATTTGGGGATGGGAAATTTGATCCAGTTCACACTTAAAGGTGAACCTGCCTAATTTTCAGTTCCCGAAACAACATGCCAACCAAAACAGAGCAATCCATTGGAGTTCACCTTTGTTTGGATTTTGCGATGCAGTTTTCCAGTCAAGTCATTGGTATGAAAACGTGTATACTAGGGTAAAGCAAGCATTAAATGCATAGTAAAGATCATGTACAAAATAGTATGTGCAATTGCTTTGCAAAAAAATAGGCAAAATTTCGTACAAAAATGTGTGTTTTAGGAGAAACTCGCACTAAAATGCTGATGAGTTCATGAAGATCTTTTTTTAAAAATGCAAACTGCTGCAGAAATGTGGGGAACTAAAGATTGGGAGAATGAGAAACCGAGAAGACCTGAAATTGACATATATCTGAGAAACAGAGTTCTAGAGCAGTATGAGCGGGCCAGCAGAGTGCATGTTAGAAATGTGGAAATATCACTGAAGTAGCATGGATAGGCTCTGAAGGCTAACATAGGGAGCAACCAGGTGCCAGAGGAGTAGGAGCAGGGAAAGAAGGGTCATGTGCTTTTAACAAAGGGCTGGCTGAAAGCCATTTGCTGCTCAAGGTGAAGGACAAAATGGCAGCCTCGTCCATTCTACATACAGATATCCACTGTATCTGCAGCTGAATCTTACTTACTTTATTTCTCACATTACTTAATATACTACTTAGCACTGAAGTCTCTAAATGGCACACAGTAAGATTATTATTTTTTAAAATACCAGAGTTAATATCAGTTAAAATTAGCCATAAAATTGGGGTGGGGTAGGGAACTTAAAATGCCTGCTGAAATGAAAACAGCTTTCATTTGAGGCACTCACCATGAAGGGGGCTTGTCTGATCTCAGCCAGAAGGAAGTTCAACAGAGTTGGACCCCATCCAAGCTATTGGGTAGCACTAACAGTGCCTCCCCTGAAGTCGTCAGGGATCAGGTGGGAATATAAGGGATCAGGTGGTCTGTAAGGTACCTTGGATCCAAGTTGTTAAGAGCCAGATAAATGAATGGAAGAACCTTAAGCTTGGTCCAATAGCCCATGGGCAGCCGATGCTTTTAAGCACTAAGGTTATGTCTGTCCCCACCAACTGTCTAACCAAAACATTTTGCTCCAGCTGGAACTTCTGGACCAGGCCTAAGGGTAGGCCTATATGTTGTTGTTGTTGTTTAGTCGTTTAGTCGTGTCCGACTCTTCGTGACCCCATGGACCAGAGCATGCCAGGCACTCCTGTCTTCCACTGCCTCCCGCAGTTTGGTCAGACTCATGTTCGCAGCTTCGAGAAAACCACTTCCGCATCTCCATGGAGGTGGTGTTGTGGGCGGGACCCAACTGTGTTTTCCAGGCCTCTATAGAGTGTTACAATTATCCTGAGGTACCAGTCACAGTGGCCGGGGCTGCATCATACAGGGGAAGTGGGGGGCAAGTCCCACTGCACAAGCAGAAGTTGTTCCGCTTCTGCATATATTTAGATGAATATCACCCAATCAGTTCGCCTAAAGATGGGCCTAAGTCTACACCATGGGAGTTTAGCTGGTGTAACAGTGAACAGAGAGAGCCAAACCCAGTGTGGATTCCCATTATTTTTAATCATTTTTGGAAATGTAGAAATAACACAATCATTTCCAGAATTCTAATTAGGGCTAATGAAGAATAATGAGACCGTAACTATTCCTTCTATATGTCCAACTGAAGCAAAATGCACAGCTATTTAATTCACATTAGAAGTGGCATTCTGGTAGGCAACACAGACTTTAATTCTTTTTTCTTACTGGGAGATTTATACAGGGATTCTGAGCATAGTCCGCAGATAGATTCTTCTGCACCAGTCCGATTCCCCAAAGCTTTTGGGGATTATGTTTACTGGGAAATGTGGTACAATTCCCTCTTTAGGGAAGGATTATGTACATATTCTCCACAGAGGGTGTGTGTGTGTGTGTGTGTGTGTAGATGTGTGCATGTATGTGTGTATATATGTGAATGTGACTTCACCCCTGGAGGCACGCTCCATTGTCTCTTGAGACAGACAAATGCCAACAACATCATCGTCAACAACAACAACAACTGGAAGCAGCTCTGGGGTTTCAGGCAGGAGTCCTCCCCACTTCTACATGGAGGGACTGAACCTGGGATGTTTCACATGCATGTTCTCTTACTGAGCTCCCATTGAGTGCCACACAAATGATCAGGATCTTCCTGATACACCCACCCAGATGTCCAAATATCTCTCCAGATTCCCTTACAACCCTTACTCTAGCCCCACATCCCTCACATACTGTACATGGGCTGTTTAGGCCAGGGGCAATCTTGCCCCTTGTCACCTATGCACACCTACTGCCCAGATTAGAATTGCCTACCTGTTACCTGTCCCATGGATATTTACACGGTTTCAGACCTACACATACCAAACTGCCTGGGCACTGCAGACACCGTGCAAGCTTCTTGTTCCAACAGGATACGGAATTATTTGTGGCTTTGACTGATTTGTCGTCAGAAGTCCTAGTGGATATGACTGCACCTTTGTTTTTCCATTGTCTAGAAGTCGGGTTCCTTTTTGCTTTAATGGTCCTTTGTGGGTTTATTTCTTGGCCATTTAACAATAGTGATTTTTGCAGCCTCTCAAAGCTTATTTTCATTTAATATTCATGAGCTCTCCCGTTTCATGTGAGCAGAGCAAGCTTTTAGCCTTGACATTCTATCCTCTTTTTGTCTCCCCATGTGCCTCCAGACCCTTCGCAGCAGGCAGACAGTTATCTCGATAGCCTTTGGTACAGGACAGCACCGTAGGTAGGCTCGTTGGAGCCTCTGGTGTGATGTTATGCCAAGCAGGCCTGCCTCAGAAGATTCACTTGGAAACAGGGGCTCCCATAAGATACTCCTGGCACTGAGGTCAGCAGGCGGAGGCTCCTTTGTGGGTCCTGACCCCAGCCCAAGGTGTGATTAGTGGGGAGGCAAGAGAGGCCCTTCAGTTGCACCACCGATCCCTTGGAAACTCCCAGCCCTGGGAGATTCAATCGGCCATGTTGGGTTTATTTTATCAGTTGTGCTCACACCATGCATTTCAAGCACATTTAAAGCATGTGACTTTCTCTCAGAGTCCCTGCAGCTGTAGTTTGTTAAGGGTGCTGGGAATTGTAGCCCTGTGAGGGGTAAACTACAGTTCCCAGGATTCTTAGGGGGAAGTTGTGTGCCTGAAATGTATGGCGTGCACGCACCTTTCCTCTAGTCTCTCAGTCTTGCTGCTGTTTTCTACATTTCTCCCTCTGCTCCTTTTGCAGATTGTTTTAGATTGTATTTTGGTTGGAGTCTATCTTTAGAAGCAGCAAGGAGTATAAACGTTCTTATAAAACCAGATTAAGTAAAAGCAAGCAAGCAAGCAAGTAAGTAAGTAAATAGGTGGGGCCAAAGTTCCTTAGCACAACTAAACTCAGTGGAGTCTTTCACTCTAGCAATACTTATGCTAAGTATCAGAGGAGATGAGCTCAACCCCCGTGGCCTCCAGGCAGATCTGAAACTACTCAGAGGTAAGTAGAACTGTTCACTTTTGAGAGAGAAAGCCAATACGGTTCAGCAGGTAAAAGACTGGTTTGGATCTAGACAATCTAGGCCCAGGGTTGTGCCATGATCTCACCAATGCCATGGTTGTGCACCTCTGATCTAGATCTGAACCACACTCTCCCACCACCTGTTGAGTTACGATAGACTTGAAGGAAAAGCTGATCTAGATGCATGGGCAAGGAGGCTAAGGAAAGGGCTGCCAGGAAGGGGCTCAATTTCCAGCGAAGAGCTGACATATTTACTATGCTGCACACATCCCAAATCAATTCCCTGACCTCTAGGTGGGTAGGAACATATGAAATGTATGAAGTTGCCTTATGTGAGTCAGACCATTGGTGCATCTTGCTCAATATTGTCTGCACTGGGGGTCTTTTCCTGACTTCCTGGGAGATGCTGGGAATTGAACCTGTGGCCTTCTGAACACAAAAGCTTGTGGTCTATCACTGGCTCACGTCTCGGCCACAGACAATGTGGTGGCTGCTTATGAATGGACTATGGGGCATCTCTTGGGAGGCTGTGTAGAGCCCAGCCACATGGTGAGACATACTTTGACCACATCCAAGCGATCTCCTTTTGGTTGTGAGCCTTTCCATGTGGCCAAATGTCTAAGCTGACCAGAGAGACAAGATCCCCACTTTGTTGTATGTGCCCTAGGATGAATTCACAAAGTTGCCCCCTCACCCCCCAGTAAAATCGTCAGCTGCAGGTATCCACCTTTCCCTTCAGTTTCAGGGGAAGCTGTGGAATATGGATTGTCTCCGTCCAAAAGTGACTTGATATTCTGAGCTCTTTTGAAGCACAGTTCTGTCCTGGAACCAGATCTTGTTATGTGCCAACTTCATTGCTCTGACAGCATGAAGGATGCTTGGTTTTGTTCCTGCTGCTCTTGACATTCATCATCTTCTTGTAAAGCCAAAACCTTCTGCTTGCTCCTCACTAGTTTAATGTTCTCCTCCTCTCTCTTTGCCACCAGAGGCTTATATGACCAGGAAGCAAAAAGTAAACAAAACGTCATGACAGATATGGGAAAAGCTGTTTGGTACACACGCAATTATATCGCTTTTGCTGAATAATTTTGCTGTCATCAGTAAACAGGGACACCCCACTGCTCACTCTTGGCTCCAGATCATTTGAGAACAATTTAAAAATTGTTCCTCCTTCATGCAGGAATTGGGAATGCGTATCTATATTTGTAATATTCCTCAGGGGTTAAGAAACTTTGTACTAAAACGTCAATTTTTCTAGCAGAAAATTCTGGATGATCTCAGATTGGCTTTCCCCCCTGTTGTGGAGATGTATGACAAGAAGAAACTCTGAACATATTTTGGGGTGAGGAGTGATATTAACCTCAGTTCTGTATTGAGGTTGTTCGCTCAACTGTGTGTTAGAGACTGGGCAGAGGAGGAGGAATGGTGGAGACCACCTTCCCATCCTGATACTTCCAGGGAGGAGGAAGAGGAAGACAGTAGATTTACAACAGGGGTTTGTGAGGGTCACAACTCAGAGGCAGATGGGAAAAATTGGGAAATAATGGGAGAGGGGGAGCAGGCAGAGCTGGAGCAACAGCTGGCTTACATGTTGTCACTAGAAAGCATTCCAGACCCATCATCTCCCAGAACCCAGTGAGCCTTAAAAGTAGGAGAGCAAAGAGTTCGAAGACAGAGGGCACTAAGCGGCACCCCCATCGGCCAATTCGCACTGTTGTTGTTGTGTTCCCCCCCCCCATTTGTTCTCCCGCTCCTCCTCAGGCTACAGCTTGTCTCCGCAGTTAAAACCCGGATCCTTTTTTGTTGTTGCTGCTGCTGGTAGCCAGAGTTTGGTTTTTTAACCCTGTCTGTGCTGTTTTATTTGGCACTTTGGCAGACTACCGGTATGGTTGGGCGTTCATTTTTTAACCCGTTCTGTGCTGGGTTTTTTGGCGCTTTGGCAGACTATGTCGGTGCTGCATGTTAGTTCCAGCGAAGGTATTTTTCATCATTTATTTTTGTTCTCTTTCCCCCCAAAAAGCAAAGCAACTTTTGCACCCCCCAAAAAAAACCTCCAAAGGTTAGCAGCTCCCCCCAAAAAGCTCAACAACTCTGGGCACTTTGTGATAAATAAGGGTTTTTTTGTTTGGTTAGGTTAGGTTAAATAATTAGTTTAATAAGGTTAATATGATACAGTTATATATTACAATTATACATGTTTGTTATTTAAACTATAAATATTGTGAAATTATGGGTTTTTTCTCGAAGTGACACACCACCCGAGTTATGCTCGGGTTTTTTTTTTGGCAAATTTTGACACAAAAGGTTGCCCATCACTGTTCTATAACCTCTCTCTGTAAAGTTTGAAATAAAAAGAACTGTAAGAAACTCTTCCTTGTCTTTATACTTTCCTGGGCAACCAGCCGGCAGCCGCTGACAGCATCCTGAGTAAGGAACTGAGTAAGTTGTAAGGAACTAATAACCCACTTTAGCCTTATTTTGCTTCCAAATAAATATGGTTGGTATCACAGTCTTTCTTATAAGGAAGCTGGCATACAATATTTTCCTTTCTGCAGGAGGCAAATTGTGTCATCATAGTGCAAATACTCATCAGTTTCATCTGTCCTACCTTCTTGGTATGATAGATCTGCGTATGCTGCTCTTATCCTCTGAAATTTTTTGTTCTTTCTATTTTCCACTTCTCTTAATTCCATCCAAAGGAAACACAGAAGCTAGCACACTTCTAGGCTATCAAGGGAAAGGTCACTGAGATGCGACAGAAGGGAATTCCTGTGCATACCAACTGTCCCTATTCTCAATTAGCTGCTACGCTATTGGCTGCCTGGAGATTTTAGGAACATGGGGAACTGTCTTATACTGAGTTAAACTGTTGTTCCCACTCTGCATTGTCTACACCAGGCTTCCTCAAACTCGGCCCTCCAGATGTTTTGAGACTACAATTCCCATCATCCCTGACCACTGGTCCTGCTAGCTAGATATCATGGGAGTTGTAGGCCAAAAACATCTGGAGGGCCGAGGTTGAGGAAGCCTGGTCTACACCAAGGGTGGAGTGTCTGTGGCCCTCCATATGGTGTATGACTACAACATCCAACATCCTTGACCATGCTAGCTGGGGCTGATGCGATTTGGAGTTCAGTAACAGCTGGAGGGGCATAGAATCCCCAGTCCTGGTCTGCATTGACTGGCAGTGGCTCTCCAATATTTCAGGCATGGTTCTCTCTCAGCCCTACCTGGAGATGCTGGGAATTTCATCTGGGGCCTTCTGTATGCAAAGTAAATGCTCTACCACTGAGCTTTTCCCCTTTCCCCTTTCCCCTTCCCCCCTTCCCCCTTCCTTCCCCCTTCCCCCTTTCCCTTTCCCTTTCCCTTCCTTATCACACTTCTGCTTAAGCTCAAGGCAGCTTACAACAACTTCCAAAGAAGACAAGGGCTATCTATAGTTGATTTTCAAAGAGTTAAATGCCCTGGGTAACAAGCAGAGAGGGAGGTATCATCAAGCATACAGCTGGCCAGCATGAGTGTGTCTTCACTGCGAGTGCCACTTGAAAAAAGGGGCTTCTGAAAGCATCTTTTGTCTTCTGATCCAGATGCCAACTTCTTCCCTTTGCTTCTGGGGCTGCTGGTAACAGCCTCTTATTACCCTTATTTATAGGGTGCCATAAACATTCAGAGCACTTTACAGACACATAAAAGGCAAGATTCCTGCTCTCGGAGGAGATGACAGTGTAACTCAGACATACAAGATAGATGCGGGACAATAATTCAAAGTGATGGGGTTGATGGGGAATACGCTGAATGGGGCCTGTGCATCCAAGTGCTTTGAACAGAAGCATCAATGGAGAAGAAGAGTGAAATTATCTGCACCCATGGAAATAATAATAATACTGGGAACGTTCCCAACAAAAGGGAGCTGCATGCCAAAGGATATGAAGTGTAAGAAGGTGACGAAAGAAATTGGATGGGAGGCCATGGAAGGTCCATCCTGGATGAAAGCACAACCCATCCATCTGAGTGCCATTCAGCAGGTTTCCCCCCCTTAAAATACAAGTGGCAAACAGCAGTGCAGCTGCATCTTGTGGCATCCATCCTCTGTGCCTGACCTCTTCCAGGGTGCACCTGATCATACTGGAATGGGGAGTGGTGTGTCTTGCCCCTAGTGCAGGAATGGGGGTGTTTGGGGATATGACAGCACCTGTGCAATATGGTTGTGGAGCACAAAGAAAGTCCATAGGCTTGAGCAATGACCAAAACAGTTTAAACAAAACAACAAAACAACACAGTGTGCCCCCAAATTGTTAATAACAGTCCAATGGCTGAACCATGCTAGGCATTTTCAAAAATGTTCTTAACGGAGGTGGAATCTTTCATAATACTATGTGGTGATACAGGAGAGAAAGAAGGTTGCTAAGTTCAATACAGTAATAAGGAACAGGTGCATCTGAAACACAGGGTTTCCATTGCATTCTATAGAGCCGAGTTGCCTTGAAATGACAGCCACTAGAAGGGCTAAAGCAGGGCTGAGGGACCTCAGGCCCAGGAACCAAATGCAGGACAGAACTCCTGGTGCCCCCCCCCAGGGCTGCTCCCTTCTTCTCACCTTGCCTTGCTATCACCAGCCCATCAGTGCTGAAGACATTCTCTGTCCCTGGCATTAACTTGATTAGGGCAGCAAGGAGCAGCTTCAAAGGGAAAGCTCTTCCCTCCGGTAGGCATTTGCATGTAGTGATTGATGCTGATGTGTCCTCTAAACAAATCTACATTTTGCATTTTAAACAAAGCTATTGCAGCAGAACTGCTCTCTGTCAATCAGGGCAACAAGACTTCAGTTTGCTCCTGCCTTCTTTTCTTGAAGGGACTTTCCCTCACCTCCAAAGAAGGAATGGGTCAATAGAATGGCAGGGGTCTTCTGAAAGTGACAAGGCAAAGCGACTTTGTATGATGTTGTAACACATTTGCTATAGGGAGGATTCTCAAGGATGTGTGGGCATCTGCTTTGATAAATCGTAGAATTGTAGAGTTGGAATGGATCCCAAGGGTCCAAACCATGTTCAATTTAGGAATCGCAGCTAAAGAATCTCTGATAGATGACCATCCAGCCTCTGTTTAAAAACCTCCAATGAAGTCCATCATCCTCTGACGTAGTCCATTGTTGTTGCCATTGTTGTTAATTTATTAGTCACCTTCTAAACAAACATCTCAAAGCGATTTACACTAAAAATAATTTAAAGGAGTTGAAAGCACAAAAAATGCATTTAAAACAAGACTAAAACCACACAAAGTAGACACCCGTGGGAAAGTCCCATTTGTTCAGCTAGGAAAGCTGGTCACAACAAAATGCCTTCAATTGCTTCCAGAAAGTGTGGAGAATGGGCATGTGTGGTATCTTGAATATTATTCCACAGAACAGGAGCAGCCACACCAAAAGCCCTGCTGGAAATTACTGTGGAGAGGTCTTCTCAGATCTTTGGAACTTGCAAGAGAAACTCTCCTGGAGACTGCAGCGATCTACTGGATGTATAAGGGCCAAGTGGTCAGTGGCGGAGCTTCATGCTCCAGCACCGGGGGGCGGAGAGCAGGCAGGGGCGGGGCTAGCGCGTGTCCCACCTGCACCGCCTGCAGAGGTGTGACGCACATCCTGGGGGTGTGGTGTGCCACCCGCAGGGGTGTGGTGCATGTCCTGGGGGCGGGGCATGCCACCTGCAGGGGCGTGGTGCCTAGCATGGGCGGGGGGGCAGCTGTGATGGCACCCCACTGGGATTGCGCTCCTGGGGGTGGTGCGTCCCCCTCCACTCCTCTTCCTCCGCTAGTGCAAGTGGTCTCTCAAGTAACCTGGTTTGGAGCTGCAAGACTCTATATTTTAGTGCACACACCTTGAACGCGGCCTGTTAGCAGACTAGCAGCCGGTGCAAATCTCACAAGCAGAGTGTATTATGCTGGCAGTAGTTTCCCCCCAAAGGCAACCTGGTCACCATGTTCTGCAGCAGCTGCAGCCTCTGGGCCAACTCCAAAGCACATGGAAGAGCAGCCCTCTTATGCCTAAAGGTGCATCTCAAGGACGCTTATGAAAAGGGAGACGGGATCAGACACGAGAGGCTGCAGAGGTGTTTAACTAGTGCTTAAGTAGACGTTGCATGTATTGGCTTTCCTCCACACACATTTTTTTTAATCTCCTTGAAATTTTTCAGAAGCTTCCTTTTTTAAAAAAAGGAAGAACAGATTCGATGCTGGCTGTGAAGGGAACCATTTTTGAACCGTAGCCAAAAGCCACGGAGGACACTCGTGTGCTGTTTGGTAAATTGTGTGGGACAGAGATGAGGTGAACAGAAAGGCCTCTGTCTTTAAAGAATGGAGGATGCTGACAGGGCTAAGAAATGATAATAGTAATTTGTATTGCATTATCCACAAAGCAGCACAGTGACAAAGCTCCAATAAAGAATGTGTCATGGCAAGTGACATTCATCATTTGTCCCTGGCGGGCATTCTCCTCACACATGACTCTTTGCTGTGAAGCTGGAGTTTAATTTCCCCCAGGTGAAATTCATGGAGGCCTCCAATGGGTCACAGTTCTCTTGAAGCTTGCTTCTCCTTCCTTCCCTTCACTCCTGCTAAGGTGGTCATGTGTCCTCCTTCACAGAGGACAATCCTCCTTTTGAAAGAGTCTTGGAAACCTGAAAGGCTGCCCAGTCTCAGTCTGGCTCAACAATAATGAATCCCCATAAGGGAGAGGAGGTTGCAGGAGCACGTGGGACTTTTAGCTGAGAGAAAAGGCGATGATTAGGTGATGCGAGAGAGGTTTATAACATTCTGCATGGCATGAAGAAAGTGGAAAGTCCTCCTATCATAAATAACATTTTGTTCAGAAAAGACGCCAGTGGTATAATGGAAGGGAGCAAATCCACACTTTAGCAGAACAGGGAAGAGGGATTCAGCCTGTGCTGGATGGGGGTAACATTCCCCTTAAGGTTTGCAGTTTGGGTGGTCTCTGTGATGGCCAGGCATGCATTTGCACCATCAAAGCTTGTCTGCCAGCTGTGCCTGTTCCTTGTGATGTCTGATTTGGCCACAGCGGCGCAAGCCTTAGGTACATCCCATTCGTAGTAGTGTAATACACTCTACGTGGAGCTGCCTTTGAAAAGTGCTCAGAAACTTCAACTGGCTCAGCTGCAGCCAGATGGTTGACCAGGATGGGTTACAGGGAGCATACGATTCATTTGCTACAACCATTCCACTAGCTACTGGTCTGCTTCTGGTGCTGAATATGCCATATAATGCCCTATTTTGCTTAGGTCAACATCAACTTCGTTGGACTGGTCATGTTGTGCGGATGCCTGATGATCGTCTTCCAAAGCAACTACTCTATTCCGAACTTAAAAATGGAAAGCGTAATGCTGGTGGCCAACAAAAGAGGTTTAAAGACTGTCTCAAGGCAAATCTAAAAAAATGTAGTTTAAACACTGACAACTGGGAAACCCTGGCCTGCGAGCGCTCCAGTTGGAGAACAGCCTTTACCAAAGGTGTCATGGGCTTTGAAGACACTCGATCTCAGGACGCAAGGGAGAAACGTGCTAAGAGGAAGGCACGCTTGGCAAATCCACACCATGATCAACTCCCGCCTGGAAACCAATGTCCCCACTGTGGAAGGTCGTGCGGATTCAGAATTGGCCTCCACAGTCACTTACGGACCCATTGTTAAAACCGTGTTTATGGAAGACAATCTGACTCGGATACGAGTGATCGCCAAAGTCAATTCTCCCATACAAGGGTTTTGAGATCGGACATGCTTGGTAGGGATGCGGGAGAGGGCCTTCTCAGTGGCTGATCCCAGACTTTGGAACTCCCTCCAGTGGCAGACTTCAGGCTCTCAAATTTCAGCAGGGAGCACAACCCTAAAACTGCCTCTGCTCCCTCCCCTGGGAAGCTCAACTGGCTCCATCCTTGTTGTCTTTCTACCAGCAAGTGAAGCCTTTATCCTTCTAACAGGCTTTTGGGAACCGGCTGCTTTTAATGACGGGCCAGATGCCATGCTGGTTTTTGTTGTTGTGATTGTCTGGATGTTTTTAATAGATCTTTTATATATTTAAAGAGTTTTAATTCCATTAATGTTTAATTGTTTTAAATGATCCACCCCCACCAATGTCTTCACCACTTCTTACTTTATCTGTAAGCTGCCTTGAATCCCTGTCAGGGAAAAAGGTGGGGGTATAAATAAACATAATGACAACTGTTGCACGACCCACCTTTAGAACGGGTGGGTGAACTGCAAAAATGAAAAATATTGCTAAGATCAAGGGCTGCTTCTCATACTATATTGGAAATCACTATTAACTACTGAGTTAAGGCTTGATGTAACATTTTGGTCATCTATTAATTGGTGCCATTTTGAACACCTGAATTATTATTATTATTAGGGCAGGTTATAACAATTTGATTTTTTTTTAAAAAAAAAACATATTGCAGAGTGGATACTGAAAACACACAGATGTCAAAGGCCAAGGAATGTGTGTCTTCCACATTCGCTGAAAGCCGTATAGAAGTCGGATGCCCCTGTGTGGGGACGGAATCCTACGATTCCATGATTCCCTTGATAACTGCATGTGGCTGTGACCTGGTAGAGCAAAGTAACAGGGGAAACTTTTTTGTTTTGTTTTTTAAAGAGCTTTATTTCATTCCTTAAATTTTTTTACATGATCAAAGAAGAAGAAGAAGAAGAAAAGCATACAAAGGAAAACAAAAATAAACAAAAGATAATAGCAAATCCTTTAAATTAATATATAAATTCTTTTCACTAAACAAACCTATGCAAAAAAATCTTTAACAGACATTACCAGCATAAAATCATCAAATCATAATTTACAGAATAAAGCGTACAAAAGCGAAACAAAAAATAAAATTAAAAATAGTAAAATTAAAAATTGACTCCCTACTATTGATAATACCACTTCCCTTTAAGATAAATTCCTCTTATCTTGCATGATCTAAGTTTAAGTTACATAAATTCACTAAACATTATTTCTCGATACTATTCTATGAATACCTTTTCTATATTTCCCTGCATATCTTTCATTGGCAATCTTGGAAAGTTGAGGAGCTGCTAAAGGCTCTTTCCCCACCGCTCCCCACAGTGTTGCCCAATGTTTGTGTGCCCCCACCAACCTTTGCTTTCATTCAAGCCTTTCTTGGTTGCAACCTGCTGGTCATGAGCAACTATCTCGTTTCTCAATCGTCTCCAGGAGGGAAGCCAACCTCCTTCTTGAAGGGCAACCAGACAGAGTTGTTCATCCTGCCTAGTTGCTTCCTAAAGTCAGCACATCCAGTCTGGCCCAGCCTGGCTATATCTTGTCAGAATCTCTTTGATTCATACAAATCGCCGAGGCTGCTTCTCTTCCACTTTGTCACCCATGAAAACAATATTCCAAATCTGCCCGATAATCTTTTACCACCAAGGACACCATGGCTGCAGCGAATGAAGGAGCCCCCTGACTAATGAATGGCCCAGGTTAGTTGGCTGGGAGACAAGCCACAAGTGTTCCAAGATGTATTTCTTTCTCCATATTATTCTATTTATCTCACAGGCCAGCGAAACATTTTAATGTGAAATCCAAACATCCCTAGGGGACCTACCTACCTGCCATGAAAAATCTTCCAGATTCTCAGACTTTTAAAAATAAACTCAATCAATATTAATTTACTTCACTTGTTCATAAATTAGACACAGATCTTCGGCGACTCAAAGCATATTTTCGCCTGGGACAAAGCATATATTTAAAGGCAAATAAAGGCTTCTGTTTTTTTTATTTTTAAGAGTCCTCGTAGTACAAAGAAGACAGGCTCTGAGAACACACAAGCAGTTTCTGTTAAAATATTCTGGCCCTGAATCACAAATCAATATATTTATGTTACAGTGAGTGAAGATGGACCACCTCAAACAGACAAATGATGTCAGATTTGACACTTAGGACAAAAACTCCTGCGGCAAAAGGATGGAGTGTTGTCATTCATTGTTTGCAACATGCACCAGGAGGCAGGAGATTGTCTGCTCCACCCTCTTAAAAACTCTCTGCCCCTAAAGTACTGCTGTCACTGGACTTGATATGTGGAGAACTTTTTCCAGCTCCAGGGCCACATTCTTTTCTATGCAACCTTCTGGGGGGCCGCATCCCAGTGTTGGGCATAAGTGGGTAGAGGAATGATGAATGCAATTTTTTTCTTTGTACGGTAGACTAGCAGCTACGCATATGCTCACACACCCGTCTTTCCTCTATGCAGGCAAGCAATACGCTTGTTAGACTTCCAGGACACATCCTGTCCAGTCAGAGTCTCTCAGGGATGGTGCAAAGCAGGACAGCTGAGGGATGTGGCATGGAGAGAGGCCTGTGATCTATGGTGGGATGTGCTCAGAAAGGAGGAAGAGCTCCACTTTCCCAGAAATAGAATGTCCCTTTGCCTCTCCTTGCTTCCAATAGGCTGCATGCCACCCTACTATTATGTCCATCTCAGTGCTGAGAAGTGTGCTTCCTCCTCCTCCTCTTTTCTGCCTTAACCTTTCCAAGGTGCCCTCCACCAGCCCCTTCCAGCCTTCTCATCATCACTGTGGGAAGTGCTGCTTTTCATACTCACAGGATCACTCACCAACCCACCGAAACAGTCTGCTTATATTGGGAATATGCAGGCGGAAGCTATTGATTTCTCCATCCATTACTTAACATGTGAATTAATGCATGGAAGTGTTTCTTCTCTCTTGCCCCACATTCCTGAGGATGCTTTTATTGTGTTCACTAGTATCTTGAAGCCCGTTAAAATAACGGGTGCTAGAGCGCGTGTCTCGGCAGCGGCAAGGCCGGATCACAACCCCGGCGCTCGGCTATAGGAGAAGCCGGGGCCGTGGCGCCGCCTCCTCGTCCAGTCTCCCCCTCACACACACACACAGGCATTAATCCCATGCCACTGGCAGCAGCGGCGCAGCTTCCCCATCATGGAGCGAGGGAGCCCAGAGAGGTGCCCGGCAGGGCTCCGCCCCCACAAAGAGGCGCGGCAGCGGCAGCAACGGCCGCCTGAGCCCTCAGCCCAGGGGGAAGGCGGGAGAGATAAAGGGGCGCGAGCGCCTCCCTCCACGTCCCCCCTCCACCTCTCCCTCTCACACACACGCACAAACCTCCCCCCATTCACCTCCGCCGGCCTCCACCCTCGCTTCCCCAATGCGCCCTGCCTCCCTCAGCCGGGGCCGAGGCGATACGCCGGAGAGGAGAGGCTCCTCCCCCACCCTGGCCTGGCTTGGCTGGAAGCAGCACCAGGGGGGCGTAGGGGGGGGAGGGAGGAAAAGCAGCCTCCTCCTCCTCGCGCTTTAGAGCAAGTGCAGTGAGGTGCTGTCCGGCTGAGAGCGGCAGTTGGAGAAGGCAGAGGGGTGGGGGGGAGTGTGTGTGTGTGTGTGTGTGTGTGTGTGTGTGTCCAGTCTCTTCATCCAGTCCCTGTGTCCGTGGGGCACATGCGCAGTAGCGCGGACACAGGGACACAGGGACTGGACGCAGAGACACAGGGACTTTATTATATAGGATGTGTAGACGGTCATAGCTTGTTCGAAATCGTTTGGTTGTGTGTCACCAATCAGAGAAGAAGCCCTTGAAACAGTCCTCAGTTACGAGCCGATAAGAGAGAGATGGGTGCTAATCGGAAAGTATATAAACTGCAGGGTCATCGCCAGTTTATATACTTTCCGATTAGCACCCATCTCTCTCTTTCTCGTTGTGTCTGCGTTGGGTATCTTCTAAAACCTTTTCTTGTGCTACACACTCCCAGTAGGTGGTCCACAGCTGCTTTGAAGCAAAGACTTAAGGGGGGGGGGGAGATGAATATGTGGAAAGCCATATATAAAAGCAGAGCATATTTTTCAATGCGCTCATACATTTCCCCTGCCACTGTGACAGTTCTGACAGCATACATTACACACAGCAATTCCATCTCCTGACATCGTAGTAGTCAGCCCTCCATCCTTCTTGAGAAGCATCTGGGATGAGCTACGCTCTGTGTAATTGCTCAAAGAACGGCTGCAGGACCTCCGAAGCTTGCCAGATGTCACTGACTGAACCCAAGCCCGGAAGAGTAATCTCAAGCCACAGACCACCATAGGTGTCAAGGGGGGAAAACAGCCTTAAATTAACCATTGACATTTGCCAGTCTTAAGTAGGGGCGTCGTAATGGGGGGCAGGGGGCGGGCCGCCCCGTGCTCCACTCTGTGGGGGGCAGCGCCCCCTGACCTCTCTGCACCTCCACCGATGACGGCTGCCGTGGCTGCCATCGCAAAGAGGCTACGCTAATGCTGCTAGCGGCCATCCGCCACTCAACAGTGGCCGGCAGGGAGGGGCCGCACACGGAGGCGGAGCTTGCTGGGCTGGGGCTCCCGCCTCTGGCTCACAACAGGGTGGCTGCCGCTGTGCTGCTCCTGCTGGTGAAGCAAAGCAGCCGGAGAGCCGCTCCAGTGAAGAGCCTGATGCGGCAGCAGGAGCCTGAGAGTTTGTGTTGCCTGTGCGCCGTTGTTCCCAGCGAGGAGCCTGAGTGCGGGGCAGCACGGAGCCTCGCCTGTAGCTTTACCCGGCAGCTCCCAGCCAGTGCGGAGCGCAGGAGCCCTTTCGTGTCCCCAGCCTGCGCTGGGGAGGTGCGGACTCCATATGGGGTGCTGTGCGGACTGCGCAAGCACCCCGCCCCCTGCGGAGTGCGCATGCACGGGGCGCCACACAGGCACTGCCCCCAGTACCAGCCGGGGTAGGAACGCCACTGGTCTTAAGGGCCTATGTTGACACTTGTATAGGTTTTTAAATCCTTGAAAAACCTACTTGTCGAGTGCCTAGGGATGGGTTAATCTCTCACTTTCTGTTTCACCCAGTTTCTCATTTTTCTCATCTTAAATTCAGTTCTCCACATTTCCGTACCATTTTGTGACTTTTTAAAAATCAGTCATCATGAAGCTTCATTAGCACTTTAGTGTAAATTCTTGGTGTAAATTCTTCCAGTACAATTCCCCCCCAATACACTTTTTGTGCCTGATTTTGTCTAATATACACCTTTTGCAAAGCACTTTCCCTGATATAATGCAATTCTATATGCTGCTGTCACTAATGTATTCATTTATACAAACCCTTTACCCTAAAGTATGCATTTTTGCACACATTACTTGCATTACAAAATTCAGAATTTCAAAGGACTGCTGTGTTTCAGTGTATTGTTTCAGGAAGTTCAAACTAGGTAAATTTACCTTTACATGTGAACTGAATTGGGTTTCTCCCCTATCCCCACGAGAGCTATAGTGTGAATAAATTTTCTAATCAGGATTGTCCAAGGCAAACATAGATTTGGATTTAGTCTCCCTAGAATCACTACTGTACTCTCCATACAGCAGAGCCCTTACTAAGCACAAATGAATTCTTTATTCAGGGTGCAATAATCAGGGAGGACAGGAAATGCAGAATCATACTTTGAAGGCAAGCAACATGGGAAGCTAGCTGATACCCAAGTAACATCATTGGTCCATCATCTATTTCACCACTGTCTACACCAGGGACAGGGAAACTGTGACTTTCCAGATCTTGTAGGACAGCAACATCCAACAGCCCCAGTAAACATGGTCAATGATTAGGGGTGTTGGGAAATGAAGCCCACCAACATCCAAAGGGCCACAGTTTCCCCACTCCAGTCAGCACTGGTCAGCAGCAGCAGCAGATCTCTGGGGTCTACCCCAGCCTTGAGTGAAGATGCTCAGGATTAAACCTGGAAGCTTTTATATGCAAATCATGTGCTCTGCCCCTGAGCAGTGGCCCTCCCTTTTAGAGGAGCTCTACCAAATCTCTTTACGTTGCACTTCCTACTCCCATTCAGCAATTCCCTGAAGCCTGACAACCATTGACCCAAGGAAAAGACAACTGGGGGTACAGCGAATGGTGGGCAGAACTCCCTCTATCTGCCACCCCTTCCCTCCTGGCTCCTTTCCTTCTCCACCTCTTTTCACATTCACTCTTTTTGCTACCCCTTCTCCTCCCACTCTCAGTTAGAGCTCAGACCACCAGGCAGGCCCAAACAGATACCTCCCGCCTCTGTGTTTCTTTTGGGGCTTGGGTTCAGGCAGTGGAGGCACCTGCTGGCCAGCAGGTACAGAGGCAGAGGAAGGGCTGGTTGCCCTCTGCCACTTCTCCTCACTTCTCAGGTGGTGGTGCAGGCAGGAAGGGTACCTGTGGCCGAATCCAAACAGCGGCTGCGGCTTCCCATAAGCATACCTGCCAAGTCTCTCACGGAGAAATCCAGGATCGACAGCCACGCGACACCGGAAGTTGCGTAGACGCAACTTCCGGTGTCGCTTTGCCCATCTATGGGCACCAGGAAATGGCCAGCGCCGGCACCGGAAGTCGCATCTACACATGTCCGGAAGTGCGTAGACGCAACTTCCGGTGTCGGCCATTTTTGGTGCCCATAGATGGGCAAAGCGGTACCAGAAAAATGGCCGCTGACAGGAACCAAAATAAGGGAAATTAACGGGAGAGGAGCTGGAATGGGAGACCTCCGGGAAACGGTAAGAAAAACGGGGGTTTCCCGGGAAATATGGGGTACTTGGCAGCTATGCCCATAAGATCTCTTGAGAGCTCCGTGAGATCTTAATGGAACACAGAATCTGCTGTCACAGCCCCTTCTCCAGCAATGAGACCAAAACGTCTCCAGCAATGGCAGCAGCAGGCAATCCATTGGGAGTTGGATCTGCTGCCCCCATGGATCTTGCCCCTGAGGCAGACAGCTTCATATTGCCTCATTTTAAAGCCAGCCCTGTATGTGGTTTATATCCATCTTGTTAATCCCAAAATCTCAGGTGCAGGACTTGAGCATTCTAATGAAGTCAGGGAATAAATAATGTGTGTGGGGTGTGTGTGTGTGTGTGTGTGTGTGTGTGTGTGTGTGTGTGTGTGTCTGTGTGTGTTTGTGTTTGTGTGTTAGCGTTAGCCCTCGTTACATCTTGTTCTCAGCCAGCTTACTCACTGTGTAATGTTCAGGGAACATAGAGACGACATTGTAATTTCAAAATTACTTCCTGGGTATCGTTTTTTGCTGTTGTTAAAATGGCCAGGCCCTCCCTAGAATATCTGGCATGGAAGTGGCTTCCATGCATGTTATTATATTTGGGTTAATGTGTGTGCCTTTAATAATGTAAATGGTAATAAACATTATTTGCAGGATCGACTGACTTCAATATTAAAATTGAAGTGAATTTACAACTCTGAAAATGGAATTGTTGGAGATGATATAATTTGGCTTTAGATCATTTTCTGTCCAAAAATAACATTCTTCACCCCGGTAAGATTATTCATAACCTGCGTATTGCACTCGATTTAATTGACAGGCTGTGTAAATTACCCCCCTCATCTCCCCATGAAAACAACATTTATGTGATTTGTTTTTTTTAACTCAGCTGTTAAATACAGGCTTTAGTTTCTATCAGTCGCCGCCAGTTTAGCTAAAGTGGTTTCCCTCTAGCTTTGCTCTTTCTTATCTGATCATTGCTCTCCCTTTATTGCTTCTGCATTGGAGACACATTTGTGTGTTACGATAAAGCTGCTGAAACGCAACAACTACTCACTGAAGCAAGGGCCGTCAACGAATCCTTGGTTTTGGGCACAGAAAAAAATTGGGCTGGAGGCCTTTTCTTATTTGAAGAAGAAAAACTTAAAAAATGAACCACAACAGAAAGGAATTTTGCTTCTAGGTACACAAGGTTTATGTTCCGAAAGGTGGTACCTCTAGAATATGTTAATTTGTTCGCCTTTATTTTTGCTAATGTTAAAGAGGTAATTATTTATTTTATATACAGCCCTATATCCGGAGGTCTCGGGGCGGTTCACAGAATAAGATGAGAACCCGTTCATCAGGTAAGGCTGCAACTATAAACCCACTAGCCTCACTGAAATCAATAGGATTTACTTCAGAGTAGACATGTATAGAATTGTGCTGTAAAGGTCAAAAACAGAGAAAAATGGGCACTGGTTAATTTTGCCTACTCTTTCATTGCTTCTGAAGGAAACTCATTAATAAATTCTTTGCAACTATGAGCTGTACATATACAATATGTGCAGAGCATGACAGCATAGCTTAACTAAATATTGCCCTTGGCAGAGTCTTTGTGAAGCTTAAAGCTGATTGTATGATTTCTTTTGCAGGGGGTGGTTAGAACTAAAACTAATTGGATAGTTCAGATTTTGCGAAAATATAGTGGATTCTTCCTGCTGATTTGAGTGGAAGTTCTACTATGAGATATTATTTGTGTGGACCTAACCCCCCCAAATCTGATTTTGAAGGTGCACAGGGACCTTGTGAGGAAGAAGCAGGTTTGTCATGTGCCCCAGCCCCATATTTTTCCCATAGTTCTCTGTTTGTCCCTTTAATTGTAAGCGCGGTGTAATATGCTTACATGTAGGCGTGACTTAATACTGTATAACTTTTTCATTAGCATTCAGAGGCTGCCAGGAAGATGGAATTTTCTCAAGAGAACAGAGACACACGCTCTTTTGGGGACCCAAACAGGTGGGAGAGGAAGCAAAGTGTCGATTCGCAGCTGGCGGTTGAGGCCAAGAAGCTAAGCCAGTGGTTTTGTCAGCTTAAAAAATGTAGCTTCCTGTGTGCTGGTTTTTGTTTTTACTAGGGCCTGTGCCCCTACTTGCTTCACTTGCTTCAACTCCACCAACTTGCTTCACTTCACTTGCTTCAACTCCACCAACCTCCATAGCTCAGTTGGTTAGATCATAGTGCTGACAATGCCAAGGTTGCAGGTTCGATCCCCATATGGGGCAGCTGCATATACCTGCATTGCAGGGGGTTGGATTAGATGATCCTTAGGAACCTTCCAACTCTACAAGTCTATGATTCTAACTCCTTGCCCCTTTATTTACACTACACACACACACCTTACCACACCACTGCAGCTCATCTTGGGCCACCTGCCTGCATCTGTGTCCTCTGGATCCCTCTTCCTCACTTCACCTGGGTTGCCCACCTGCCCACATCTCCCTCCTCCAGTTCCTTCCTCCTCACATCTCCTGGGCTTCCGCTTCCGTTATCCAGATCTGTCCACTCCTCTCCTGGACCACAGGGGGTGAGGGACATCAACTGGATCCAGTTCCCCCTGGTTTATGGTCCGTGGGTAATCAGAGAGAAAGTAAACCACAAAGGTTTTTGTGCTAGCCAAAACACAAGAGAGGTACTCTTTTTTTAAATTTGTGCACATTTTTTTCTGTTCAGCAGGAGTTCTGGAGCATGTTGCAACTGGCATCCATTGTGATTCATGCAAATTTAGCTGCACTATGGCTAGCAGCTGTAAAGGCTTGCATCAGCCCTGACTGTTGTGGACCTATTGACACCGTAGAGTTGTAAGATGGGGAATGCTGAATATAATGCCCTTTTATCATTGTAAAAGGTGCACTCCTGATCTGGTTTCTACAACCAGAAAGCGATTGATTTCCCCCCAAGGTTTAGCTATTGATTAAAGCATTCGATACATTTCAAGTTTTACAAAAAAAACCAAAAAACCCTGCAACGTGGCTAATGATATTTAAATCAAATACAATTTAAAACAAATATATACTTTGCAAGTACCAAAAACATTAAACCCCCTGAAGCTGCCTTCAGATCAGATGTCGTGCCAAGCCATGAGCCTGCCAGAACTTTGTAGTCTTGACCAGTTGCCAAAAAGTCACAAGGACTGAAGTGTACAGTACGTTTCTGGGGAGGGGCAACACAAGGTTTGTTCTACCACCAAAAAGGGTATCTGGGATCTAGATGTTTTGGAGCAGAGATGGGGAACCTGGAGCCCTATAGATGCTGTTGAGCTACACACACACACACACACACACTCATTCATTCCCAGCCATTGGCCATGCTGGATTTCTGTTGCAGGTTTAGTTAAAAGTGGCTATACATAGGGTGGAGCGGACCTGCAGAGCCCTGCTCCTTGCTGCTGCTTAATTGGATGGGTCTGGGGCAGAGTAGAGCAGTGGCAAAGTTGAAAGCATGTGAATGCACCAGCAAGAGTGTCAGGTTGGCAGCAGCAGCCTCACAGGTGTAACCATGTGGCTCAGGCATTGCTCCCATTCTGCCCTGTGTAGGTAAGCAACCATGGCCCAGGTATCAGGGAGTGGCTCTGTTCTACCGCACAAGCTGCTACTGAATTTAACGATTCTGTCTCTGTCGAGAATAATTGTAAATATTGACCCAGGCCACATTTACACCACACACTTAAAGCTCTAGGACACCACTTTGAAACGATCATTGCTTCTCCTAGATAATTGTGGGAGATGTGGTTTGCTAAAGGTGCTGTTAGAAAATCCCCCTCCCCCTCCCAGAGCTACAATTCCAAGAGTGGTTTAACAATTAATCTCACTTCCCAGGGAACTCTGGGGACAAACAACATAGCTCAGTCGGTAGAGCATGAGATTGGTTGAGCATGAGAGGGTTGGGGGTTTGAGCCCCACATTGGGCAAAATATCCCTAGACTGCACAGGGTGGACCCGTGTGCTCCCACAGAACTCTACAATTCTATGATTCTATGTCAGGAGCGGGAGCCAGGAGCAAGTCGGTAATAAATCACAAGATATGAGTAAAGCTAACTCTTTATTCAAGGAAACAAATTCAACTCAGGGGCCAGGCCTAGTGAGCACAGGAATGCATCCCAGTAGATCTTTCCCCTCCTCCCCAGGTCCTTCCCAAGCAATCTGAGACTGTCACCACTTCTATATTTGCTCTGCCCTCTTCATACCTCTTCTGGTGCTGAGAGACAAGGGCGGTAACAAGTCACCGCTTCCAGCCCCATCCACCCACCCCCATCTAGCCTCTGCTTCTGGGCTGCTCTCTGCCGCAGCCTCTTCCTCTCCCAGTCTGCTCTCTTCTCCCTCTGACCACTCATCATCCCACCACCAAGCCCCTGACTCAGAGCCTTCTTCCCTTGGGGGTTCCCCAGCTGGTATCTCCCACCACTCCTCTGCATCCAGCCAGTCCATGACATTCTATAATTCTAGCTCCCAGAATTCTTTGGGGAAGCTGTGACTGTTTTAAGCAGCATCATAGCGCTTTAGATGCATGGTGTGAATGTGGCCTTACAAAGTGTCTCAGCAAGTCAGCACTTCTGGCTTTCTAACGGTAGCATAACTAGCTTTGCCTCATGTTGTGTAATTACTGGCCCCAAGGCACCTTTTTGCTTTGGCCAAAAACCGTATTTCTCCTTGTTTAGCTTCATGGATTTGACCCATCGCTCAGCATTTTCTTGGGGTCTTCCATTGACATGCCATGTGTTTGGATTCCATCATTGAAGACAACAGCTCCTTTTCTCTGAGCAGTTCTGCCATCTCCCTCTGAAAAACCTCAAGAGCATGTTCCTTTTTATTTTTCCTCCAAAAGAAGAGCTTGGGTGTTTGGGATAAAACCTAAGCATCATTTCCAGATGATTATGCACTGCTTTGCTAACAAAATTCATGTTTGGCATGCTTCTACACAAGAGCTCTTCAGTGCTGTTAAGACATTGCTTTTTTTGCAAGTAGCAGGAAGCAGAATTAAAATTAGGGTTCCATACAGCTTTAGCTGTGCCCTTTCATATGGCTGAAGACGGTTCTATAATATCTTCTCACAAATAAGCTGCTCTCAGCCACTTACCTGGTACCTGGCTACTTCAGGTTTATTGCTTGCAGGTTTAGATGGTTTTATTGTTTTCTTATTGCTCCCAGTGGGACGATTACTAAGTAATGTCTCCTTCAATAGGTGCTCTATGAATTGCCCCATGTTAATTATTCTCCCATAAGGTTTTGCTTTTGGTTACTGATTTCCTCATATCTTTTCCCTTAATTTAATTTTTCTATTTTTCTATTTAAAAAAGGAATGGGGAAAATAGGAAACCAGTAATTAAGCACATAACCCAATGGGGGGAGGGGCGGTTCTGACGTGGAGCAATTTGCAGAGAGGCTATTCAAGGGGAAATTACAAGTCACCCAGCTAGGGTCAACAGGAAGCAATAAAGTCTGCTGACCATACAAAGAGGAAGTGATTTGTTTAAAGGCACAGGAGCCTTGAAAAACATTGGTACTGCTTTGTTGGTCCACGCTGAACAGCCGCAATCTCCAATTATATTATACTATTCTAAAACAATCGCAAATCAGGTCTGGAAAAACACGGGAGGGCACCACAGAAAGCAAGTGGTTAAGGAGAAAAAAATTATGGATGTTCTATAAAAAGTGGGTGAACAAAGGAGAGCAATTCCATAGAAAAGGGTTAGCGTGGAAGCGTCTGTGGACTAGACAAAGTTAAAATGGAAGGGGAGGCTCCTCACTTCAGAGGTTTGCCCCCAAATTCTAAAGAGGGACAAGGATGGAGAGAAGAAAGGTAGAGCACATATTCTTGCTCCCCTACCGATGTGTTTATTTTAACCCACAATATGAATACCTGGATGTACCATAGGGAAAGCAAATCCCTCATTGTGATAAGGTGAAGTGATGATTCGTAATACTCAATAAATGCAACCTCAACAGGATTTGTTTGTACATTTGTTTTATTTCTCAGTTTGTTCGAAATGACCTGTACCACAAGAATACGATTTATTTAATTAGTTATTTGACAGTTTTCCTTTCTTTCAGGAGCAGATAATAGTTGAGTAGTTACTGTTTTATTTCACTCTTGGACTATGACACCCTGCATAGTTTTGCACAGGCTTCCCCATCTTTCCCCCTTTGCTTGTTTTTGGCTTCTCTTAACCATCAAGTCGCCAGAGCAGGACTGGCTTTGGACCACATGACTGGCCAAAAAAAAAAAACCTCAGCCACATACATTCTTAGGGTTTCTTTCCTTCCTTTTTTGACAGCTGCTTTAGCATGGTTTCAGAATACCTGTTCGACACTTCTGAACACATGAGTCAGTCTGGTTATGAAGAGAGAAGAAAATAACGCCCCTTATTTGGCATGAACAATACTGTTGGGCTGTGGTTTTGCAGTTTCTTCATATTTTCACTTCAAAGAAAGGCCCGCCTTTTTCTCAGGTGCTAGGGGTGGTGGGTATCGCACCACTGATCTGAAGAGATTCCCGTCAACTTGGGTGTTTGCTTACTGGTTGCACTAAAGGCCAAAGACCCCAGAAAGGAATGTGAATACAAGGAGCATTTGTTGCTTCCATGGCTCATGGGGAGGGTTGTATTTCAGAGCAAAAGACAGTGACCTATGTAAAGCTTTGGGAAGGAGAGAGTACACTGCAGGTTACAGGTAGGCACAGAAGTAGGGTGACGCGGCTTCCTGGAAAGGGGTAGGTTGACAGATGTCATGCTTCTACGGTATTCTAGTGAAGGCACTTACCTGCATGCCTTGCCCTAAACTAATCCCGGGGTTAGCACTTGGGGGCTTCATTGCCTACTCCATGGAAGCGACTATTGTCTGAGGGTTTGCAGTTGTCAGAATCATTATTGTACCAGTAGTTCATACCTTACAGAATATTTGACTCCTATGTACAGGACAGGATAATTGCTTAGTGCATGCTTGCACACACACACACACACTTTCTGCTAGTTCCAAAAGCATGGAACCAGAGCTGTCCCCATACTGTATTGCTAAAATCTGAAGCTGGTCTGTGGTATCCACTCTCCCTGGAAGATCTAAAGCATCACCAAGTTGCTGCCCTGGTTGATTGCTACTGTCTTCCTCAGACGTATGTTCTATTAAATTAATTTGGAATATGTGGCCTCAGTCCCCTCTAAGATTATGGATGGTATCCACATAATGCCTTCCACCTCCATGTGTATTTCCACTTGCACAGTGGGACCTTCTCCCCTCTTCTCCCCCTCCTTGCACTCTGCAACCTCCCCAAATCTGCTCTGGAGGGTTGGGGGAACCCCTGGAAGAGATGTAGGGGATTGGTGGTCAGAGGAGAGTGGAGAAGTCCCATTGTGCAACCAGAAATCCTTGTGCTGGCAGACCATGACAACCCTATTATCTCTAAGATTAAACCATCTTCAAAATTACTGAAGGTTACGTGGTCTGTACCTATTCACTTAGTTTTTACCAGTCTTCTCCAACCTGGTGCCATTCAGATGTTTTGGATTACAGTACAGTTCCCACCCTCCATAAAAACTGGCTATTCTAGCTGGGGCTGATGGGAGCTGGGAACCCAAAAATCATCTGGACGGCATGAGATTGGGGAATGTTGGTTTAGAGCAGGCATCCCCAAACTGCGGCCCTCCAGATGTTTTGGCCTACAACTCCCATTATTCCTAGCTAACAGGACCAATGGTCAGGGATGATGGGAATTGTAGTCCAAAACATCTGGAGGGCCGAAGTTTGGGGGTGCCTGGTTTAGAGTGATGCAGCTATATCTCTGATTGAACCCAAAAGGGCGCAGTGAGTAATGGACAAGCAGGCTCCACATGGCCTCTGACTTCAGAAAAAATAAACACTGGTACAATATATCCTTGGATATGCAGAGGTTTGGGCAATGCCTTGCTTGAGAGCTTACCAGAATGGCCACAATTGGAGACAAAACACTGCACTAAATGGACCCTGGGTGTAACCCAGCAAGGCAGTGATTTTATGCTCCAGCAACGTAAGATGACCTTAGGCTATTTGCAAATGAACAAAGTGGTAGTTTTACGAACATGGGAACAAGAAGTGTTTGTTCCCGTGTTTATTGCATTCACTGAGTCTTCATTTTTTTACTGCCCCAAAGTGGCAATGAAGGAAGGCTGCTTTAAATGAGCATGAAAATGCTCCTCCCAATAAGGACCCATGATTGAGGCTTGTAGTGCCAGAAGCTCTTTCTCTGGCCATTAGCAGAGAAATCCCACAACCATGCTTTGCAAAGGTGAGACACAGGAACACAGGAAGTCTTGTGCAAATGCAAGTCGATTTGCCCATAGCCCAATATTATCTACTTTGATTTGCAGTGGGTCTCTAGAGTCTCAGGTGGGGGCCTTCCCCAACACCTGTGATCTAATCATTTTCAACAGAAATGCCAATAAATGAACTCGGGACCTTCTGCATGCCAAGCAGACGCTCTCCTGGTCAGCTATGGTTGTCCCCTACATGTGATGGCTATTTTGGAGAAGAATGACAATGACTGTTAGTAGGATAAAGAAAGCTGGGGAGAGAGGAAGGCTACTCTGAGAAAAGGTGCATCCATCAAAATACTTGCCCCCGTGGGTGGAAAAGAAGTAGGGAGCCATTTTGAGCAGAAAACTGGAGCTGTTTGTCATCCAAAAACAAAACTGTCAGGAGACTGTAAGTATGGTCCAGCCCCCCAAATCAGTTGCCAACCGCAGGCGTCCGAAGGTAGTTTCATGATTACTGTGTTTATTTCTGTCACATCCTTCATAGTCATGGAAGACCAGTTTAGCAATACGCTAGCTCCCTCCCTACCCACTTTTTCCCTCTTCAAAAAAAGAGGACCTTTGGATTAGCATCTGGATGAAGCAGCATAGTGAATTAGTACAAAATAAAGATGTTGAGCCCTCTATTCTGATTTACCTCAGGAAGCAGATGGGACACTGCCCAGCCCTCACTTGGCAAATGAGTTTTTTTATTTTATTTTATTTTTTGCCATCCATACCTTTTGTTGCTTTGGTTAGACCTGTTTTCATATGTTGTTTTGACCACTCCCTTTGGAAGTGAAATTCACTTGTATAGTCAACTTGGCTTCAATGCTGCTTCTACAAACAGTGGGTTTAACTCTTGAAATCACTGCTGGATCCCAAAATAACAGTGAAAACAGACACACAAACACATCACCCTCCTGAAAAGCCACAAACCAGTCAGCTATCTGGAGTTGTGGGACCGATGAGAAGAAAAGTAATTAATCTCTGAAAAAGAGGGTTGGCGGGGACCAAGCTAACTTGGAAGCCATTGTTTTTATAAATATAACCTAGAAACTTTACCTCCCCAATCCCTCAATGAGGAGGGAGAAGCACTTCCAATTCTCAGAGGCACTCTCTTACTTATCACTTTCAAGCCTGCCATTCAAAACAGGTTTTAGCTCAAATACAGGCCTTGCTGCCCTTGCCTTCCTTCAGCTACATGATCTGGGCTGGATTCAAGCAACTGACCTCAATGAGAGAGTTGCTACAGTGGGAAAGGGATGTGGAGGCAAAGATTAAGTATCTCCCCTGGGTTGGTTTAGATCTCTTAACATGGCGCAAGCCCAGCAGGTGAGTTCTTCTAATTCTTCTTCTCTCCTACCTCTCAGGGAATATATCTAATATTTGGAGCTTGAAATCTATTGGTGAGGAAAGATTGGGAAATGCCCTAGTTTGGGATAACTTTTATTTTGGCCCATTCCCTGTGATTCCAGTGACCTTGAGCCATGTGGGGAAAGGAAGAAAGGAGGTAGAGGGTTTTCTTTTTCCTTTTCCTTTTTAAATAGCACCACATCTAGGAGGATGAAGGGATAACCGAGTGACTATCAGCCTTGGAACAAAAAAAAAAAAGGTATCCATTTACTTCCATCTGCATGCTCTCACACAACGAGATCTTCTCTCTCTCTCTCTCTCTCTCTCTCTCTCTCTCTCTCTCTCTCTCTCTCTCTCTCTAGGACATGTCTCCAGCTTGTCTAGTAACCGCCACCGGGAATGTGATGATTGCACATGGATAGGGAAAAGCCAGGTGCAAATATGCTGTACAATATCACAGGATATCTTACACGTCCTTCCCAATAAGGAGGGCCTCTATGTACATGTTTTCTGTGTATCTTGAGCACAGAAGGCAGCCATTCTCAACTTAAGAGATCCCATGGCGCTCCTCCCCAAACAGACCACCATCACATGGACCACAGCATTGAGGAAAGGGGTCAAGCTGCAGACCCACTGACGCCTAGATTTTTTTTTAATCTCCTCTCACGCCACCATGCTATGAATGTTACAAACTCTTATTTTTCACCATTTTCTGCTTCAGTCCCCATACCCCTTCTCTTAGGTCAAAGAAGATAGGAATCAGCTGCCCTGGATAGTGCAAACAGCATCACTCTTAGGAGCTCCAGACTCCCTTTGGGCTCCCTCTGCAAGTGCAAGAGCTTGTTCTATAATTTTCCAGAAAGAAAGAAAGGAGGGGGGGTGGGGAAGAGTGATGTTGATTAAAAGAGTTTCCTTCTCTGTACACAATAATCTTCAGATGGATGTACAGACTGGCGTGGCTGCCAGATGGATGTTAAATAATTCTTCCGTAATAAATGATTGGAGATAAAAGCCAGCTGCCACCTCTGTTTGGTTAGCTCCATGGCCGCAACCTTGGCTTCCAGTTTCCTTCCTGGGCAAGCCTGTCAGACCTTGGCTTCGAGCATTTCTAGGAAGAGTTTGTGCATGGGGACCTTGCCCTGCAGTTTGATGCTATAGAAGTGCTGCACGGCCTTGGCAGCTGTTTGCCGCAGGAGGGGAAGGGTGAGCAGCAGCTTCCCCGCACGCCGTGGCTCCTCATGACGCTGGCTCAGCTCATAATCCTGGAGAGCTTCATGGAGAAGGTCTTGGAGTTTCTGCACTGCATCCATGTCCTCTATGTGCATTGAATCTGCAGAGTGACAAGGCAAAACAAACAAACCAGCAAAAAAGTGAGAGGGCAAATCTGCCTGTCCTTTAAGAAGTCCAATACAATACAAGCAGCATGCAAGGGCACAAGATTCAATCAAGTTTCAATCAAGTATTATTAGTACAAAAAGAAAACAATAAGAGAACCATGTACAAGTGCTGACACAGAAACCAAAACCAAACGTCAAACAGATAGCATATACAAATAAATACTGAAAGGCAAACCAGTCTTTATGGTCTTTGAGGTTATCAGCTCAAAGACCATAAAGACTGGTTTGCCTTTCAGTATTTATTTGTATATGCTATCTGCTTGTATTGGACTTTTGTAGAAATTGGCAGCATTAGCCCATTATTTCAGTGTCCTTTAAGAAGAGCTGATGCACCCTTCTTACGCATATCACTGTCTTCTGAGGTGTGATGTGAGAGAGGCAGCCTTCTCTGTGGCCTGCACCACCTCCTAGATGGAACTTCCTGCCCTAGAGGTTAACACATATTCTACCAGTATTTGAGAACCTTCCTTTCTCTACAAGCCTTTGGTTCTATTACTGTTTGTGGCTGCAATCTAACTCCACTTACCTGGGAGTAAGTCCCATTGCATTTTCTAGGACTTCTGAGTAGACATGGTTTAGGACTGCACTGCAAGTTATGGGTTCTTGTATTTTCAGTTCGAGATCTTATGGTTCTTTCTAATGCAATTTGCAGTGTCGAGGCATTGGGGGGGTGTTTTTAATGTATCTGTTTGTCACGATGGAATGTTTTTAGATAGGCCTCTCTACAATGTGCACCTGCCTCAAGCCAGGTTCAAGCACTGGCTCTGTATCACAGAGCCTCTTCGTGGCAGTTTTCCAAGATCAAGGTAGCATTGGAGTTAGTAAAAAATGAAGTGAAACAAACCACAATGCTGGTTAAGTATGAAATCGCTATGACCCAGTGATCTGGAAGCTCTCTCGGCAACTGAAAACACTAGAGGAATATAAAAACTAAAGGAGGTGCTCAGAACATCCTTTCTACCTTGACCACCATCAGACTGAACCAAAGGAATCATAAAGGAATGTTATCTCACTCTAGTAGTCAAGAAAGCCCCCATTTGGACCACATGTAAAGCTCATGAACCCAATGTCAGTGAGCCTTTCAGTTGCATGGGCGATGGTGGATAGACTCATGTCCATTCCAGATGGTAACCTTACCTGAATTGGCAAGAGCCAAAGCCTTGAGTGTCACAAACTCTTCCTTCTCCACCTTCAGCTTCTTATACCTGCGCACAAGCTGCAGGATAGCCAGGTAGAGCTCCAGCAGGCCTGTCAAGCGAGAATGTTCCTCATCCATGATGTAATCTTCAGCATAGACCAATTTATCCTCATAGGGTAACGAGCGGTAGACGATACCCAGGATGAGTATCTCCATCCATGCACTCTGCAATAGGCTCATCTGGTCCCCCAGGGAAAGATTAGAGAAGCCTGGCAGGGCAAGAAGAGCAAGTCAACTTACGTACACAAGTAGGAGACACTGTTTTAGCACTGCCTGCTCCAAGCCCTGAAGCTTAGAAATGGAAGCCTCAATATTCCCATGGGGAGCCCTTGGCCATAAACATTTAACCACAGTTCAAGGTGAAAAAATGCTCCTTTGACAAAGTGCTAAAAAGAAGAAGAAGAAGTGAAACTTTCAATCATTTCACTCACAGGTGTGCCACATTTTAAGAGCCAGTTGCATTTGCAGTTCCACATGGTAAGCCACTTCCTATGTAGTTTGGGTGATTTTAACCATTCAATGACACACATGCAAAAGGGATTTTGTAATGGAATACTTTTATTCACACAATCCCATTTGGAATCACCTTCAGCTTGCCACATACATAGCTGCCAAGTTATCCCTTTTTTAAAGGGAAATTCCATTATGCTGAATAGGCTTCCTCGCGAGAAAAGGGAAAACTTGGCAGCTATGCACATACCAAAGCTTTCTATTTGCTTTGGAAGCTGTACACATGATTGAATGAAAAAGTAAAGACTCAGTTGTTTTATTTAAAAGGACTGATCTATGAAATTTAGGTGGAACAGCTGCCTAATAAACCATGTATACTATAAACAAATAAATGCTCTCCTATTGCAGAGCTGTGGATGTGTTTCTTTTCGCCCTTGCTGCCATAGAATAGCATTAAATACTGCCCCGTGCCTGGCTATTAATGTTAGGCTTGCTTATACTTCACACCGACAAGCTTTGTAGCATTTAATCACAAAAGTCCATTCACAATCCATTAAGTCCATTCAGGCTGCGAACAGAAGGACCCCCTCCATGAGTGCAACCCCCTTCCAAAAACAGAAGCTCATTCCCTTTACAGAAAAAAGTTAGGAGCCAAGTCAAGTTTTTCTTAACAATGGAACTCAGTCCAGTTTTAGAACATTGCCTCCACCAACCACAGGATCATTAATGTTACCTTAGGACCCACAGGAACGAACAGCACCTACTCTGTCATGAACAGCAATTTGAGTACCAGCCAGACCAGACACTGAAAAGCCATGAATGAGAACTGAACAAATTAGAATTAGTAGCATTGAGATCCTCGCAACAGAGGAGTGCTGTGCTTGAAAACTACATGGTAAGATCATGTGTGTTGCCAATAATTTTTCTAGGTGGTGGCAGTGGTGATGCAAAGTACATACTAAATGGGGGCCTGGCTAGTTTCTCACAAAATTAAAAAGAACAGTTCCAGTGCATTTTGCCTTAGAACTCAGATGCCACAAGTGCTAGAAATGTACTCTCACTTCCTTTTTTCTTCTTACATGAAAACTGGGGATCTGGAGATTATGGTTCATCCGGAGGCAGTGGCACCTAGCCTGCCCACTTGCTCTCAAAACTGGAAAAGTCATGAGGAATCTGGGAGAGGAACAACATACAGTCCACACTGGAAAAATGAAATCAGGCATTACAGCTAGGGTTGCCAGACTCAATAGAGGACAGGACTTCTGTGCCTTTAATTGCCCTGCTCTCTTTTGAGTCTGGAAACCTTAAAGAGAAACCAGCAGACCCTTTGTTTAATTTTCAAGCAAAGGGTCTGCTGGTTTCTCTTTAAGGTTTCCAGACTCAAAAGAGAGCAGGGCAATTAAAGGCACAGAAGTTCTGTCCTCTATTGAGTCTGGCAACCCTAATTACAGCCAGTGTGGGAAAGGAGGCAAGGATAGGCTTTGTTCCTGTGTGAAACACAAGTGTAAGAAAAGGCCACTTCCAATATCACAAATGTCTTAATGTGCCAAGGACAACTGTCTGTCTACAAGTGATCCAGACATGAGTAAAACACTGGGAGTAGTTTGGCATATGGCTATCTAACTCACAAACAGACATAGGCATAAATTTCCCTCTGTTGCAACTTTACTCACAAGGGTGTCAAGGGCACCTCACTTTTGCATGATGAGATTTTCCATTTTCCCTCTTGAGATGCTCTTTCAAAATTACCAGACTCACACAAGAGTCCTGAAGAAATGGGGGAAACTGTTCTTGGTGAGGGCGGGAGAGGATGAGAGTAGAAACAACTGAAGTTCTTCTCAGTATTTCCTGACTCTTCCTAGTCTGTCACAACACATACAAATCCTACATATAAAGAAAGCATGGTGACTCAACCTAGTCCCACGTCTGCCTGCTCCTTCAATAAAGAGTGATTCATTTTCACACCTTGGTTACAACCAGGAATGGGGGAGAAATTCATTTTGTCCATTTTGCTTAATGTGAACCTAGATAACACCATACTTTCCAAACCAATATGCAAATCGAAATGCAGTTATCCTTATAACTTACTCTTCAACAAATTTTGTGGTGCAGTTCTCACAAAACATATATTAGGGAAAACTAAGCACAAAACGGTGCATGTGAGCAAAAATAACACACAACAATGCCTTATATTAGGCTCTTGCAAAAAATGCACACACTGCTTGCAAAACCTGATATATTAGGATAAGTGTACCCTAAAATGTGTTTGAGTTTTTAAGGGTTTGCAAAGTGATGCAAACCGAATTTGAGATTGGAAAATTTAGAAAATGACATTGACAGATTCATCTGTTCCCAGTAACAAACAGGGAGTTACCTAACATTTCTTGCCAAGTGTTGTAAGAGATCATTCTCCTTCCCTTTTCTTCTTTTTGTGCAACTGCTTCACTGCTGCCTCACAGTTCCTCCTAAGCTCATTAACCTTTGACTCACAGATGCTCCAGTCCCTCTAGCTGTGATTTACGCTCAGCAGGATGCCTTTATTCCCAGAGTCCTTTGCTCTGGTACTCGTTCGCCTGCATCTGGGCCAAGGGAGCCAGTCACTGCAAGGATCATTTGATTTCTCTTGTTATCAACTTGGCAATTAACAAAAGAGCTGGTGATTGCTGTATTGACTGGTCGGGAGTTCCATTTTTCTGTCTCGGCTATCTCAGCCCAAGGAAGTGAGGGCAGAGGGATGGGTTAGTGGTATTTATTTATCACTACACCATGTTTTGTGTTTGTGTTGCCAGAGGAGGTAAGGGGTGATAATGGCACGGCAGTCCTTGGACATCCAATTTCCCTTATCAGGCCACTGAATAGAAAAGAGGCCGCAGGCCACATTAATTAACAGATACCAATCAGCTGTCACGTGTTGTGTGTGCGTGTGTGAGGCCTGATGGGTAGGAGGGAGAGATCGATAAAGCACTGGGGAGGAGTACCAGAAGAAATAAGAGGACAGCTGAAGAGGAGGCTGGGACATCAGGGACATGAGCTGCAAATCCAACCCTTCTTGGCAAGTCTGAAGATGGAAAGGAGCTAGGCTAGACAACTAGTTTGCAGTGCATTGCTGACCACAAACCAGTGCTTTGCCCTGTATATGTCTGAATAACAACAAGCTGCCCTTTTAGCAAGGGAGCTGTGCTCTTCTGTTGCTAATCCACATTTATGTAGCAAGAAAACTATGCTCACAAGTTCCGCTGGAGACCTGTAACTATTAATCGCACCGACTTATTACGGTCAGTTCATTTATGCTTGACGATGTCCTAATGGAAGAAGGAGCTTCCATTCCATAACCGAGAATCATCAAAATGAAATAATAATCCAGCCAGTTTAGCAGTTACAGAAAAAGTTCAATCTTCTTTGAGCCAGACAAGCACACATAATTTGAAACAGTGTGAGAACATGAGAACCACACAGAACATGCAGTGCATGCAATATCTGATCTGGTATCTCAGGGCCTCTTCACTCATTACACTAGGGATTTTAAGTGTATGCCTAAAGTGTGCAGCGTGAATGCGACAAACACACACTTGAAAATGTGTTGCACACAGGTACACGCAACAGAGAACACACACTTCTATAATGGGCAAAGAACACCCTGCCACTCCAAGTTCACATCCTGAGCATTGTGCTCAACACTGTAGCTGCGACTCTGGGACAAAGCAAGAGCACTTTCTCACCAACTCTGTCCAGAGAGGATGGTGAAATCCCCTTTGTCAGATTCAGACCTGATAGCTGTCATCCATGCTGCATCTCCTTGATATCCAACTGGCCAATGCAAGGTGTTCTATAGGGGGCTGGCATCAAAGTATTCTCTTTTACAACAGAGGGAATTAAACAGTGGGATGCCTAACGCATCTGAGCAGAGAGCAGATCACATGCTGTGCAAGAAAATGCCATGCCTGCTGCGGATACCAGACTTTGAGCAAACAATGAAAGCACGACAGTGCTGAGATCAACGTCCCCCAATCTGATGTCCTGGAGATGTTTTGGACCACAATGCCCATCAGACCCACGTGTTGACTGAGGCTCGTTCACAGCTCTTTCCCTCAGCATCGCCAACAGGGTGGATTCTTTCATAGACCACAAAGAGGGCTATGAATTCATGGGGTTTCAATTCTGGCTCAGCACTATTTGAGACCAGAGATTTCAAGTTAGTAATAAATTATCTGGAATCAAGATAAACCTAAGTCTGTGGTTGTCACCAGTTATTCAAGATGGTTTAAACCACAACAAACTATAAGAATGCCAACAGAATAACTGTACCACTCAGGTTCCTCCTCATCCATGTATTAGGAAATTGTTGCATGCCCCACATTGCTCCAAATAAAGCACATTACTTCATCCTTTCTTACAGAGAAGCATGCATAAGCTCCTCTTGGCAGTATCCCAACTGAACTTCACAGATTCCCTCTGAAACCTGTAGTATTTGTACCCATGGGTGTAGAAACCTATTCTTTTTTAGACATTTGGCAGCAGGAGCAACCAGAATCTTTAGGGGGGAGAGAGAGACTAGAGAGAGAGAGAGAGAAGAGAGAGAGAGAAAACACATAATTTGTGGCAAGTGGAGTTCATAATCTGTTAATTTATTATCATCTCTGTCATCCTGGAGGGCCATTAGCAGCTGTAATAAAGAGAGATGTAATTATAGGATCTGAGGCCACTCTAGACACAGCTGCTGTCACTCCACTAGCCATATTTCATCCTGCGCAAAGCTCTCGTCTTCCCAGCAAGAGCAGCAGCAAAACAGACACCCAAAGAGCCCCTGTCATCACCCCTCAAGAGAAGTCTCCTCTTCCTGCAGGGAGGCACAGTGATGGGGAACCAAGGTATAGGTGATTAATGCAGGGGCTGGGTGTGAAGCATGAAGAAGGGGAGTCCTGTCCAGAGGGGAAGACAGCCTTGGTAGGGAGGTAATAATATTTGCTGAACACTATTAAAATGTATCCCCCCCCCTCAATTGCTGAAGAGTGGCTTCAAGCTTAATTGGACATATGTGCTGACACCACTGAGAGGGTCCTTGCACAGTTGTTTGTCTGAGGCAAGTTTAGGAATTAATGCAAACCTGAAAGTTGTGCACATGTACACACATACTCACAGCTTTCAGAGATTTCATTGGACGAAATCAACATATTGCCTTAATATTCAGAAACTTAGGACCTAACTATATTATTGGAAATCAGCCCTGAGTGCTCACTGGAAGGACAGATCATGAAGCATAGGCTCCAATAATTTGGCCACCTCATGAGAAGAGAAGACTCCCTGGAAAAGACCCTGATGTTGGGAAAGATTGAGGGCACTAGGAGAAGGGGACGGCAGAGGACGAGATGGTTGGACAGTGTTCTCGAAGCTACGAACATGAGTTTGACCAAACTGCGGGAGGCAGTGGAAGACAGGAGTGCCTGGCGTGCTATGGTCCATGGGGTCACGAAGAGTCGGACACGACTAAACGACTAAACAACAACAACATATTGTTACCCTCAGATCATTCTTCCTTTTCTATCATGCTGTCAACTCACTCTGGACCTGTCCATACTGAGTATCATTTAGCTATTAATTCACACAGCCACACCCCATTTGAATTAGCTTTGGGTTTGTCTGTGAGGAGCAACTTTGTGGACTTTTCCATTGCAAAATTTCCAAACAATGGGAAAGGATTTCACAAAATGGTACATTGGCACACTGCTTTGAGAAGTAATGGGACAGGATGTGATCAAGTGCTCTTTAGTGAAAAACAACCACAATTTGCACTGTAATCAGGCAAGTAACAAAAGTACTACCGGGGGGGGGGGGGGATGCTCTGTCTACATCTTTCTAGACAGACGGACATAAAGGAAAGTGTGATTACATCTAACCTGCTTGGAAAATGTGTATCTCCACAACAGCAGCTCTACCTGGTCAACAACTGTTTGGATTGTGCACTAAAAATGGGAAGTACATTGACCTCACAAATGTTCTTGCAGGAAGGGGCCTCATCAATATGGAGATGGTGGCCCTGAGTATTAATAAATTGTCGTCTGGTGTAGTTTGTTATTATCCTTCCTGTTAATTCTTCCCAGCTGCTGGGTTAGTGGAGCAATCCAGACAGAGTTTCCTTAATCAGCAGCATTACACTGTTTGTGCTGAATCAGGCCCTGGCAGATTGTGCAGCCAGTGAGTGGGGTAATCCCTGTTATGACAGGCCTCCTTCAAGAAGGGCACCATTGGGATTAAGATTTGCTGAGAAGCAGTATCCAAAGACTGACCTCCTTTCCCAAGCACCCATCAGCTGGAGTTTTCTCAGTTCAAAGCTAAAGCTATAAGATAATCGCAAGCATCTAAGGATACATTAATTTATACCAATAAATCAATAACTGCATTGGAATTCAGATTGAAAGCAAGGAGTCTGTTGTAAACTAGGAGTCCTCTTATAACCTCTATTTTCTATTGAACTCAGGTTCTCCTTGAGGCTGCTTCGCATGGTTAAAAGAGCAGCAAAAAAGCTGGTGTGTGTGTGTGGGAGTGAACTATTCCCACTTCAGTTTGTTGCTTCTTGTAATGTGCAACGAGAGAGGTGGATCCCTCCAAGGCTGCTCACGGGTTAAAGATTCCCATTGCATTTTTATTCGATTTGCAAAATGTGGGGACTGAAGCTGCGAAATCTTGGGGGGGGGGGTTTTACACACAGAATTTCGGAGCTCCTCATCAAGCAATGGCAGCTTCCCTGTTGAAAATAATAAACTAGTGCCCATGACGGTAAGTCACCGCAACCATTTATTTTTATTTTTGCTACCCACCCTTAGCTTCTTACCTGGGATGTGCTTTGCCCAGCCAATGATCACAACCAGCTCTCTGTCTGCCAAATCACAGAGCGTGGTCAGAGCTTTTATGTCGCTCTCCGGCATGGTAGGGTCAGGCATAGCATAAATCTTTTCCGGCTCTGCCACCAACAGGTGGGAGACGATCTTGGTCACTGCAAATTCCAAAGCAGAAATCAGTATGTGCTTCTGACAAACCTACACAAGTAGCTTAAAACTCCGCTATCTGAAATAAAGGTGAGATTATTTTTGCTTGGGAATGCCAGGTATGTAGGAAGCTGGCTCCTGCCTGATCATACTGTTTGTTCCTCTATCCCAGTATTGCCTTCTTGGAGTTGTGAACAGCTCTCCAGAGACCGTGGCAGAGGTCTTTCTCATCACATGCTACCTGCTCCTTTTTAAACTGGAGGCCCCAAGGATTGAACCTGCAACCTTTTGCATGCAAGACATGTGTTCTACCACTGAGCTACGATCAGTCCCTGATCCTATCATAGATACTTACATGTGTTAATTACTGATATACCTAAGCATCCTTTGCCAAGATAGAAGTTTCCATTCTGAACACTCCACATATTTCAACTGATAATCGTTTTACCATGTATTCTGGCTAATTAATACTGATAGGAAGCGCACATATGGACATTCTGGCTGGAATAAATGGGGAATCTTCTGACATGGGGGGAAATGCAGGGAAAACGGCTTAAGGAAACACCCCTGTGGAAATTAAAATAAACTATGGGCTATTTCTCATGTCAGCTTTAAATATTTTCCCAACTTTCTATTGTAAAATACTGATTTTTGGAAAGTGAAGTGGCTCTTAGTGTGTTTGAGCCCACTGGTACATTAATGGAGGGGACCTCATCCTGTTCTGACCACTCTCTAGAACAGGGGCCAGCAACCTTTTTCAGCCATGGGCTTAGACCAGACTATATTTTGAAGGGGGGAAATGAACAAATTCCTATACCCCATAAATAACCCAGAGATGCATTTTAAATAAAAGCACACATTTTACTCATGTAAAAACACCAGGCAGGCCCCACAAATAACCCAGAGATGCATTTTAAATAAAAGCACACATTCTACACATGTAAAAATATGCTGATTCCCGGACTGTCCACAGGCCAGATTGAGAAGGCAATTGGGCCGAATCCGGCCCCCGGGCCTTAGGTTGCCTATCCCTGATCTAGAACATAAAGCTGATCACTGGTGCTGCAGGACCAGCACAGATAGTGCAGTCTGTGTGGCTTGGCTGAACTCTGACAGAAGGTACTCTTGGTGGGAAGGGTGATATATCTTTTCCAGGGAGAGTTTCTCCACCTCAAACCAAAGTGCTAGTAGCTGGGCAGACAACAGAATAAGATCAATGAGCAATGAAGCAAGACCTTCCAGAGAACTAAGAGCTTTTACTATTTGGCTTAGGTGTGCCCCAAAGATACCTTACACTTAGGTGTGTCTTAAGTGTAAGGTATCAAAGCAAAAAGCACAGGTATCATACAGGTATAGGCACCAAGGAATCCGAGAGGCTAAATCTCCCCCACTGAGTGCAGACTCAGTGGCAAGCTCAGGATTTCCTCTGCATAATGTGTGAAATGCACCAGGAATAGATTCAGGCTGCAGCATAGAGATCTACGATGAATAGGTTGTTAGGCAGCTAGCAGGGTCATGCAAAGCTGGAGGACCACCATGCTGAGATGGGTAGACCACCATCTTCACCTGCAAGCTGATCTCTTGTAAATTTAGGGAAAGGCCAGGTGCTCCCTTAAACCATGGATCTGAACAATTGCCCTTGGCTTCAGTTTCAGAAAAGTCTCAGAGGACACTAACTCATGTGGCTCCCTAATTAAGACAGCTGAGAACTGGTTTCCTATGGGGAACACTCAGGGACAGCAGCACAATCCCACAGCACTATGTTAGGGGGAAGGAAACGGAGAGCTTGCCCCAGGCAACAGAGTGTGATACCGGCACTTACATGGCTTTTTGGCTGGAGGAGGAATCTGTAAGCTCAAATAAGTGCTGCTCTCGGAATCCAATCTCCTTTTGTACTTTTGACGGCCACCACGAACTCGATCCAGACGGACCCCTGTAGGCAAAAAAGGAAGGAAATCTTAAGGGTGTTTTATTTTTGGTGGAATCAGATATGTTTCTTTATTCTTTACAGGTATATTTGTATGCACATGCATTCCTATTGATTCCTATGCACGTGGGCTGTACAGTGGTACCTCGCAAGACGAATGCCCTGCAAGACGGATTTTTTCGCAAGACGAATACGTCTTGCAATCTGATGGTGACTCGCAAGACGAATTCATTTTGCAAAAAAATTGACTTGCGAATTGCGGTTTCCCATAGGAATGCATTGAAATTTAATTAATGCGTTCCTATGGGCAAAAAAAGAAATTTCAATGCATTTCTATGGGAAACCACGATTCGCAAGACGATTTTTTTGCAAAACGAATTGACTCGCGGAACGAATTAAATTCATCTTGCAAGGCACCACTGTAGTTCTAACTACACATCCTAGGGAGTAAGCCCCACTGAGCCCAATGGAATTTACTTCTGAGTAGGCGTGTTTAGGATTTTGCTGCCAATGAAGAGAAAAACTGATGAGATAAATTGACTGATGGAACAATCCCTCCATCTTCCACACTGGAAGTGGTGCAGATAGGATAGAACTTGAGATTTCTGTTCACCCAGTTATGTCTGGCTGTGCCAGTGGGGGGGGGGGAGAGGGCTCCCATCAACACAGAGCTCCTAAGTGCACCCACCTAAACCACAGGTGGTCAGATGATGTTGAAAACATGATCGCAGATAACCACCCAATAACATCACGTATGCATATCATGATGGGTGCTTAATAAAGAGGATGTCTGCATGGACCCTTAGAATGAAACTTTTCATTTACTCAGTTTCTGCATTCACACCAGGAATGGGTGGATCTGTCAATTTTGGTTTGTCTCCTTTTTCAGTTTCCTGTTCTTAAGTTCAGTTCTCCACATTTCCACCTCAGTTTCCAGGGTTTTTTAATAAAAAACAAAAACAAAAAATCCTCATGAAAATTCATCAGCATTCTAACACAAGTTTCTCCTAATTCACATATTTCTGTATGCAATTTTACCTAATGTACACATTCTTACAAATTACTTTTGCATTTTTGTATGCTGTCTTCACTAAAAAGATGCATTTATAGACACCCTTTATCCTGCTATGTGCATTTTTATGCAATTACTTGGCTGGGGAACGGTGTTGAAAATTCAGGGAAGTATGGATTTTGAAGGATGGCTGTGTTTCGGTTTGTGTATTGTTTCGGTAAGTACAAATTAGGTAGGCTTGCTTTAACAAAATCTAATTTCTCCCTCATCTGTAGCCACCAGCAATTGGCCTGATATGAGTCTGTCGGCTGCGCCAACCTGGAAATGGCATGTGGGGGCAGGAGGAGAAGTTATTTTCCAGTACAACCAGTGGGACTCCAGACATAGCAGTTGCTCCACTACTCTGTTAAATCCTGCTGCCGCCCACCAGGAATTTGGATTGCTCCGTGAAATATCTTTCTTAAAATATACACAGATATGCTTTCTCCCCCACCCAATTGATGAAAAAAGGGACAAAAACAAACAATGCGCTTTTAAACATCAGAGCTTCTTCCCTTTTCACCCTCCCATTAGCATCTCAACCCTGTGAGGTAGAACTGTTTCTATAGTGTTTGTTAAATAAAATCCAAGCAAACAGAATGACAGGCAAAAACCCAGTTCCCAGGAAACCAACTTGACTAGCATTGATAACCCAACACTACACAGGCAACCTGTCTTCATTAGTAGCTTTGGAATAACTGCACTCTCCAAGAATATTCTCCCAAATTGTGCATTTAAGATCTCGGCCATGATCAAATGAGCTAATGGGTTACAGCAAAGTGTTGTTGTTGTTTTTATGCATATGAACACCACTTATCTGCAACTTTACCAGCAGCACAATGAATTGGATGCTCATTTGGAGACTAGTCTAAACTGTTTTGTCCCTTCATGGCCACTGGTCCTGTCACCTCCTGGCAAATCGAAGGGGAAGAAATTGAGGCAGTGAGAGATTTTACTTTCTTGGGCTCCTTGATCACTGCAGATGGTGACAGCAGTCACGAAATTAAAAGACGCCTGCTTCTTGGGAGAAAAGCAATGACAAACCTAGACAGCATCTTAAAAAGCAGAGACATCACCTTGCCGACAAAGGTCTGTATAGTTAAAGCTATGGATTTCCCAGTAGTGATGTATGGAAGTGAGAGCTGGACCATAAAGAAGGCTGATCGCCGAAGAATTGATGCTTTTGAATTGTGGTGCTGGAGGAGACTCTTGAGAGTCCCATGGACTGCAAGAAGATCAAACCTATCCATTCTTAAGGAAATCAGCCCTGAGTGCTCACTGGAAGGACAGATCCTGAAGCTGAGGCTCCAATACTTTGGCCACCTCATGAGAAGAGAAGACTCCCTGGAAAAGACCCTGATGTTGGGAAAGATTGAGGGCACTAGGAGAAGGGGACGACAGAGGATGAGATGATTGGACAGTGTTCTCGAAGCTACCAACATGAGTTTGACCAAACTGCGGGAGGCAGTACAAGACAGGAGTGCCTGGCGTGTTATGGTCCATGGGGTCACGAAGAGTTGGACACGACTAAACGACTAAACAACAACAACAAAACTGTTTTGAGGTGTTTGTGCTTGCACTCTAGTGGTATATAAAATTTGGGAAATAATTGAATAAATTCATTGTAAAAACCTGTAGGGCTCTCACAGCCTGGTGAGGGTCAAAGAAGTGCGCAGACATTCACTCTCATTCATTCATGTTATTTATTCCCTAACATTTTTATGCTGTTTGATTATAAAAGAAAACCTCACAGTGGTTTACAAATATGTGGGTAGGGATTAAAGTGGGACTGCCACGTGTTTGCCATTGGTGTGAAAGGGGCCTTATGCACTTTGCACCCTTTTGCACTAATATTGAGCCTTCAGTGCTAGAGGCATGGCCAGCTGATGCTCTGGCATTTGGGGGGCGGGGCGGGGCGGGGCGCATGACCTGTATGCTTGGACCTGCTTCTCCCCACATCTTCACTGGATGAGTGAGGTGGGAATGGCTGGTGTACGCTGGCGTACACTGGAACGCCAGTCAAACTAATTTCCACTGCAAGTCCCAAGTGTGCAGTAACAGGGCATTTAGATATAGCAAAAGGGAAAGGGTGAGGAGCTAGTGGAGGGAGTTCTGCTATTTTTACCCAGCAGAATCATGCACATATAAGCATGTTGTCCTCGGTGCTTGGCTAGGAAGGTGGCTGCACAGGTTGCAAAGGTATTAGGCACCCTCAATCAGATTAGAGAAACACAAAAGGACTTAAGTGCATTAAAAGAGATAAGCAAGAGAGAGGGAGAGAGGGAGATGCAAGGAGATTTACCCTCCATCCCTCTTTTCCTTGCTGAGTAGATATGTCTATTCATCCAAGGACATTAGCTCGTTAATTTCAAAGGAGAGACTCTGTTCTCCCCCTGTCCCTCCATCCTGTTTGACACTCCTTCAGGCAAGCACTTTAAATAAGGTCACAGTTGTTGTTTCATCCAAACAGTCATCATCATGGCTAGCGTTAAAGAGACAGTGTGTGCAGACTAAACCCTCCCGCTCAGCTGTTGCTGTTTCTATGCAGAGGAATCACTAGGTGATCTAGCAGCAAACCTCATATTATTATTATTATTATTATTATTATTATTATTATTATTATTATTATTATTATTATATACCCTACCCATCTGGCTGGGTTCCCCCAGCCACTCTGGGTGGCTTACATAAAATTGTAAAACATTTATATGCTATACCTACATTTATATGCTATACCTACTCTCACTTCCTGACAGTAAGAGCTGTTCAACAGTGGAATTTGCTGCCAAGGAGTGTGGTGGAGTCTCCTTCTTTGGAGGTCTTTAAGCGGAGGTTTGACAGCCATCTGTCAGGAATGCTTTGATGGTGTTTCCTGCTTGGCAGGGGGTTGGACTGGATGGCCCTTGTGGTCTCTTCCAACTCTATGATTCTATGATACAGTGTAAAAGACACTGACGTGAGATCCCTGCCCCAAAGAGCTTACAATCTCTGCAGAAATGAAAGGCAATGCAATCCAGCAGCTAGTAGGTAATGTTTGGCAGGGCCCTGAGTTGTTTCATAAGTTGCTGTCAGAATAGTGAAAAGAAGAAACCTCTTTTGCTAATGCATCTGAGAAAGGAATGAGAGAGAAACACGGGCCATGCTGGTTTTCTAGAAATGAGCTCTGTGGTCTGCCCTCACCAGTGAATGCAGGGCAGCTGCTCCTCTCCCCTGCTGTGTCCAGTGTGGCAATTTCTGAGGAGAAATGCCTCCCTGGAAGGCAGGGAAAGGGTCAGCCAAGGCCACAAGCCTCTAAAGGTGTTGTGAAGCAGCTTGTTTTCCTTTGCTACCAGCCACTGGAGTGGTGCCACTGAACTCCTATCTTTGGGCTCCTCTGCCCTAGGCGTTTTGGCGGGAACCAGGCTGCAGTGCCATCCTTACCCCCAGCTAAAGGAACCCAAAAGGTCCACACACACTTTTTTCTATAAAAAATGTGGTGTTTGTGTAGGAGATGAGAAAGGAACTGAAGGCAGGGGAGCTAAAGGTGGAAAAAAAATGTTTTAAAAAGTTCTAACTTGGTCAGACTGCAGGAGCCTGACCTATCGACTCACAAGCAGAGCAAGAGGTTCTATGCTTTGCCTGTTTGGTCCTGTAGGAGGCGCCATCCCAAGGGTGGGCAATAACACCTAACCTCATGTAAACAGGGTGATCAATAGGATGCACCGTGCTATCCTGTATAGCTTGGAAGCCGGGGACACACTGAATAAGGACATCTGCAACCTGCAAAAATGAATGGGTGCAAATGGCTTAATTTTTCCAAGCCTCGGGGCCCTATCTGCCCCTTCAGAACCCCGTTGCCCCAAGCTGAAAGACAAGTGCATTCAATGCTTCCATGAAAATGCAGGAGAGGCTGCACTCACAAGGCAGGCGAAGAAAGCCCAGTTAGTGGGATTTGCATCCGTAAAGAGGAAATGGTAGGGGTGGGGGTGAAGAAAACAAAGAAAAAAATCAGTTCTGAGGCTTGAACAGAAACAGGAATGGAAGTAGGATGGATATGCTGAGATTTGCAAGATACATGAGGATATCAATCACAAATTAAGTTACAGTAATTATTCTGCATTTCACGCCGGCTACTTGAGTCTGAGGTTTGACAGCAGTGCAGTGACAGCACTAAATGAAAGTGCCCTATAGAAGACAGACAAAGACGGCGAGGGAAAACACAGCTCATGTGAGTCATACTGTCCAAATCAGTCTAGTTAAAGTTTCTTAACAACACAGAGTCGGGTCACCTGCAGCTGCAGAAGGGTCGCTGCTATCTGAGATGGGGAGTTGTGAATGGAAGTTAAAAGGGTCTGTAGTGCGGCTTGGTTGCTTCACTAGACTGAGAAGCAATCTGCTCATTGCACCATGAAGCCGTTCTAGTTCTGTTTTAGGACTGCTTATTTGGGGGAGTGGAGTTACCTAACATACCAAGTTGTCTTAAAGGTAAAGGTAAAGGGACCCCTGACCATTAGGTCCAGTCGCACACGAGACTGGGGTTGCAGCGCTCATCTCGCTTTACTGGCCAAGGGAGCCAGTGTACAGCTTCCGGGTCATGTGGCCAGCATGACTAAGCCGCTTCTGGCGAACCAGAGCAGCGCACAGAAATGCTTTTTACCTTCCCACCGGAGCAGTACCTATTTATCTACTTGCACCTCGTGCTTTCAAACTGCTAGGTTGGCAGGAGCTGGGACCGAGCAACGGGAGCTCACCCCGTCGTGGGGATTCGAACCGCCAACCTTCTGATCGCCAAGCCCTAGGCTCTGTGGTTTAACCCACAACACCACCCGCATCCCACCAAGTTGTCTTCCACTGTTCCAATTCACTTACTTGCCGATTTAAAACAAAACAAAAACCCAACTACTCAGCGGTCGTTCCTGTGAAACACTACATGGGCATGCATTTAAAAGGAATAAATACAGGCAGAGAATGAAATGCTAGACTTTCCTCTGGGGAAGAGGACAGCAGCGTGTGCGACTCTGTGTCTGTGTTGTGTGAAGCAATAGTGAGCACAGAGCTGAGGCAAAATTTCTCATAAGAACTTTTTCAGGAAAAAAAATTCTCAACATTTTCTTTTCCAGGCTCTTTCCCAAAGAGGGCCATATTGCTGAATATTCTCCACCATTTATGTGCTAGGTTACCATCTCCCTGCAACCGCGTGACTGAACAACACTAGGTTTGGGACGTTGTGCGGGATGCAAAATGGCTGCTGGACTTTCAGCAGTTTTGAACTGCGGGAGACATTTTTGTAGGGCAAATATGTATTCCCCCCCCCCCCATGTATCGTTACCCAAAGAATGGCTTTTGAAGGCAGGTGAATGTAATGTAATACAGGTTCCCAACCTGCTTGCTGACCCTATTTGGGAAAAGCTGCTAAGAATTTCCCTTCTCCTTGTAGTGTTTTCACTTTTTGCTTTCTTCCTATTAACTCTCTTTTCTGGGGAAAAAAAAAGACTTTTGATGCACTTCACGGGGGGGGGGGGATCATGGTGGCTTCAGATTCAGCCTTACCTCCTGCCTTGAATAAAGCTGTCAGTTTTCTAATCATCCTGTTGGTGCCACTCATGTTCCAGAAGTCCTTCGAACGGAGCTGTGCCAGTACCAGCCCTTTGCAGTATGAGAGCCATTTCTACTGATCTGTTTGCTCTCCCTGCATTTCTCCAGCGCAGCCCTGCCAAGAGACATCTGTCCAACAAGTTTGAGATCAGATGTCCCCTCACTGACTTGATAACATCAGGCTTGGGAGGCCTTTTTCTTAATGGAAGGCAAATAATTCCAGCTTCACACACACCCCCGCCCCCCCCTCCCTACATGCTGGATGTAGGCCCAGTCTCTCGGAAGTAAAAATAGCCGAGTGTGCAGAGGAGGTAGCACAAGCAATCAAGTTTCGTTTCTTTTTTTCTTACCCGGAGACTAAAAATACCTCTAAAAGCTTCATGAAGCAAAGCCCTAGACAGTGGGAAATGCAGCCTATTTGCTGTCATATTGAATTTGCAGGCTGTGCATCCTTTTCAGTTGAGTCCCTATGGCAGGGTAGGTCTCCTGACTTACCATTCTGTATTTGATCCTTGGGGCGCCACGTACCTGTACGTCTGTCTGTCTGCATTTCTGCATGTGTGCCTTTGTGTGTGTCCGTATTTAAGAGTTTTTCTGCATGACCAGTTTAAGGAGTCCCCATCATCCCAACTGTTCGCAACTTATTGCATCTTACTGCATTACTCACCCCCCTGTGCTTTTTACGACAAGGATGTGTCTGGCTGATTTGAAGATTTGAAGCTGAGTCCTGTTACATAGCAATGCTTGTTACTGTAAAATACCCTGCTCTGTTTTTAATGTCTTGGTGCACATGTGGGCATGGGGGTATGTGTGCATGCCCACAAACATATACGCCCCCCAAAACAGACATGCAAGTTTGCTGCTCACAATCAGCTACCTTATTCGTTCACATGGTATGGCCAACCATGCTACATCCCCATTGCCAGGCTATTTCCTCCTGTTAAAATCCACACTGCTATGCAGAACACCACAAAAGCATTCACCAGAAGCAGCTTTTTATTATCATAATAGCCAAAAGAGAGAATGCACTTATGGGATTTCAATTAAGTCTGAAGAATCATACCATTTTCAGGATGCAAGACCACCTATCGTCTGGAAATGCCCTAACACAGGGACTGGGAGCCTCGGGCCTGAGGGCCAAATTAGGGCCTCCAGGCCTCCCCATTTGGCCCGATAAGGCTGTTTTTTTTCTTTTCCAGAAACCATGCCCATTTGCCCCACACCTGATATCTCAGAAAGCAGGATTGAACTCCCCATGCGGAATTGAACTCCCCCCTACCCTCGCGGGCCAACTTTGACAGCTGGGTGGGACCACCCACATGCCAATCATTTGATGTCATTATGACATCAGTTGATTGACAGGTGAGTGGTCTGCCAGGGAAAAAATATTCCCCATCCCTGCCCTAAAAAAACTAGATTGCTTTAAGAGAGAGGGTGCAGTGGAGCAAATCCTACATTAAGCATCTGGGACATTGGAAATGGTTTAATAGTAATCAAATTTGTTCTTAAAACTAGTGCTGAATAGTATATTTCCAGCTCGTATCAGTTTTGCATGCTCATTCATAAATCCAATTAATCTGCAAATGTTTTGTTAACCCACAAAATATGTCTCTGTGTATACATTTCTAAACATTTCATCCCAAAATATGCATTTTTTATTTATATGGATACTTTTTTTTAGTCAATAGGCATACATAGCTGTCAAGTTCTCCCCTTTTTAAGGGAAATTCCCTTATGCTGAATAGGCTTCCTTGTGAGAAAAGGGAAAACTTGGCAGCTATGGGCATATAGCAAAATTAGGAGACGTGCAACCTTCTAATGATAATTAGATAACTGTGACCAACACTTCAGTCTGGGAGGTGATGAGGCCAGTTTGCATCAGAATCCACAGAAACTTAATTCCTCAAACATCTCTCCTGAAAAGATATCAGCATTGTTACAAACAAACAAAAACACAAATTGTTTCTCAAAGCGCAATTGTCCTTCAGTGAGAGAACTTTCCTCCATGTGCTTTGTTCACCTGAAGTATGCAGAAAAGTGGTATTTCTGGCACGGGTAGAAGCAGAATACTCTATAAATACAAAGCCATTAAACCCCCATGCAGCCGCAACCTGATCAGGGCCGCCTTTTAATTTCCTGACATGAGCTGGCCACTAACCCAATTACCCAGAATCCCCGGAGGAGTCCTCATCCTTCCCAGGAAGCACAAAGAGAAAGTGCAAGCATATTGCATGGACGTCAGCAGAGCTTTCACTGAAATCAAATATCTTTCAGAAAATGCACAGAATGGAAGTGGGGGGTTTTGGGGGAGGGGGGAGGATCCCAGGGAACACTTGAGAAGCAGGGGGCACTTCTCGAACGGTTGTGCTCCACCAAAAGATACTTAAAGAGAAAGTACGTAAGAGAGACAAAAATAACCCATTCAAATTAATTCTTTGTTGTTTTAGCTAGCTGCTTGGATTACAGCAGTCAGTATAACAGAAGTGGATTTAGAGTGTGCTGTATTCTGCTTAGTGGCAGTGTAAGAGAATGTGTTACAGCGACAGACCCTCCAAGTGACCCTGTTTTCCAGGGATAGTACCAGATTTACCAGAAGCCGTCCCGGTTTCTGACTTGATCCTGGAATGTCCTGCTTTTCCTTAGGTCGGACACCTGTATTTTCACTGGAGAAATGTCGGAGGGTATGCAGTGAGCTGTGCTCACAATCTGCTGGATGGAAGGAGGAAATTGCTTGGAGGCTGGAATGAAGGACCTCCTTCGCTGGAGGCATTTAAGCAGAGACGGAACGGCCATATATGAGGGATGCTGTAATTGCACCCTGCACGGTGCAGTGTTGGAACAGATGACCGCTGAGGTCCCTTAAAACTCTAAAATTATATTGTTAAGCTACGCCAAGTAGGAGTGGAAGTCTATTGGAGGGTGAAATTCTGGGAAGGAGCAGCTGGGATTTGCTAGTTAAAGCAGTTAGCAGGTTTGGGATTAGGGAAGAAGAAAAATGGGATTCTTAGCGTCATGGATGTTAGAGAAAAGTGGATTAGCTGTGATCACGGAAGTGGTTAATACATTATTTCTCTTAGTTTTGAATTATTTTTGTAAATTCTCGTTGCCTAAGCAGCTTGCCTGGTAATCTTGGGTTCATGATTGGATTGTTGTTGAGTTTTATCTTGTAGAAATATCAAGAGAGAGAAAGAAAACATATTCACTCTCAAATTAAACTTAATACAGCTAACCTCTTCTCTTGGCCTTTTTAACCCTGTCCTCTTCTGCTAGCTTTTCCTCTTAGTTTGGTGTTTTCTAATAGGTTTCTGCTCACATGGTTAGATTTTTGTTCCTCTCCATTTCCTATGCTTTATTCCTATCTCTGGGAGAGTAAAAAAAGATTTTGAAAGGTGAAGAACCTGGTAAGTTGTATTGTTAACACTGCTTGCTAACACAGTGAGATAAACGTAATGGAAATATTCTTAGGGTTTCTATGCAATTCGGGGGGGGGCAGGGTCACAGGAAAGGAACTCAAACAGGACCTCAAATCAAGTGTTTTTCTGCCCATGCCTGCTAACCCAAACCACCCGAGCTGCCTAATGCAGAGTAAATGGACAAAACAGCATTTTTCTGCACCAACGCTTTGTAAGGTCACAATCACAAAAGAATGACCTCAGTGCATGATCAGAAACATGCAATTTGATCTAAGAAAGCCTCATTCAAAGAATTCACATTTGAAATGCGACCTCACACTGCCATTTTCAGTCTCTCGTCTCCCTGCCCCCCTCCCCCACAGATAAAATACTAGTTGAGTTTGAAGAGCCAAACAACTCTATTGTTTTCCAGCATGCAAGATTCCAACTTTCAGCACTCTGAAATATTTCCTACAGGGTGAGTTTCATATTTTAGAATTCAGAGAATATTATTATTATTATTATTATTATTATTATTATTATTATTTATTCTGCCCATCAAAATATCTCAGGGCAGTTTGCAAGAAAAAAAAGGAGCTATATATTTAATAAAATAACATTACAAAGTCTTCCCTTGACTTTACCAGTTCAGACTGCAGGAGGAGTTGCCTCTCTAGTTGTACCAATGCAGCACATCAAAGAGAAAAGCACTAGGCTATGCCTATTCCTGATGTACTGTTTTTTCCATATTCAAGGGCACTGTTGCTGCTTTTAACATGGGGGGACATTCAAAAATATCACCCTCCACTTGGCAGTCTGAAATGCTGTCTACCAAATGATTTTGCTGGATGTGTAGCTCAGTTTTAAGGTTTTCAGTACCTAGTCTAGACTGATCCTCTCACCATGTATCAGATATATATATATATATATATATATATATATATATATATATATATATATATGGTACCAATTAATTTCTAGGCAAAGGTATCTTTAAGACATAAAGACTAACCAGGATACCATTTATCTGGCCCTCAGAGCTATCACTACATGCAATAGTGGATGTTGGGTGGGGCTATCTGACCTGGCAGATGTGTTACTGATGCTTTCTGGGAGGGCCATATGAATGTTGCAGCGGAGCCAATAGAGTGTTCCTGCTCACAGTCTCCTTGCCTTTCCCCTCTCCCTCCCAGCAGCCACTCTACCACCAGGTGGTCAGGTAAGTCCTGCCCCACAACTGGTTGACTATTTGGCAACCAACGTAGAACTAGAATTGTACAACTTAAGATGCCAAGGCCAAATGGAAGCATCAGCTCCATAGGCATGTTGAGCTGCAGATCCCAACCAAATGGATGCAACGGTGGCAAATCATTGTAAGAAAAAAGATGGTTAACTACAGGTAAGAAAGCTAGACGTGTGCGCTGGGCTTATATATCAGGTTTGACGTGGAAAGTTTCCCACACTGTGTTTTATCCACATGATGTAGCGAGTTTCCACTCTGCAGTGTCATGAGGGAAGAAACTGAGATGGCCCGGCGCACATGCATTCCCTGCGTTGTACTGCATTGATTAGGGCTCTCTTAAGCAAAGTGGCCAGGATATCTGAGAAAACTATTGATTGCTCACTCTGCTCCCTTCCTGCCTCTGTTTCTCAATCGCTTTCTGCATTGCCATAACAAACCCCCAGTGCTGGGTACATCACAAGGATAGTCTTTCACAGTCTTTAAGGATTCATTTGGAGCCTTCCTCTCCACCTCCACCCCCCCCCCCGTCACCATAACCTGACAAAGACAGTCTCTATTTCTGGCAAATCTTGCCTTTTGGGTTTGTGCCCAAAAGGTCTTCTTAGGCTGTGATCTGATCCCTGCTTACTGGGATGTAAGACCCACTGAATTCATTGGGACTTAGTTCTGAGCAGACATGGTTAGGATTGCACCACTAGTGTGTGAGCTCTATCACACAGCTCCTAACCAAAGTCCTACCTAAAGAGGATGAAGAAGGAAGCTTCTTGGTTGGGAAAGGGACTGCATGGACTAGACTGCTGCTCATTCCTTCTTCCTCCCCCAAAGCCCTTGCAACTCATCTGAGGCTCAGGAGAGCGTACCGTACAGCCATTGTCAGATGGGCTTCAGAAAGACAGCAAGGGTCTTCAAGCTTGTAACCAGCAACAGTCAACAAACTTTGCCAGGAAGTTTGAGGGAGAAGAAGATGTTTGCTGATGCTAAAAAGAAGAGAAGCTAGAGGCGGATGCCTGGAAATATCCAACAAACTTGTTTAGAGACTTTCTGGAGTAATGTTGAGTCATGATTTCAGTAACTACTGGATTCGTTCGACACGCGAGCTCCAAATAAATCTAACCGCGCTATGATGGGCAAAAATGACCTTACAGTAACTTCAAAAAAAAAACACAACTCCCAATTATATTATTTTGCTTTGGGCACTTCGGAGATGACATTGTGCTCAGCTTGACTCTATTTTTAGTCTGTGTGAAAATGCCCCAAAGAACAAAACACCAAACGGGGAATCTCGTTATCCCTTTGTTAAGACGATCTGTGTTTTCACTGGGATTTTCACCAGAACTTTATAGTAAGTGACTGGTAATGGGTCACAAGAGAAAATCAAGAGAGCTATCTTCTATGCCAGAATTGTTCTTACAGTCTGATGCGATCCTGACGTCTCTGGAGATGGCAAAAGCACATTGTATCTCTTTCAAAACAGCAAGCAGCGGAGAATTATTTAATGTGGTATTTGGAAGTGTTGGTGATAGGGGACAATATGACGAATGGGATCCCGGAAGGAGAAAAATATTACTTTGAGTATCAAGGCTCTCTTCTGGTCAGTATGGGGTGCTTCTCAAGGGAAGCACTTGGAACTTGTAAGGTTGACCTGGATATAATACTAGAAAAATGTGCACTTGGGAACAACCCTGCATTGACTGGGAGATTGAATGGATGATCTAAGAGAGCCAGAGGTAGGAAGAATCAATGAACCCTTCATAAATGAGAATCCCCAGCCAATTCTGCATCTCTGTGCTGAAAGTCAAACAATTTTGGATTTGTTCTTCCTAGAAAATTGCTGACTCCTTGGAGACTAAATACCATAAAACTATTTTTTCTTGCCTTTATTGGGCTTTTAAAGCCATTGTATTGACTGAATTCCTTTTCTTCTCCAAATAATATTACTGCAAAGAATAATAATAGTAATAATAATAATCCTACAATGATGGTTGCTAGTAGTTGCAGACTTTATAGCAGTAACAATAGTTCATGGCTACCTGCATACATATGTACTGTATATTATCATAGGATGGAAGTATAAATGATCATGCACTCATAGCTGCTGAAAAAAGCAGCAGCTCTGTCCTCTGTTTTCCCCTCCCCACAAGTCTGGTAACAAATAATAACAGGATGCCACTGCTCTGAGAGTTTTCCTGCTCTCTTTCATTGGCTGACACTAGTGAGGGTAAGGAACCACAGTGGTGTCACATTCTGAGTTTTGCATTAATAGATCTTAATGGAGCAGTTTTGTAGGAGGAGACAAGGGGCAACTATGAACATCTAGTTCCAGCCACAGTCTCTCGCACCAGTATGGTGCCTGTATTACAGATGTGGAAATAATGAGAGGAAGTTGGGGAGATGATGGGATATCACCAAGGCTTTTTCCCCCCAGTTGCAACTCAACAGAACTCAGTTCCAGCACCTCTCAGGTAGGTGCCATTGCCTCTTTCTAGAAAAATAGCACTGGATATCACCCTGTGTCTAGACAAGCAGCAGCAATCCGAGGTCCGGGAAACAGGCATGTCCTGAATCACTACTATTAATGGTTGCACATATAATATGATTACATGTTCAATTAAAGCAGTGTGCATTTGGAGCAGTGTAATCTAAACTTCAGTGCTGGAAAGCCTGTATGAGATAAAGAACTGGACGCGAAGTGGATGCTGGAATGAATGTGGTTTGAAGCTGTAAAGGAAAGAACAAATCAGGCCCAGTTCTAGGTGCCGTCCCGGTGGCGCGGGGCGCCAGGGCGCGGGGCCGGCAGGGGGGGTGCTGCGTGACGGGCGCCTGACCTGCTGGAGACGGCCCTGGAGCAAATCAGAGTAAGTAAAATGGAAGAATCTAAGGGACCAAAAGAGAGCTCATCTTTCCCAGCTTCCGAAGGACAACACACCGGTAGGTCACTCCACCACCTTCAAAGCAGGCTAATTTCTCTCTCTGAATCCATCACCATCCTAATCTAAAAGCAAGGTCATGAAGGGTCACACACAGGCCTGAGCTCACCAGTGTCAGGAGAGCTACAGTCGAGAGAGTGAGCGATCGAGAGGCAGAAATTTAACCTCAGATAAGATCTGTCAATCAAAGGGCAAAACAGGGTTTAAATCTACATTACTAACAGCACTAGCTTTTGATCACTCTTGCAACACCTCAGAGGAAAGCGCTATGGCTTCCGATTCATCTCTGGCTTCCGCAGATGGCAGCCTGCCTGCTTTGGCTGAAATGTGCTGGGCTGGAGCACTCTCCAGTGCTGATATCCTTTCAGTGTGGGTTAGGCTGTGAGGCAGCTGTGCTTTTCCAAGTACATCGATGCAGAGAGTTACAAGTGCTACATTTCCTCCCTGCCCCCCCCCTCCATCCTTCCATTCTGGAGGGAGCCCAGGGAAATGAAGCTTTGAAGCCAATCCATAAGAATGTGTTTAATTGCCATTGAATTCCCAGTGGCGCACCTTGAATGGATGGATGGAGGGGGCGGGAGGAGAGGAGCACAAGGGGATGAGCCAAGCACTGTTCAGACAGCACTGAGCAGATCAATAGGTGGGGTGGGGTGAGGTGGTGGGCTGAGCACTGCAGGGCAAAGGAGACCACCTGCACAGGGACAAAGGCTCTCTCCAGCCAGGGATGTTTATCTCTTCTCAGAACAAATGGACTATGATCAAACTTTCTTCCCAGTCGTGCCAAGGGATGGGTGTGCGTGTGTGAATTTGATTCAGTTTTCATTGGAAGGCGAACCAGCGCAGCACACACTTTCTGAAACAATGCGAGAACCGAAACACAACCACCTTTCAAAATGCACACTTCTCCAGATTTTGTAATGCAGTTCTCCAGTCAAGTAATGTGTACCAAAATGCATATAACGGAGTTTGTGTGAGCATAAAAATGCAGTTCTGGTTTTACATGTGTGGAATCTTATAGCTTGTAGCACGCCACTTCTGTAAATGTTTCTTATAAAATAAATGTGTACAAATAAATGGGGGATCAAAGGAATGATTCTTCAGCCATTTTTAAGTGCCTATAAAGAGGAAGGAGAATGCCACTGCTCAGATGACTCCCCCCCTTTTTTTAAAAAGGAAAAGGCTTTTTCACACGTGGAAAATAAGTCAAGTGCAACCCCTCTTAGGAGGGTTTCCAATGGAACAAAATATTAATACAAACAGCACAATTCACTAAAAAAGACAGCAGCATATTGCGGTGGGAGCCATGGCACCACCTGCACATATCCATCAGTGTTGGAGGCCTACATTCTTGCCCAAATGCAATCTTTTAAGTCACTTCTCTGGGTACCTCCACTTTCTGAGATTAGGCAGGCCACAGAGAAATATTGGATTTTTTTTTCAGGTGTGGTACCCAAAGTGTGGAATGCTCTCCTCAGATTAGTTTGGGGAATCTTAGGTTTTCACAGTGCTGGGCAAATACCCTTTTATTTGCCAAAGCATCTTAAAACACATTTCCATTTTTTGTGTGGAAGCTGACCTAGGAGGTCTGAAATTGAAGGTCGGGACACCAACTCTTTTAAACAAACCAGCGAAACATGCACAACTGCAGTTCGGCACATATGCATTCTTCACCCCTGACTGTGGTGTGTTAGGTTTAGATTTGCCTGCTTTTAGCATTTTCAGTCAGGTCAGGAACAGAATTTCAATTTAACACAACCGGCATGTCACTGAGTCACTCAGAATTCGAACCGACTTCAGCTGCTTCCTCCTCCACATCAAAAGCATAATCTGGCCTCAGTCAGAGAGAGGTGAGGGTTTTTTAGGTGCTGGCAAATCGACAGAAGTCATGCGCCCGGCTCGCCTTACCTTCTTTCAGCATCCCCACTTTGAGGCATTTCATGAAGCGACACGCCTGGCAGGATTTGCGCCTCCGTTTTGTGATTTCACACTCATTGGTTGCCGGGCAGCTGTATTCAATGTTCCCTGCAAAGACAAAGAGGGGCTCACTAAGGACTAGCACCAAATAGAAGTGAAGGGTATCATGCCCTCAGAAGTGTTCCAACAACAAAAACGGAATCGCTGCTTTGACCAGTGCCGTTGTTACACGAGCCCTACTACAAATGGGCAGATGTATCCGTTTTTGATTTCTCACTTGTTTCTCATTTTCCCAGTCCTAAATGTAATTCTCTGCATTCCCCCATCAGTTTTCAGGTTTTCCTCATGAAAAAGAAAAGTCCCTGTGAAGATTCTTCAGCATCTTAGTATGAATGTCCTCTAATTATTTCTAATAGGCATATGTTTGTATGCACTTTTGTCTAATATGCAACATTTCTGCAAAGCAATTTCCCTTAACATCATGCATTCTCACATGCCATTTTCATTAACATGCATTTTTAGGCATACATTTTATCCCAGTATGTGTGTGTTTGTACACATTACTTGGCCAGAGAACTGCATTGTAAAATTGAAAGAAGTGCAAATTTGAAGGATGGCTGCTTTTCGGTTCTCGTATTGTTTCAGGAAATGCATATTAGGTAGTACATGAAAACTGAATCAAATTTGTTTCCCACCCCTAGTTCCTGCAAAGAAGGCTTACAATCTACATTTGAAAAATGAAGGGAGGTGGTCAGAAGTTTATAAATTCATGAATAGTGAGGGTGAGGTGGCAGAGGAAGAACAGTGAAGATGAAGACTCTAGAAAAGATTTCTTGCAGATACGGTTCTGACATTACCCTTTCACATATATGCAGAAACACACACACACACACGACAGGTCTTTTCAAAGCACTTTGAGAAGAGAAACCTAATCAGTGGATATGGTCTCGAACGAAAGTTTATTCATGCATAGAGGGGGGAAATGTACTGAGATGACCTTAAACAAGTCACCATCCTGGAGTCTTAGTACATCATCTCTTAACTTTGGATAATATTTCCTACATGGTCCATACTGGAATGAATGAAGCTGGGCTGAGATATGACTTGGACCATAGGGCTGCTATTAAAAGCTACTGCACCCTGCCACTCAGTTTTTGGCAAAAATGTGACGCAACATCACATAGTTCCCCATCCCTTGCGCCACATCATTGGCTGATGTTGGAGAATGCAGGAAAATATTTGGCATGATGATATAATGTCAGACATTTCCTTAATGAAATACAAGGAGAGGAGGAAAAACTTCAACATGGGTTGCCATTTTTGGTAGCGGCCCCATTACAGGCATAGCTTCTGGTTCTGAAATGAGCTAAGGACTGAAAATCACATTGAAATTGCTACTTGTTTTTTTAAAGAATAATTACCACGCTGCCAAAACAGCAGGTTGAACTAGTTAACTCCTGGGGCTTATTAAGGAACACTGTAACCCCCAACGATGCTGACTCTGAGCCTGCCTGCCTTACAAAAGGGTTTCACCTTCAGAGTATTATCTTTTAAGACCCACATCCTGACAGTCAACACCAACGTGAGACAACTTCATTTCTCTGATGCCCTTCAGCATGCTCACACAGCCCTGCCACCACATGGTTAGATTCAGGAGCTTGGAGAGCAGTACCAGCTGCTTCCATTGAGTCTATACCCTGGCATTGCACAGCGCCTGAATTTCAATAGCCAAGGAAGTATCAAATATCTCTAAAAGCTGGAAATTGAAATTCAAGCTTGATCTCTAGTTAACAAATGAACTGCAGTAGCAAGGCAGGTACACCCAGCCAGCCACAGAATCCCTGCTTTTCTGCAGTACATCCCCTCACCCAAACACACACATACACAAGAATCATAGAATTGCAGAGTTGGAAGGGACCTGGAAAGCACAGTAGGTTTGTCTGTTTTGCATCCCGTTCTTTAAATCACCCGTTTCTCACTTTCAAATGCAAGGGTACAATTCCTTCAGAGCAAACCTACAGTTTTCTCCATCTTCAGGTAACAAAAATAAATAAATCTGGTGTCAAGAATCAGCCAGCAATGTTGCTTTGTGACCTGCACGTCCTTTTATCACACTTTCTACCAAGTCACAAACAAAAAACTGCTCCAGTGCATTCATGTTGTCCCTGACTAAAAGTGAGGAACTATGAAAGTATTGCCAATAAACCTTAATGCCATCAGATCACCTTGTATTGTGTCTAATAGTAGAGCAATGTGCTGCCATGAATGGGTGCAGATGGGCTTGAGCAGCAAAAACCCCTCTTTCTCTCTTCTTTAGAGAAAATCACAGGTAAGAGAAGGTAGCAGTCAAACTCATTCAAGATAAGCAACTCTCTTCAAAATTTAGCAAAGTTCTCTGCTCTGTTGTTGTTGTTGTTGTTGTTGTTGTTGTTGTTGTATTCCTCCCCACCCCCCACCTCCCACAACTTTCCCAATTTCTTTTATGGGTCCTGAGGCTGCCTGCCAACAGGACAGAACCACTCACGCTGCCTTGCAATTTCTGTAAGTGCCCTGTGATAAAGTGATGAGATTAACTCATTGGGATTCTAACAGCCTTCCCACCGGCTGGCAGTCAGGCTGCCACTTCAGTCACTGTGGACTTGGGGCGATCTGGCAGCCGGCAGCCGAAAGAGTTCCAGGGTGTCTTCAGGAGCCAGAGGAGGAACCTGCGCACGCCAATGAGCAGCAGCAAAAGATGCACACATGCATGCATGCATGCATGCTCACACATGTGTACGAGAGTATGCCTTGAGCATGTCACTCATCCTATTTGACCATGCATAATTGAGGGGAATGACTTCAAAGGCTGGGCTAGCTAGGAGATCCAGGGCTTGAACTGGGACATAATCTTGAAAGCAACCGAGGACGTTGTGTGCTTTAGATCTCAGAGCCCTCTCAGAGGTCTCAGAACAGAACGGAATTATGCAACATCAGCAGCCTTGGGGGTTGACAGACAGCATGCGGCCCCTGGATTGGCCAGGGTTGCTATAAATATTGAGAGCTCAACCTCTTATCCTTTCCCTATGAACAAGAGCAGAACCTGTACCCTGCTATTTTCTAGCTCCCATTCCCAGAATTCAGGAGTAGGGGATCGGGGAAAGTATCAGCATGCTCAGACAGATGCCAGGATTCCTGCATCTCAGCAGAACCTACTGCTGATGCCCACTCTGCCCCATCCGCACCCTCTGCATGGGAGGTGCCTGCCATTTAAAATTACCCCTAATTTGTACTGTGGTATTGTGGAAAACATTTTTTATAAAAATTCTGTATTGCTTTTGTTCTGACTGTAAGCCATATTGTAGCAGTTGGAAAGATGGAGTGTAAATTAGGAGTGTGCATCAGTTCAAGGTGGGTCACAAATAACAAGGTGAGTTGGAATCCATACAGGCACACACTCAAGTTGGATCAGCAGCCCCCCCCCCTAATGTCTCGTGTCACTCTGCAATTTCTGTACCTCCTGTATTTCTATGTTTCTTTAAGGCATCGGGCTTTGCAAGAAGTGAGGCTGTACAAAATGCCTGCCAAGCACACAGGAGCTCTGGTTTTTGTTGTAGTTGTTAAAGCACAGAAGCAGACTGTTTTTAAAACAAAAAGCTTCATTTAAGGTGGTTGTTGTTGTGTGTGTGTGTTTTAAAAAATCCTACATTGCGCTGTTTTAACAAACCAAACCAAAAAGAGAGCTCTTTGGAACTCTCCAGGCAAAATTTTGGACAGCCTCACATTGTAAGGTCTACTGGAAGAAACAAACGAGGAATGGGATGGAAAGGAAAGGCTGGTGTGAAGCTACAACATTGGGTGTTTTTTTTTAGCGTACTACCAACAAGACACACCACTCATCTGCCTCTTAATTATCATATGACTTGGAAGAACATGAGACAAGTCTCCAGTCCGATGCCTCCCTGCCTCCTGGGAATCATAAAGAAAAGTGAGCCCCTTTACAGGAAGTCACTACACCTTTTCATCCACAATTTGCTGAACTTAACCCAATCTGAAGGGTCTCCCAGGCTTGTAAATTTCATCCACTTTGGCCAAAAGGGGGAAACAAACGTATAGCCCAGTTTTGGATTTCTCATTCTGCTGAATAGAGAACCCAGAGCCTCGTTTTACACAGAATGTATTGGAACCCAAATTACAGAAACAAAGTGAAGAGAGCAACAAACAACCCAGAAGCAGATGGATTTTGTTTTAATGCACAAAAGCAGGTGCAAGGTGAAGCTTTGGGCCTATTTTCACCCCTAAATGTGAGAAAATAAAATAAATGAAATGAAAGACGGTCCATTTCCCATGATTGCGTAGAGAGAGGCAACATTGGGGGCTTTGTGATGAACTAAAATAGAAGTACTCTATCCTGTAACCACTCGGCACAGAGGACTGTGCTGCAGTCACTTTCAGAGCGGTCCACCAGAAAGCCTTTCTCTGGAAGAGGGGGAGGCTCAAACTTATTCTCCTTGTGGAGAACGCATACATCAGGTCTAACTTTGGAATAGCTACCTCTGCCCCCTACCCCACCCCACCAGAAACTCACAAGGAGCATTTTGTTCCATTTTACATCCTCTAATTCAAAAGTCCTCTTTCTGTCAGGACTGAACAGCACTTGGCTGCTGCTGCAGAAGCACACGGCTATTTTTGATGTACGTTCAACAACTGTAACAGTGAAGTGACTGCCAGCTATTGTTAGGAGGCATTTCCTGGTTCTGTAGCATCGGCTGATGAATAATATTACCATAACTCTGTATTAATGCATCTTCTGTCATTCGCCCCCCCCCGACACACACATTTTGAAGTGGTAATAGGTGCTAAGGGATATACAGACTGAATATAAATGAGAACCTTGAGGGTGTCCAATGATCCTATCTCACAGGATTGCTAACATGTTAACAGCTGAAAGCCATGGAAATCGACAGTGGGCCCTTCTTTGTAAAGTTGCCGCGCACGACTTCACTGTCACAAGCAAAAATAAGGGTCAACCCATAATAACAATCAAACATGACAAGCATGAGGATGCACTTACTTTAAACGTACAAGGCCCTGGAAGTCTCAGGGTTGAAAGAGACGTGACACAGGAGATCTGTGTTCGAATCTTCCCCGACCCTCTTTAAAGCAGCCATGGGAGGCTCCAGTTTTGATCAGAGCAGGAGCAGGAGGGCAGTGCAGTATACAAATATTTTTATAAATAAATAAATTCAGTGCTTGTCATAGAATTGTAGAATTGGAAGACTCTAGGATCATCTAGAATCATCTAGTCCAACCCCCTGCAATGCTGGAATTTCAAATATAGCATCCATGATAGATGGCCATCCAACCTCTGCTTAAAAACCTCCAGTGAAAGAGAGTCCCCCACCTTCCCAAGGGAATCCTTTCCACTCTCAAACAGCTCTTATGGTCAGGAGGTTCTTCCTGATGTTTAGTCAGAATCTCCTTTCCTGTCACTTGAAGCTATTGGTTTGAGTCCTACCCTCCACAGCAGGAGAAAACAAGCTTGCTCCATCTTGCACGTGACAGCCTTTTAGATATATGCAGGTGGCTATCATTTCTCCTCTCTGTCTCCTCTTATCCGGGCTAAACACACCCAGCTCCCTCAACCGTTCCTCACAGGGTTTGATTTCCAGACCCGTTCCAGCTTATCCATATCCTTCTTAAACTGTGGTGCCCAGAACTGAATACAGTACACCAGGTGTGGTCTGACCAAGGCAGAATAAAGTGGGACTATTACTTCCCTTAATCGGGACACTATACTTCTGTTGATGCAGCCTAGGAGATCCTTTTCACATGTACACTGATTGCTACTGACCCAAATGGTAAGGATTGCAAAGCATTTCATTTTTCATTTTTCACTTGGATACCCTGCATCCTGACTCCACATTCAACAAGAGTCTCGGCTGTCAGCTCTCACCCTTTTCTAAAAACATAGCAACCCCCCCCCCCCGGATCTTATTTCAGTTATTGGGGAGCATACTACAACAGCTTCTACTTGCAAACCAAAGAACCCATTTTGTCACATTGGCCCCCTTGCTTGCATCCCTTCTCCCAGGCCCCGTACCTTGAATTGTCCTCTTGAAGAAGGCTTTGCATGCTTCACAGGACGCCACTCCGTAATGGTACCCGGACGCAATGTCCCCGCACACTAGGCACAGCCTCTTGGGGATGGCGTTCAGCATATACTCGCACTTGGTGGGCGAGTCTTCCATGATGGCGCTGGCGCAGTCATCGTACCGTTTGCGGCAGGGCCCTCCGCCAATCCCTGCACTGCTGAACATGGGTGGTGAATCCAGGCCATTGGGGTGGCCACCTATAGTGATGCCATAACCGCCGCTGGCGTCGGATGAACCACTCGGGCTGTGGTGGCTGATGGCGTCGATGCCGGAAGATGGGCTGGATGGCTCAGTCTTGATGAAGGATCCACAACTGGAGGTGAGGTGGCGCTCATCTGTGGACATTCTGCCTAACAGCCTGTGGGTAGGAAGCACAGGGACCTGTTAGCTGATAGGGAGGGAAAGCCACACGGAACTGGAATAGAATCTGCTTCAATAGTTGATTGTTAAAAAGTACTTTTCCAAAAGAAACCAGAGTCCTTTTTGTTGCGGACAATTCAGACTGAAATTCCCAGGTGTCAAAAAAAAAAAGGTGGTTTATGTATGTCACTACTGCGGCCCGTGTCTTCTTAGAATAAAACAGAAAACGAGCGAGGTCCCAACTAAAGAAGAATGGCAACTTAAGCTGACGGAATATGCGCTGCTTGCAGACTTAACATGTAGAGTAAGAGAAGAAGAAGAAGAACATACGTTTAGAGAAGATTGGAAAACGTTTATAGAATATATGGGGAATAATTGTGCACGGTTGAAAACGCTAGCAGCATTAAGATAAATTCAACAGTGTAAATAAGTTTTGATGGATCCAATAATGGAATGCTGAATGGTATAGTTTTTGTAAAATATGCAGGGATTTATGATATGTAAAATGAACTATGGAAAGAGAAGAAGGCAAGTCACTGATATCTTAAGGATGTAAAAATTAGTATTTTAAATTGTAATACAGAATATATATATATATATAGGTAAAGGGACCCCTGACCATTAGGTACAGTCGCAAACAACTCTGGGGTTGTGGCGCTCATCTCGCTCTATAGGCCAAGGGAGCCGGCCTTTGTCTGCAGACAGCTTCCGGGTCATGTGGTCAGCATGACTAAGCTACTTCTGGTGAAACCAGAGCAGCACACGGAAACGCCGTTTACCTTCCCGCCGGAGCTGTACCTATTTATCTACTTGCACTTTGACGTTCTTTCAAACTGCTAGGTTGGCAGAAGCAGGGACCAAGTAATAGGAGCTCACCCCGTTGTGGGGATTCGAACCACTGACCTTTGATTGGCAAGCCCTAGGCTCTGTGGTTTAACCCACATTCACCACTAGCATGAGGTTACAGGTAGGTAGCCGTGTTGGTCTGGGTCGAAGTAAAATAAAAAAATTCCTTCAGTAGCACCTTAAAGACCAACTAAGTTTTTATTTTTTTATTTTGGTATGAGCTTTCGTGTGCATGCACACTTCTTCAGATACCAAAATCATACCAAAATAAAAACTTAGTTGGTCTTTAAGGTGCTACTGAAGGAATTTTTTTATTTCACTAGCATGAGGGTTATGCTAGGTAACTTGGTTTTATTTCTTCAAAAAATATCCAAAAAACAGATGTGTGGGGTGGGGTGGGGATTTTTTTTCTTGGAGCTGAAGCCACAGAGCCACTCAGAAGCTTTCAGAATCTGCCTTGGGACAAACTTCTTGTTGTTTTAATTTACAATTTTAATTCAGTGGGGTGCCTTCTTAGTAGCTTAATCAAACTCAGAAACATGAGAACCTTTTCTGAGTCACCCTGGTTTACCTCACAATTCACAGTGCACACAGAGCTGATGAACACCACTAGTACATATATTTCAACCAATCTGGGTATTGTTGGGTACGTCCATCATGAACCATTTCCCACAGTATATTTGTGCATATATTATAATTATTATTAATTGGTTTAGATGCAACTAACTTATCTCGCTAGTGGATGGCCATGCAAGGAGATCTCCCAGAGCAACAAGGCATTTCCCTCTACTCCTCCATATGTCCTCTTGTCCCCCAAATACGCTGGGGGGGTGTTGGGGGGGAAACCAGAATAATGTGGCAGGAGAGGACACTGTTCCATCAGGCATGCTTCACTGATGGAGCAATCCCCTTAGTGTTACATTGCATTCCACCCATTAAATTTCTATCCTGTCCTTCCTCACAGGGTGATGTGCCTGGAAATGGGTGTTATGTTGACATCAGAATGGAAATTTTAATAATTGCCATGATTAATGTTTAGGAGTCTCAAAATCAGATAGGTGAACAGTTGTAGTGACAGATATGGAAAACTTTGCTGGAACTGGAAAAATGTTGTAAAAAATGAGAATTTTGCACTATAAAAGCCACTAGTCTGACATTTTTTTAAAAAAGAATTCTTATCTTCAGATTATAGTGATCATTCTAGCAAATTGTGTATCTTCCTTGTGAGGAATTATTAAAGCATTTTGGGGCTTTTTTATTTAGAACAAAAGAGGGACATGAAAGAAGTTTCTAAAATTAAGAAGGGTGCAGAGAGAGTGAATAGAGCAAAACCCTCTTATAACCCCAGAACCACCAAAATTAATTCACCATATGAAAATGATTATTAGTAGATTCAGGACAGACAAAAAAAAGTGATTCTTTACATAATGCATAATTAACATATAAAATTCATTGCAACAAGATGTGACGGTCACTTGCTCAGATTGCTTTACCAATGTTAGTGTTGATAGTTAAATAAAACCTCCATATTCCAAAGCAGTTTGCTTTAAAATAAAGATGAGGATAAACAAGGGAGGGCTGTTGCCTTCATGCCTGGCTTGCCAACTTTCTAGATGCACGTGACTCGCCAGTCTAGATGACACTTGGCCTAATCATTTGTTTAAGGTTTTCTCATGCTCTTAGGTTGTTTCTTTGAAGAAGCACTATTCACCATTTATTCAACAAAAGTTCCACAGTTGTTGTTGTTTTTAATGCCATTGCATATTTGTTGTTCTGCTGACCCGATTCAGAATTAGTGCAAGTATTCAAAAGGCACCCAAAATCTAAAACAGCGAAGTCTTGTGGGACATTATACAAGGGCAAAGTTTTCCTATTTGTCTTAGGATACATCCACCATGAGGAAACATTTTACTTGGCTCTAGCTACTTTATGAGGAATGTGAAAGGGGGAGAGATTTGATCCAATTCTCCTGTGACCTGGCAAGGGAAACTCTATTACTATTCCTGGCCCCACATAATAGGCTCAGAGGTTCTAAACATTGTGTTCTTTTCTCTTTTTAAAAAAAGGTCATTTCCTAAAGCCCCTTATAGGACTATAAGATCATTGCTGTTCTCTGGATCTTCTCCAAATTGTCTCATGCATTTCCTGAACTGAGGTGCCCAGATAAGAACGCAGACCCTGAAACACGGACGGGACAGAGGGGCAGAGTGAGAGGCTGCTTCCTAAACATGAAGCCCAAACAGTTCTCTCTATAGCTTACCATGCCATTTGCTCTCTGAGCCATGTATCACATTGCAGATTGATATCACTGGATAGCCATTCTTCCCCTCAGATTTCTCTCAGCATGGTATATTAGCCACTTTTAGCAGCTATTATATCCATTAGCTTCTGCAATCCTCCCTACTACTCAAAAACTCATGGGTGGGATCTAAATGGCTGTGTGCAGAACTTCTCTGCGGCAGCAGGAGTTTCTCAGGCACAAGCCTCGCTTTTAGCAGTGCAGCCAGCAAAAACTCCCCAGAAGTCAATGAAGCTTCCAGAAAATGTTCCAGTGCACTGTGCATTGGAATGGGGAGTTAGGAAAGCCCATCAGGAAAGGGACGTGGGTAGCGCTGTGGGTTAAACTACAGAGCCTAGGGCTTGCTGATCAGAAGGTCGGCAGTTCAAATCCCTGCGACGGGGTGAGCTCCCGTTGCTCGGTCCCTGCTCCTGCCAACCTAGCAGTTCGAAAGCACATCAAAGTGCAAGTAGATAAATAGGTACCGCTCCGACGGGAAGGTAAACGGCTTTTCCATGCGCTGCTCTGGTTTGCCAGAAGCGGCTTAGTCATGCTGGCCACATGACCCGGAAAAACTGTCTGCAGACAAACGTCGGCTCCCTTGACCAGTAAAGCGAGATGAGCGTCGCAACCCCAGAGTCGTTCATGACTGGACTTAACTGTCAGGGGTCCTTTACCTTTTTTAAAATGTGTTTTCACTCACATAGAAGCTTGGATAGAAGTTCTGTTACCTACGATGAATTTCTCACAACGAGAAATTGTGCTCTGGCACTGCTTAAAAAGCAGCGGCTGTTTTCTCTGTCTGTGGCCAGTGATGGTTTGTCTGTTTGATGGTGAGGATGATGTGTCGCTTACTACAAAAAAATAACCTTACGTTTTTAAACACACACACACACACACACACACACCTCTTACAATGGCAAATTAAAATACATCAAAAGTCTTTTTTTAATTAACTACTCAAATAATTTCTATGAATAAGTAATGATAAGACTTCAGGTGTTCAGCTCTTAACCAAGTTTTGGGCCATATACCATCTTCCGGGGATGTTGCATCATGTTCCAAACCACAGATCTTGTGTGAGACCCGGCAGTCAAGGGATTAATAGTATTTAATAGTCATGATGCTGCCACTAAATTCAGTAGTATATGACTGGACTTCTTAGAGCTCTTTGAATGCTGATTTTATTTTATTACAGTTTGGGTTTGTTCACCACATTTCCCCTTCTCCCCCTCCTTCGCTTCTTCTCTGTCCCTCCCGCCTCTTCGTCTTCCCTGCAAAAGCAATAACTACAAGGCTTAATTTCGCAGACGTTGCTCATAGATCCTAAATTAAAATCTCTTAATGACTGCAGCTGATCTACACTGATGTCACAGAACACTTTAGCCAAGAGTACACTACTAGGTTCAAGCTAATATTTCAACAAAAGGAGTAGGGCAGGTAGTAAGATAACTTTATGGAGAAAATGAAAACACAGGTGTGGCACTCATACCTATTATAGACTCATAGAATCATTGAGTTGGAATGACCCCCCAAGGGTCATCTAGTCCAACCCACTGAAATGCAGGAATCTGAGTGCAGAACCTTACATTTGTCCCTATTAATTTCACATTTTGTTCTTGAAGTTGTTTGCAATGATAAAAGGACCCATCGCTGATTCCTAGTGGTCCGTAGTGCAGCAGTAAAACTCCCAGCCCATTTGCAAAGCAAAGCAAGGTCTGGTATGGTTTCAAATTGGATGGGAGTCTGCGTGCTGAGATTTCTTCATGGCAGGGGGTTGGACCAGATGACCCCTGGGGATCCCTTCCAACTCAATGATTCCATGATTCTATGTTACATTATGCTTTTACATTCTCTCATCCCCTGTGAGCTGGCCACCTACGAAACATCAACATTTGCATCCACATTCGGCTGATTTCATTTCGCTAACAAGATGTGCATAGCTCTATGGTGAATGTGTGAATAATGTCCAAGAAGCAGTTTATACACTACTTTCCCCTAGACCACTTATTATCTAATCACATCATGAAAAGCTATATATACATTTTAATGAACACATTAATCTTGATTCTTCACGATGCTCAGTTTGTCCAACCCGGATGTGTCCCCTCAAAATGCCACTGATTTTGCCTTAAAACAACTTTTTAGTTATTTTATTTATCCATTATATTTCTTAGATGCTTTTCTCACCAAGCAACTCAAAGCAAATTACATTAAAGCCAACAAAAAAAAAACTAAAAATACAGCACTACAAATAAATACTAAAAACACAGCTAAACAAAGTTTCCAAATGAGCCCATTTTCACAGTGCATCAGAAGTTGTTGTTGTTGTTGTTAAACACAGAAGAGCAGGTTTCAGGGAAGGTGACAATTTAAAATTCAGAATTAAAAACAGTTAAAACTGTGCATCAGATCCTTTCTAGCCCACTTTTAAAATATATATCTCATACAATACTTTTGTAAGTGTCCTCTTGCTAAACCCTCATTTTGGCTAATCCTACCTAATGTCTTTTAGCTACTCTCACCTCAATCAATTTTCTAAATAGCCAAAGCTTTGTTATTACTGAGGGCAATCCTTTTAAAATATAAGATGGGGAAGTAAATTCATTTTAATCCTTGTTTCTGTTCCATTAACATTTCTGAAGTGTTTTTTCACTGACCATGAGGACTAGAATTTTTTTTTAAAATTTATGGAATTCCCATGACCCCAGCATGATCTCATAAACTGCACATATGCACCTCAGTGGCATGCCACCTATGGGACAAGTATTACCCAAACCAGTTTTTAAAAGATGGCATGCAATTTCGAATTTGACTTGAAAAAATTACTATAGCATCTCCCAGGGAGTTTCCACCAGAAAGTATATAAGCTGTTTGTTTTTCGCAGGTGCTTATTGTGCAATAATGTACATACATACCGGTATTCACAATAAAATACTTGCTGCATTTAGAAAAATACTGGTGCTTTATATACACATAACTTAATCTGTGTGGGTAATGTAGCATGTAAGAATATGGTTTTGGTTGCTTAAAGGCTCTGCTGGCAAATATATTTGAGTCTTTGCCTTCGTTGACCATGCAGATTGGCACACCAATCACAAAAGAGTCACTTGAAAATCAGCTTGCATTGTAACATTGGGCAAAAACTATACCCCTATGCTGGATTGAAATAAATATTTGTTTAGCCTCAGAGCTCCAGTTCAGGATAAAGAAATACCCCCTCTATCTTGGGGAGCATTCAACTATGTTAGAGTAGACCCATTAATTAACATGATTAAGTTAGGTCTATTAATTTCACTCTGAGTAAAACCTACTTGAATACCACCCGGAGGCTATAGATTATGTAGTCTGGAATAAATTGTAATGGCTGTTAAGATGTATAAACCAAGGAAACTTTGAAGCATAAATAAAATAAAGATTGACCCTTTTAAAAGTTCAGCCCTTACAATGAAGGTAGGTGTACTGAAGTTCTGGAAAAGAAACCAATGCAGCAAGGAAGGAGAATGGTTAGCAATATATAAAATGGGGTGGTGATTTAAGCTATTGTTATAAGCTATTCTGGTTATGAGTTGTAGACTTGTAGCACAGAGGAAACTAGTAAACTTGCATTGTCTTGCTTGATAGAAAGTACCATGGACAGCTCTGCCTGTGAGCTCATTACAATGTAATCCATAACACAGCATAATGTGAATAGGAAGCATTAGGTAGTTTTTGCTGCATTTTTTGCAGCATTTTTTGTTGTTTGCTTAAGAATCAATTAATTAAATTGATTATGCATTATTGGCAATATGGGCAATTGCTCAATTGCTTTGCAGCAAGTTTGTCTTGCTGTGGATCAATTAGCAAGACTGATTAAAACAAGAGTTGATAAAAATTAGTATTTTCTGAAAATATGCCTAGAGGGGGGATTTATAGAACATAAAAAAGCTAAAGGAGAGTGCTTTTTCTTCCACACAACCACTTTGCAAAGGATCGAAAAATTAAGGAAGGGCCCTATTCTGTGTAGATCCTGAGTCAGTCTCTACCAGTGAGGAACAGATATCGTTAGGAGTGAAGTAGGTATTTTATGCATTTAAATTGTGCCGTAATCTGAAGAATTCAAATTTTGGCCTGTGGAGGGTTTTTTTTTAACTTCATCTCTTTAAATAGCTCCCCCCAGTCCTCCACCTTACCTCTCACACTGCCTTTGAAACAGCACTCAAGATCAATAACAGTTTGTCAGTGGTGTGGGGCCTGCAATTTGAGACCAATGAGTATAAAACTTATTTGGGTGCATGGAACAAGTTATGTGGTGGATCCCAGCCTCTGATTTTGTTCTTTGCTCTATCTGAATTGCCTAGTTCATCAGAGCACGTAAGGAAAGTCTATTGTATTGGTCCATCTCTCCTGGCATTTTGTTTCCAGCTGCGGTCAGCCAGATGCTTTGCAAGCAACAACCCACTACAGCAGGGGGTGGTCAACTCCAGAGACACTGCAATCTACTTTCAAATTTAAGATCTGGCGGTGATCTACCCCCCTTTTTTGGGGTTCAGCTCAAAGTGGTTGAGCTTTTTTTTTACAGAGGGGGAAACCACACTATTGGGGGAAGGAACAGAGGCAGCCACTAACCTTCCAATCGCTGACAACATAAAAGCCTCCATTTCAAAACTCAGGCTTCCCTTCTGCAACAATAGAGGCCAGTGCAGGGAGAGGGACCCGGGGGCCCGGAAGGGGACTGGTGATCGACCGCGATCTACCAAAGCCTCACAGGGATTGACCAGTAGATCGCGATCGACGTGTTGGACATCCCTGCACTACAGCATAAGTCAAGAAACGACATCAATCAATCTAAAGAATGCAATAAACCCAGGTTCATAGGGCCAAAAGTACAGTGACATTTGAACCAGGGAACCAGCCCAATCCACACCTTTTGCCTCCTCCACACTGTGCACCAGCTCTCTTACGACACTTCTCTCCTCTGCCTTTTACAAATCTTTCTGTGAGCAAAGAATGAATAAATCGCTTCATTTCAAACAGGAGAGTTGTTTTAGATTTTGGTTCTCTGGCTTCCTTTGAACCAATAGCAATACTTAGTAATTTTGTTTTATTTATTTGCATAATTTGAATCCTGACCTTAAAAAACTCTGTGAGGGTGGCTTACACATAGTATAGCAGAAATAGTAACAACAGTAAAACACAGTTTTAAGCAAATTACCAAGGTTATAATGCAAAATCATAAGGCAATATCAAAAACCTCAAACACATATTTAAAATTCCAGTGATTTTTTTTATTAAAAAAGTCTTTGCCCGTTGCTGAAGTAACAGTGGTAAATGCCATGTGAGCAGAGCTTTTTTTCTAGAAAAATAGGTGCTGGTACTCATCATGAAGTTTTTACATTAAGGTGAGGTGACAGTACTGTGTACCCTTGAGTACCCCATGATAAAAAGCATGGCCTGCAAGCCTCTTTTAACAAAACGTTTCATAATTGGTGGTGCTACCACTGAAAAAGCCTTACCTATAGTTGCCACCCACAATATCTGCAAAAAGGCAATGACTGTGGACAGACTTGCTTACAGAGGCAGCAAAAGGTGGGACTATAGCTCAGAGGAAGATTACATGTTTTGAATGCAGAAATTTTATATCCCTAGTGTGTGCAGCAAAAAAGATTTCAGATATCGGGCTTGGAGAAATAGCTCCACCTGAGACCTCTTCCAGCTGAAGCAGTTGGTCCTGGACCAATTGCCTGAGTTAGCCTGAGTTAAAATTGAGCAAGTGCTGTAAAAACTCTCCCATAGCCTCAAAAAGCTACACAGATTAGATCTGAATTGCTCAAGAGCACTAAATGATAGATCAACAACATCACTGTTCTTGTTATTTATTAAATTCACAGTCGCCTTCACATCAAAGCCTCTAAGTAATGTTGTTAAACACACCCAACACAATCAACTACGAAATAAACACAAGGGAAGAAGCCGCAGCAAAGCAAATGGAACAAATGGCTCTCATTCAGAACCCCAGTTCTTTTTAGGCCAAGCTTTGCTTTGAATCTACCTTCTATCACAACTGCTTTGTCGCATGTGCACTATAGACATCTTGCTGTAGGGCTAGCCATCGGGTTATGGAAAGTGTATGTCCAAAGCAAAAGGTGGGGTTGATTGGAACTGGGGAAAAACAGGAGTACCCAGTCAATGCAATTGCTCCCCAACCTGGAAAGCCTGTCTCGAGACAGGGCTCCAGGGGGCAGTCTTGCTGGCAGTCCAAGGAGAACTGGGTTATATTAGGTCTATTGATGTGGAAGTTGGCCGAGACCCAGTTCTTCCAAATGAATCGAAGAAATTGATTTTTTTCTTTCCCATGGAGGAGATGGGGAGATTCAATTCCAGGCTCTGCTGTGAAGGGGTGGGGGTAGCAGATACTTGGGTCCAGACTTCTGAACAAAAATATATCCAGTAGATTAAAAACAGAGAGACTTTTCCCCCCCTCTCCTTTCAGGGGTGCCAACTTGAATAAAATAAGGACTTGGTAGATTGGGGAAATGCTGTGGACATAGTGCACCTTGATTTCATTAAGGCTTTTGACAAAGTCCCCATGGTATTTTCATGGGGTTCTGAAATGAGACCCCCCCCCCCAAAAAATGTTTTCCTATTCAGAGTGAGAGCAATGCTGTTCTAGGAAACATTGCCGTCACTCTGAACTGGCTTCAATTGGCCCTCAGTGATGAATCTGACTGACTTTGAAGCAAGCATGGCGATGTCATCCCATTATATTCTGTTGGCTATGGGTATCAGCCATGCGATTGACTGAAGAAAACACAGCAATAAGAAGCAAACACAACAGCACCAGAACAGCAGTAACAGAGAGGGGAAAGAATAGCAGGGAGATATGACAAATAGGAACATTTGTGTACTTCATGGGATTCTTTGAGAACTATTCCACTCACACCCCAAAGTTGCACTTTTAGCCGAAAAGGCCGAAGGGGCAAACCTTTGGCACAGCCCTAGAATCCAGCACCATCTATAAGATCAATAAAAAGCAGCCAGTCCTGGATGACAAATTACAATCTAATTCAGTGCAGCTTATGGCATGGAAAGTAATGATAGGCAATTAGTTCTTTTCAATTAGGGTTTGTTATCCATGATTTTTCGGGATGTATGAATATGAAGAAGTGTGAAAAGGAAGACTGAGGGTTTGGCTGTGTACGCAGGACCATATAGATATCATGGGAGGGATGCCAGCAACTAAAGACTAGAGATGGGGGGGGGGGAATGAAGTCACACAAAAATGTCTAGTTAGGGCACATTAAAAGCCGAGATTCCAGAATGAAATGCACCAATATATCTGCAGAACCTGCTGACATCTGGGATGGAATAGGCAGCTACATAGCAGCTAAGAAATTATCTTAACATCTTTTAACTATACCCACACAACACCCAGGTGTGCATACTCCTTGAAGCTGAATTCCCCCCCCCACAAAAAAAATTGTTTGAGGGGGGCCAGGCCCCCTCATTGTTCATCATCTCAGGTTGGAGGAGCTGGGGAGGAGGTTGGAAGCAGCCCCTTGCCTGTGGTGGCGGCGTGAGGAGGAGGAGGTCACTGGCCATTGAAGCTGCACTGCCGCCATGATGTCCGGGTCTCAACATCCCGGCATGTTGACGTCCTGACATGATGTCGTCATGCTCCCAATGTCCTGATGTAACATCTTGATGTCATGTGTGTGTGTGTGTCCCCCCCCCAATTGCACATACAAGATGTCACCTCTGACAACACCTGTATCCTCTCTATGGATTTCACCTATTTTAAATAATGCACATTAAATATATAATGCCTATAGCCCCATCCATTGGGCTACCTGTACCAATATACCCTCAAAACAATTAACTGTATGCTAGAAGGTACTTTTTCAACACCGACTTTAACACGTCCAGCTTAAGTGGTCATTTCCAATGCTATTTCCCACCACCGCAAAGGCTTTCACTGAGAATGTACAATGTAGGGCTATACAACATATCCCATTTTCAGACAGTTGAAATGTATATGACCTGTATTCAACTAAATAGTTGTGTTAGCCCAACAACTTTTAGTTGTGCAATGTAACTTCCCTGCCCCCTCCCTGTACACATCATGCACATCACCTAAATTTGCTCAGATTGGGGAGGGGCGGGAGGAGATACATTGTGAAGCTAAAAAGATCTTGTGTTAGCAAGACTACTTAGTTGAACATCTCTTTATCTTATCAGTAACAGATCATCCACACAACCTGTGTGTGTGTGTGTGTGTGTGTGTGTGTGTGTGTGTGTGTGTGTGTGTGTTGTTTGCTTGCTTGCTTGCTTGTTTCTAGGTGCAGCATTTTGAATGGGAATGGTGAAGTAGACAAATTTGTGCTTTGCCAGATCCTCAGCACTAATTTAACACACCACTGCAAATGTCTTTAAAAGGCTTGAGAAAATCCAGCAGGACGTTCTTCTGCACAAGCTTCACCAAAATGCACTACCACCTGCCTGTTTAACTCCCATTCATCTCAATGTATCTACTCATTTTTAGCATTCATATTATAAACCTTCACCACAAGATCAAAGGTCTGGTCACAATATAATTCAAAGTATATGACGAGTAATTCCGAAACATTTATCTTCACAAAACTTGTTGCCATCAACACTGCATCTATTCCAAAATACCTCAAATTTCTGAAAGCAAAACAGGCAGTAGTATATTCACATCATCCAAAGGCCTGGTGAAATGTTTTCACCAGCTCAAAGCAGGAGCTTAAGGAGGAGAGTGTTCAAAACTGAGGTGCCACTGCCAAGAAGACTCTAATACAGGCACGCCCAAACTCGCCCCTCCAGCTGTTTTGGGACTACAGTTCCCATCATCCCTGACCACTGGTCCTGTTAGCTAAGGATGATGGGAGTTGTACTCCCAAAACAGCTGGAGGGCCGAGTTTGGGGATGCCTGCTCTAATATGAGTCCTGGCCAACCAAACATCTACTACTAATGGTATATCTAATATGGCATGTGCAACAGATCTAAAATCATAGCCACGATTATACTGGAAGAGGCACTCTTTGAAGTAGGTAGGCTCCAATTTGTTTATAGCTTTATGTATCAGATGATGGTTGAATTCAATCTGGTAACAACTTGCTTGACACAACATGGCCCAACCTCCCTGCAAACAAGCTGGGATGAATGCTTAAGAACAGCGTCTCTGGCAGTGCCCTGTGACAGCTTTGTTGCTTTGGAGCCTATGGGTGCTATAAGTTGTTTTTTGTCCCTGCTGCTACAAGACTCCCTAAAATATTTTTAAGTGGCTCAGAAGTCCTGAAAGAGAATGAAATCCCGCTCCCAGGTACATTTATTACTTTATATTTTATTATTTCTCCCTTTCACACAGTGAAGCTGTCCTTGCATCATTCTTCACAGACACATACCGTATTTTCATGTATAAGATGATGCTTTTTGCTTTTTTTAAAAAAAAAAGTAGGAAAAATTGGGTATCATCTTATACATCGATAGTGAATGCAGAGGGAGGGGGACGTGTGATTAATGGCAGCAGCAAGCAGGAGATTGGCAGTGGCGATTGGGCGGGTGATTGGTGGCTGCAGCAATGCCTGCTGGCAATTGGCTGTGGCTGTGGCAATTGGGCAGGCGGTTGGCGGCTGCGGCAAGTGGGTGAGTGGGCTGTTAGTGGTGGCGAGTGGGCAGGCAATTGGTGGCTGCAGTGAAGTGTGTGATCGGCAGTGGCTATGGCAAGCGATTGGCAGCAGTGGGCAGGCAGGTGAGCAATTGGCAGAAGTGACCTCCCCCACCCCCAAAAAAGCTAAACAACTTAATTTCATAATTTGGGGTTTAAAAAAATAAGGGGTCATCTTATACATGGGGGCATCTTATACACAGAAAAATACAGTAATTGGGGCCAAGTGATGCAACTTGAAATCAGCTCTGATAGCCCAATGGGCTCATGCACATTGACACTGGCTGCATGGCAAAGCAGCTTTCCGACTGCTCTTTCAAACCACGATGTCAGTTTTCAGTCTGATATGAAATGCATACAGGGAAAATTATGGAAAGGAAGGAGCACCAAAAGGGGAGTAAGGTAAGTCAATGAGAAGAAAGCAAGTTGTGAAGTTTACGTTGCATATAAAACGGATGTGATCAAAATGACTAGCAAAGTAAATTATTCCAGCAATAGCATTCTAAACAGAGATAAGCAGGTCAAGGTGGGAATGGGGAAGGCCAGTGAAAAGAAGATTAATCAGTAATCAAGATGGGGAAAGAGCAAGACTTTGATCCAGAGTAGTTATTTTGGCCACCTCATGAGAAGAGAAGACTCCCTGGAAAAGACCCTGATGTTGGGAACGATGGAGGGCACAAGGAGAAGGGGACGACAGAGGACGAGATGGTTGGACAGTGTTCTTGAATCCACCAACATGAGTCTGACCAAACTGCGGGAGGCAGTGGAAGACAGGAGTGCCTGGCGTGCTCTGGTCCATGGGGTCACGAAGAGTCGGACATGACTAAACGACTAAACAACAACAACAACAGTGTGCAGATAGCTCTGAGTCCAGTAAGCCCCTTTGCTGGTGTTGTTTCTTACTCTCTATCCCACCCAGCAAGCTGCAATAAAAGTTGAGAGAGCATCTGAGGCAGTTTGTGTTGTGATATGTCAAAGAAGAATTTCTGTCAGCCACAGTGGACCCAGGCAGGTCACTTTCCATCCCTAAAGCGGCTTGCTAGATTGTGGCCCAATGCATTAACCAAGATCTCGGCAATGGAAATAATAAATAGCAAAATCCATTATTAATCCTTCATTTATTTTAACACCCTTTAACCAAGGACTGATGACCAAACTTAGATGCTACATCAGAAATGCATAAATGTATGGAGATGGGGGGTGAGTGGGAAGAAAATGGGGATTTGGATCAGGGCCAATCAGAGGGGAAGGCGTTTCCCCGCTTTCACCCATGTGGGTTCCCCGATACAAACCATGCTCCCTGTAAGCCAGAGGGGGGGAAACAAACAGGTGAACTATCAAAACTGCATGCCTAAGCGACTGAGCAGGTGATCAGTGATGACGGAAGAAGTCTTAGGAGGGGTAATAATAAATATTCTGGCTTTTACATACTGAGTTAAAGCTGACAATCTAATCTGAGATTTTTAAAAGCGAATTAGAAGTCTGAACTTGAAAAACATGTCTAAGAACAGATATGAACAGAAATGACTGGATATCAACAGCACCATGAAAACCATGCAACTGAACATAATTGTATGGCGAGCGGGAAAAGGTGAGTCCAAGGGCTCAGACCTCAGGAGAGGGTGGCAAAATGGGCTATGTCAATTTTCCATTTGGGGGCAGTTCGGCCATGCCAGTCCCAAAAATCTGCAATCCGTACCATCCAGACTTTGAAACTCTTTTAAAAGAATACACACACACACACACACACACACACACACACACACACACACACAATGATCCGTCAGTAACTATGATGGCTATATTACTTACAAAGCCCTATCACATTAGAACACCTTTATAACGAGCAAAGAAAATCCTTGACGGACATCCTTGTCAAACGACTCCCCAAACCTGAGCCCTGCCTCTCCTGGGGATGCGAGAAGGGAAACAATTCCCTCATATGGTTTTACAGACACATCTAGGATTGGAGTCAATGGTCTATTTAAAGGGATGTTTGCTTTTCCTGTTGCTAAATGTGGAAACGAACATGCCGCCCTTGGTGAAAGCTGTTAGGAAGACGGCTTCCACCGACAAGGAAAAGAGATGGGGGGGGGAGAGAGAGCATGTTTGGAGACACCCCCCACCCTGCGCACCCCACCCTCCTCCTCCTGCATGTCCTCCCTGCTGTGTGCGTTCCGCTTGCCCTTGGAATGCTATCACTTATTATCACACTGACTTCTCCAGATGGGGCATTTTGGCTATTGATCTGATAAATAAACAGCCTGCTCGCTCGATCAAAATGTTATTTTGCATTTCAATTACTGTTCACTAATGCAACCTTCATCCCGCCAAGAGCGCTGCTGGCAATGACACTCGACCTGGCACAGGCGCTGCGAGCAAACTCAGCGGCAGTGCCTGCTGCAAACACCTAACAGGATTACCACCCTCCATTAGGTGCATGGGAGAAGGAGGGATGGGAGACGGCAGTCCTGCAAGGGAAGCGGACAGACGTAGGCAGAAAGGAAAGCATGGCGGAGCATGGCGGGATCAAGAAAGAGGTCACGCACGCACATGTAGCAAGGTTTGATCTGGCCAACTAGATTGCTCACTGGGCCCCTGGTGGGTAACCCTGAAGTTGGATTATGCCCAGCTGGTTACAGTGCCCAAGATTTCAATGGTATAAAGACTGGAAATCAATTTGTGGTGATGGACCAGTAATATAAACATTGAAACAGAGAAGGTGGTGTCTGCATGCTGCTGATCCTTTCTCACCTTGTGCTATTTTGGGATGAGAAGGATTCTTTTAAATGTTAACTGTATTCCTTCACCTCTCCTACCACCATCTCTGGCTCAGCCACAGAACTAATTCTGCTATTGCTGGGTGGGTTTTATAGCTTCCTGGGGGTGGCTGCAGGACGAAGAGACATCTTGCTCTGCCTGCTAACTTCTTGGCTATCAAAACACATGAAATTGAGGACCATGCTTGAAAAGAGACACTAGTTAAACAAACTTTCCGGGGACACAGAGCACACTAGCTGGAAACCCTGGGAAAGTGGTTCCCAACAGCAATTGTCCCGTGGAAAAGAGAAAGGCCATATAAATGCCCAAAGCTGCCCAAATGTACTTACGAAGATTAAGGAGTTTAAAACCCAGTGAGTCAGCTAGGCCACATTGCTCCAAATTTTTGAATCCTTCTTTTGAAATCTTTCCATTGACTTCATCAAAGTTCAACGTTTTAAAAGCTGAAAACAAAACACCTTGGTAGCAGATTGTTGGGTTTTGTTCTTTCACGTGAACGTTGCCAGGGTTGGAAGTCAGTATAAAAATGTTTTACAAACAAAATACCCGTGAAAAGGACACCCAGCAACTCATCACACAGCACTCTCTGATCAGTTAGGATCTGCAAAAGGTCCTCTGACTCTCCTCTCTTGCAGTTATTGATTTTTATTTATTCTTTTTTTAAAAAAAAGTTCTGTTATTATTTTATCACACTGACTGTGTCTTGCAACAATTAAAGGTCACGTCATAAAAATCAATAAAACAGAACCTCCTACCCCCAAAAAAATACACATAAATGACAGCCAAAGAGCATAATGCCAGTTGTAAGGCACTCTGGAAAGTCCTGGAAGGCTAAACGAAATAAAAGCCTTGTGTTGCTTCTTTGAAGTAAGTGTTGAGGACTGGGAATCCTAACTGTGTTGCTTGCCCATCCTTAAGGATTGTGATGTTGCTGGAGGGTTTTGGAGCTGCAGTTTCCACCCCCCCACACACACATTCTTTCCAGTGTCCTTGCCCTATAAACCCTGTCTTCCTCTCCAAGCTTCCTGAGCCCCCATATGGGGTGAGGTTCCTCACTTTCTAAAGCCAAGGAAAAGAAATGTCACTCAAGTTTGGGAGAGAAGAAGTCTGTTAAATAACTATAACCTTGAAGTCGCTGGGGAGACAGTGGTGCTTACTCAAGGGCAGTCCTGGGGACAGTGTAATTAAGGGTGCATCAAAGAGAAGTTTTATTTGATTACGATCTTTACTTTAGACTGTGGTCCCAGGTGCCTCACATGGAGACAGGAATATAGAAATGTCATACTCCTGAAACATAGCCTGATATCAGAAACCACTGAAGCTTGCATGCTACCATCTCTTCTTCTTCTTCTTCTTCTTCTTCTTCTTCTTCTTCTTCTTCTTCTTCTTCTTCTTCTTCTTCTTCTTGAAAAATCTCACTTATATAAATAGAATGTCAGATACACACAATAACTGACAATGCAACTAATAAAACATACAAATCATTGAGTTTCCATGAAAGAAGGCAAGAGAGATGATCCCCCGGAAAAAGGAAAGGGCACATCTGCATCTTAATGGCTTGTAGGTGACAACGGCCTGGAGATGCCAATAGGTCATTTATTGAGAAACACATAAAGGTTTTTGCTGCTTCACAAAGTAGGACCCAAACCAATGGATTCAAATTACAAGAAAGGAGATTCCATTAGGAAGAAAATTCTGATTCAACAGCGGAACACAATGCCCTGGAAGGTGGCGGACTCTCCTTCCTTGGAGGTTTACAAGAGGTTGAACGTATACACCTGCCAGTGTTTTGTTTTGTTTTGCTGTGATTCCTGCATTGCAGAGGGTTGGACTAGATGACCCTTGGGGTCTCTTCCAACTCTAAAATTCTATGAATCTGTGGTTCCCAGTGCCCTCCAAGTTGGATCTGCACTAGAAATCTTTTTTTCAGGTTCTTGATGTCTCCCAGGATTGCAAGTGTAAGCAAGTGGGCAACCGCTTTTCAGCATGAGAAATATGAGTAGCAAAACCATTTGTCTGATGTAATCTGTGGGTTATAAAAGTCAAGGTTGCTCCAGCAATGAAGGAACTCGCACCAAATCTCCATGTGCTACAAGAATATATCCTTACAAAGCTTTAAGTCAACAACTTATTCTTAACCCAGGGATAAGGGAACTCTTGCTTCTTTTCTGCAGGCGAAACGCAGCCCTCTGAGCCTCTCTATTCAGCCATCAAGACTCTCCCTGGGCCACAGCCCTAAGCCACACCTACTTTCCCTTGGCCACACCCTTCAGCAGCCCTGCTCTATGCTCAAGTGGTTTTGCCTGGCTGGAATGTGTCCTTGAAGTGTGATAGTGCCTCTTGTTTGCTTGGGTGGAGGATGAAAATATGCAGTTGAATGGGAATGCAGGGCGTAGAAACCTCTGGGTTTTGCATGCCTAGAATGTACCCTACAATACAAAGTAGGAGTTGCATGCATTGCTCTACCCAACACTGGCATGTGCCCTCTGGAAATCTCATGCCTGCCTTAAGCCCAGCTATATAAAAAACATCAAGTGTTAATTTCTGTCCACATGTACACAGAAGCCAAGGGATGTGATTGTTCTATAAATATTCAACCCCATTTCTCCAGGCAAATATTTCCCCTTTGTTATGAAACTTGAAAATCACAATGGGTTATTTTGGGTGCTGCTCTAGAAACTGAACACATCTGGGGAAGAGGGATGCCAGAGCAATGCTATCGTTGTCTCCCATTTCATAGAAGTATATACCTGTATTTCTCTGCAAGTCATGATGCCATGGGACGCCAGATATGAAGAAGTGTCTGACACCAACCTAAAAATCTGAACTTTGCAGGGTGGGGGTGTTTCTCTTATTTGAAAGTACGAATTAGTAAAAAATGTATTCGCGCCTGACATCTGCTTCTCTCCTATAGGCAAAGTCAGGGCTGTTGAGTTGTGTGTGTGTGTGTGTTTTTAACTGATTATCAAAGTTAGGAAACTGTTGGTAAGCTAAGAGTTAAAAATAAACAAAGCCATAGGAAAATGTCACATTACATAAATGAAATTCTCGGTATAATACAGTGAACTGAGCGAGATCAATATGATGTGTGAAGACAGAGAATCTATAAACCCACAACCGCCAGCCTCAACTACCACATAGATCCCAACTCTTACTGCCTCTGATGTGATCAGTACCTTGAGCCCAGCTTCTTGAGGCTAAAAGGCACAAGAGCATTTAGAACCAAAAGTTAATGCTGTGTTTAGCTACCTCTTGCACTTCAAAGATTCTAAAATGGGTAGATTTCCAGCAGTTCATTCTGTACCGGCAGCTTTTAATAAATGAACATAGGGAAGCGATTGCAATGCATGCTCAAGTCATACTGAACCAAAAGAAGGAAGAAAAGCTGTCCAATATCTTACGCTGGACCCTTGGTACCACTCACTCTGGAATATAGCTATAATGGAGAAAATTACACATAATTCGAGGTTTGGACAAGGGCTAGAACCTCCAGAAGCTTTTCATATGATTTGGCATGTTTTTATGGCATATACAATGGAATCCTCATTTTCAAAACAACCGTTGTCATAAGCCTAGGAAATCTGGATCTATACTTGATAATATGATAATGCTGATAGTCTTCACTTGGACTTTGATCTTTTAACCGATGTGCAACAATACCCATTCTATGTGCCTATTTTATAGTTTTGTTTTCCCCCCTCTTTTAATTTCCATCTGTTATTATCTTTTATACACATTATAAAATGAAATTAAATACATTTTCAAAAAAGCTAACCACAAAACCAACTCCAAGTAGGAAACACTGCCTGCTTCTTCTCTGGCCTTCAGGGAAACAGCTCTGATCATGCTCAGGACCAATGTATGATTCTGATAGGCTAACACTGCTGCCACTTAAGCAGTCCTGACTCCTCCTGTATCTGCTATAGTGGTTGTGCCAGAGGGGCTCTTACCAACAGATGGTCTACGGCAGGCATCCCCAAACTGCGGCCCTCCAGATGTTTTGGCCTACAACTCCCATGACCCCTAGCTAAGAGAACCAGTGGTCAGGGATGATGGGAACTGTAGTCCAAAACATCTGGAGGGCAGAAGTTTGGGGATGCCTGGTCTATGGCATAAGAGCTTTCCTACTAGGGCTGACTTTCTTGCAGCCCAATCAGTCACATGGTTTTTCTGCTTGGAGACACCTGGGAGGGACCTCTTTGCCACAGCAATGCTTTCAGGTTGGAATTAGCTGAACAGTGCAGAGAGCTGATTGGTCAGAGAACAGGAGATTGACAGGAAATAGTGGGTGGCTTTGAGGAAATGTTCAAAAATTGCTTGACATTTTCAGTGAGAGAGCTGTGCTCCAGTGGCCTGGTGAATCTGCCTCCACTGCCTGGATCTCCAGTGATGCTATGGGCAGATGAGGCACACCAATGGAAGTGGTCCTTGGATTAGAAGGGAGACACATTTGTAGTCCAAATGCCAGGGAAGTAAGAACTCCCCTGCAATTGATGCTTGAGAAGTTTGGGCCACAAACATAGGGATACCATATAGTTCACCCTAACTGGTAGAAGGAGGCTTGGATTTGCAGCCAGAACAAGGGTGTGTTCCCTCTACTATAAAACAATCAGCTCCAAAGATCTTCCAAAGCACATTCCCCTGGAAACGAATGAACACCAGTGTCTGTGGCAAAAGGCTGAGATTTAAATCATGCCGATAATTTGTACTGGAGTTTGTTATAAAGAATGTACATAGATACCATGGCATCACACAGATGGAAGGGACCCTACAGATCAATCTTATTTTTCTTCCATTATCTTTCCGCTACTCTATCTTCGCATACCCATTACACATCTTGCAAGGCTCTTCTGACCCCAACTGCTTACATTTTCTGTTGTTATGCTCCATCCTCATCAGCTTCAGACAGAGTTTGTACCTGAGCCCTCTAGTGTTCTGACCTCATCTGCGGTGCACTGATTCAGCACTTTAGGTTTCTATTTATACATTTGTGCTGTATACAAAAATTGACCAATTTGGAAACATTGCACAGCTCCAAAATCAGATGGGTAAGAAAGAAACACAAACGTATAATTCAGACTGGATCTGAATGACCTTAAAATAAGCAAACGGTAGCATAGAAGCCATAGGAATTCAAGAGTTTGCTGTATACTGTGGCCATAAAAGTGCATGAAATAAACACATGTGACATGAGAACTAAACATGATGTTAAATGCACCTTTGCGTGTACAGGTATTTAAAAAAAACACTGTTGTTGTTGTTGTTGTTGTTGTTGTTGTTGCTACCACCAGCAGCATCATTTATCTGCCCTACACACAAAGGTCCAAGGGCTGGTCACATCAATTTAAAACACATCATTAAAAATAGTTTAACACAAATTACAATCTCAGGAATAGGTAGGTAATAAAAGCAGGCAGGCAGAAGAATGAATTCTCAACGAATGTCACCCTGCATAAGGGGCATGTTTAGACATCTCCCCCCCATCATGGTGTCCCTATAATGGTGATCTCCTTATACTGTATATGGTTGCCGTTCACTTAACAGTGTGCAAAGAAAACAAGAGAGCTGTGTTTAAGGATACCGCCGCACTGTATCACAGCAAAGACAAAAAACTCTCCTCTACTCCAGACACTGAACATCCTGGGCCCCGCTGGCAACAATTCCATAATACGGCATGTTCCAATGTATCTGTATGTACAATATTGCACAGAGATACATTGCTGGACCCTATTAAGAGTCTTTTTACAAAGCCCACACACTTTGCCTATCATAAAGATGGGCATTTTGCCACTGTTCCAAAAAGTGAGCCATGAAACAGAAGACACAACTGATTTAAAATGAGAGCGCATAAGGAGGGTGTGCCTTTGTCAGAGGCATTTAAACAGAGGGTGGATAGCAGCCTACCAGGGATGCTACAGCTGTGGAATTTCTCCTGCGTCAATAGAGGTCGGGGACTAGATGACATCTGAGGTCCCTTCCAGCTTTATGAATTTATAAAATCATCCATATAGTGTCACTGGGATGTTTGCATTGGCTTCTGCTGGCTTCGTATTGACTTGCAAATATTGACCTGGACATTAGAGCCCCTTTAATGCACAGTTGACTGAAATCTCTTCCTTATTGGCTTCATCCATGTCATCTCCTACAAAAATAATAGAGCAGTGAATTTTGCCCTCTGCTTAAGGAAGGATTGTTTGAGACTCTAAAATTATATTATTTAGCCCATCATAACTGTTATAGAGTATTTGATATAGTGTTCTGATTTTCTGTGTCATTTGACTGACTGAAAGGTGATGGAAGAAGCACCCTGGTTTGCATTCATTAACATGAATACTTGCAGTTCCTGAGAAGATGGAAAGCAGTTAATTAAATAGATTTTTAGCCTGACTTGGAGGGGGGATGCCAACACTAAAAGCAAAGTTTGGTAAAACTCTTACACAAAATACCTGTTAACTCGCTAAAATACACTTTCAGGATTTCAATTAAACCTAACCTGTCTAACAACAACGGGATCCCAAATTAAAACAGTTCACAGCACTTCCAGAAAACACTCAGTCTCAAACTTTAGTGAGTCTCAGAGGAAGGGAACTCTTCAGTTGCTTTCCTCATACAAACATAGGGCTCCTCCAAATGACCTATTTACTCAACATTCATTTTGGTTTGCTTGTCCAGAGATTATGTGGAGGTTAGATTATATTCAGTCCTCATTGAGCATTCATCCTGATTTGCTTACAGGGTGTTTATACATCTTCATGCTAGTGATTCATTCATCCTTCACTTTTCAATGCATTTCCCCATCAGTTTGCTAACTGTAAAAGGTTTGTTGGGGGTTTTTAAACCAAATTTAGCAACAAAGCCTTTTAATTGCACAAACACAGAGTTACAGTATTTGCTTCAATCCCTTCCTCAAAATCCTGACAGCCTGGAGATGTCCATAGTGTGCAGATAGTATATTCAAGAGGGTGTTCTTAAAATTACATGATCAGATGTAAGGGTCTCCAAGGTATTTAAGGAATTTATAAAATCAGCAGCTTTAATTGTGCCCAGAAAATAAAAGTGAACCAGTGAAGGTGCTACAGCCCCCGTTATTTGACCAAGTGCCCATCAATGTCATTTTAGTGCAATCATAACAGTAATCTAGGTTTAAGATTATTATGACATGAATTATCCTTGTTAGACCTGAACTTGCTATAGCAACTGGAAGATTGTTCATTTCATTTTGCTAATGCTAATTTTGCCGTTTCCAGAGCCGTCTTTCTCATACAGCTTAGTGGTTCGGTGCGCCAGGGCGCCAGCCTCTCAGGGGTGCCCAAGCGAGTGGGGGACCTGTGTGGCTTTGCCAGTGGCCTCCCCTTTCCCTGCATGCCCACCAGCTGCTCCCCATCAAACATATGGCTGGCGGGCCTGCAGCTTGCCTTCCAAGCCTCCGTGGGAGGAGAGCAATCCCTGCAGAGGCTTGGGATAGAAGCTGCACCCCACTAACTAGATGGCGGTCGGGCGCACAGCTTCCCTCCCAAGCCTCTGCAGGGATTGCTATCCCACAGTGGCATGGGGGAGAGTTGTGCATGCACCCCCTCCATGGCTGGCAGTGCGCAGGTTCGCGCTCTCCCCCCCACACACACACACTATCCATGGTAATTTGGGGACGCTGAGCAGATATTTGCACCCCGTCACTGCATCTGCTAAAGACGACCCTGGCCGTTTCCGTTTCTGGGGCATCTGCAAACATGCTAAACTTCCCTGCTCTTGTTGCACCACACAGTATAGGATCAGAATTCAAGGCAATGCAAGTGGTGTCTCTGTGCAAATATTCAGAACAAACTGGAAGAATAATCAACACAGAAAACTCTTACAGGGATGTAAAGGAAACATCATTTCAGGATGGCCCACAAGGTGAAAGAAAGCCGGATTGCATAACTGGACTGTCTCACCAGAGTGGTGCATGCTCTAGTTATCTCCCACTTGGACTACTGCAATGTGCTCTACATGGGGCTACCTTTGAAGGTGACCCGGAAACTACAACTAATCCAAAATGCGGCAGCTAGACTGGTGACTGGGAGCGGCCACCGAGACCATATAACACTGGTCCTGAAAGACCTACATTGGCTCCCATTACATTTCCGAGCACAATTCAAAGTGTTGGTGCTGACCTTTAAAGCCCTAAACAGCCTCAGCCCAGTATACCTGAAGGAGCATCTCCACCCCCATCGTTCTGCCCAGACACTGAGGTCCAGCGCCGAGGGCCTTCTGGCGGCTCCCTCGTTGCGAGAAGCAAAGCTACAGGGAACCAGGCAGAGGGCCTTCTCGGTAGTGGCGCCCGCCCTGTGGAATGCCCTCCCATCAGATGTCAAAGAGATAAACAACTACCTGACATTTAGAAAACATCTGAAGGCAGCCCTATAAAAATACATTTTAATGTATTTTAATCTTTGTTGGAAGCCGCCCAGAGTGGCTGGGGAAACCCAGCCGGATGGGCGGGGTACAAATAATTATTATTATTATTATTATTATTATTATTATTATTATTATTATTATTATTTGAATCCAAGAAACCACCACAAGTGTCCTGCAGACACAATTGCCACTCAAATGAAGTGATTCTTGTCACAGCAAAGTTGGATATTTGGTTAAGTTTCAGTAATCTGACAATGAATTTGGTTCTATCTGATACCAACCTAAAACTCAAAACTGTCAACTTTCCTTAATTCTAGATGAGAGGGGCTCACCCTGGTAGTTTTATTGAAATAGATAATCCTGGTTTACTTTCTCATCCCTGATTAGTGCCATTGGTTATAGTTACTTCGTGGTTGGGGGAACGCACTGAGCAAGAGTTCAGAACCTATATGCTTCCAGAGGGTATTTTAATTTAAGCCATTTTAATTTATTGAGACAAAACACAGCCTTGTAGCACCTTAGTGACTAAGGCTGTGCACAAGTCCCTGTTTGCTCTGCATCCAGTGTGCTCCCACCACTAGTTTGGGAAAGGGTACACACATAGTGTTAGCCGCAGTACACATCTATCCTGTAGTTTCTTGGGAAATTCTGCATTTTGATGTGTTTTTTCCCCAAACCAGCTTCAATCCAAATTGAGAAAAATGACACCCGGGCTCCATTTTAATCTGGTAATGTGTGCATTATTTATTCATGCATAAAAACTGATGCCAGAATGCATCTGAAACTCTTGAAGGTATTGCAAGACTTTCCGTCGTTGTTCAGACTTTACCTTCCCATCTACTTCCTTTCCCCTTTCCCTGAACTCTGAGGTCTCCCTCCCTTTGAAAATCAAAGAAGATGTAATAGAGAAGGAGTCAAGGTGTTAGGTTATGAGGTGTAGAGTATCCTGTCAGATCACAGCTTATTTTAATCAATCGACTCAAAAAATAGCAGCAAGGAGTAATTATTAATAATCAAGGAAAATTGGATTATTTCTCTGCAGTGCGGTGCTGACTGGATAGAGATGTAGGTGCAGAACTAAAGTTCATTGGTGCAATCCACAGAAATAAAAGAGCTGACTGCTGCAGTTTCACAGGGAATGTAGGAAGGAGGACATTCACTAAACACAGCATGTCACAGCCTACCAAACACAGAGTTATGTGCGCTTGCCACCAAATACTTTGCAGGTGAAATAACTTTGTGTCTATGGGTGAGTTCTGAAGCATAGGAATTTGCCTATCTGTCCATGTAGCCCAGGGTTACCTATGGCAACATTGATGGGCAGCAACTTCCAAGGGCCTTAAGCAAAGGTCTTTCCCAAAGACTACTACCCTAAACTGAACACATGATTTATCTTTCAAATTTCTGCATAGACAATCACTAAGATATTGCTTGAGTCTGATATAATATTTTGGGACAACTCTTAAAAAAAAAAACCATGGTGAGGGACTGTGTTTGCGTGGGATAAAAAAAGCAAGGTTTCTTTAAGAGAATATATACAAATAAAATTAGCAGCCTGACAGGCTAGTTTGTTTTAAATTTGCTCTCTCCAAGAGGGTGTAAATTTTGCAAGAGTTGATTAGCACTTCTATAGCCCTTGCAGAAGAGGGCTTTTGGTCTGGTGGAGGCTGAACACTCCTCGTACCATGGGCCTAAACCCCAGGTGCAGTGTCTCTCTTCAAAGGAATGTTAGAAAATACCCAGCAAAAGGACTCCACTTACAATTCCAGCAAATTATTCTATATCCTTTTGATGTGTTCCCCTTTGCCTGCAACCAAGCAAGGGCGTAGGAAGGGAGGTGTGGGGGGGTGCGGTCTGCCCTGGGTGTCACCCTTGAGGGGAGTGACAAAATGGCACAATGGGGGGGGGGGTCAGCATGAGCTATGCATCTCTCCTGGGAGTGACGTGGTGGCACGGGGCCCCACGCTACCCAAAACAGCAGTGTGGGGCTTGCATCTGCCAGGAAGACTCCATGGGCAGTTCACTGCATCGCTCCCATGCGCAGATCACTGCAGCACCCCCATGGGCGGCTCCCCCCCCCCGCCCCCCGCTGCTCCGGGTGCCAGAGCAGCTAGCTACGCCCCTGCAACCAAGTCCACATTTCACACAATCTTTTTTTTAATGCAATTCTTCATTATTCTGGAAGGCCAGAGTATCATGCTAGGGCTGCTAGCCTGGAACTAGCACAAATAAGGAGGTAGCCCCTAGTTCTTTAACCATCATTATCTGGCTAAGTCCCAAGTTTAAGAATATAACATGAATTCCACTAGTTCTGCTGTACAGGCCCCAAAGATATTCTTTGTCTGACTGCCACTAATTTCACTGGGGCTGTTTCTCAGGGGATTGTACTTGTCATCAGTTTTAAAAGGAAAGGGGAGAGAGGCCCACTGAAGAAAGGGTATCCCTACTTTGTTCAGCAATGAGAATGATCAACTGTATAATCAGCCTGCATAATACAGTATCTGGGAGTTCAGCTACTTTCCTGTGTTCACACCATTGTTCATCAGTGATGACATCACTTCAGGTTCAACCTCTTGACTGGTCCATCAGTGACCTAAGAGGGTTTTTAAAAATCAAAGCAGATTCCCCACCACCACCACCCTAAAGAAAATCTGCACAAGGGCCACAGGAGAAATACACCATTTTGTAATTAACGTTTCAGTAGGTGAAAGCCGCGTGCATATGCTGTTCTTTACATATAAATAGAATGGAAGTAAAACAGTTACAGAAAATGCTTAATACACAGCGCAGTGGCTGCCCCTTATTTGCCTGGGTTGGTAAGGGTTAATCCTGCTTTGAGGCTCACTTTGTTGGCTATTATTTGCGTAAGTCTGGCAGTCAATCAAGCTTCTGCTTTCATGTTGTTCCTTTTTCTTTTTCACCCTGGGAACTATTGCAGCAATATCGTGCAGGGATCTTGGTTTAACTCTGCAGTTCTCTATCAAGCAGACCTCTCCTCCTCCCCCCCCACCAGCCCCCACTCCCAAAAGGGGCCTTCTGAGCTCGTTTTGCTAATGTATTCTCAAACCAAATTAGGGGCTCTGACTCTCGGTGAAGTTCGTGAGTTAGTTGCCACGATGCACTGAATTAAAGATACCATCTCGGACTCAAATCAGATTAGCGCCCACACACACACATGCAAAAGCCCAGTTTCTAATCAATTTTATAAAGGGCCATCAGCAGAGATACACTAATGGTATTGAGCCGAGATCTTTAAACTAAGTCTTCGCGAAGACTGCAGAGATAAAACATACACTGTAATAAAGAGAGAGCTCTTTGCTGCTCCCTGGCCACTGAGATCCCAATGCACATGGGGAAATCACTTCAAAACGCCACACTGCCCTTCTTGACACCAAAACATTACTGCTCCGATCTTACACACAGAGAGACAAGCACTTTTGTTCTCCAGTCAGATCCCTAGGACTCCCACACACCACTTTCCTTTACAGACCGAATCACAATAGATCCAAGGTACTAGAATTGGGTGGCGCTGTGGTCTAAACCATAGAGCCTAGGGCTTGCCGATCAGAAGGTTGGCGGTTCGAATCGCCACAACGGGGTGAGCTCCTGTTGCTCGGTCCTAGCTCCTGCCAGCCTAGCAGTTCGAAAGCAAGTACGTCAAAGTGCAAGTACGTAGAGAAATAGGTACCACTCCGGCGGGAAGGTAAACGGCATTTCCGTGCGCTGCTCTGTTTCGCCAAAAGCGGCTTAGATATGCTGGCCACATGACCCAGAAGCTGTCTGTGGACAAACCCCAGCTCCCTCGGCCTATAGAGTGAGATGAGCGCCGCAACTCCAGAGTCATCCATGACTGGACCTAACAGTCAGGGGTCCCGTAACCTTTACCTTTACATCCAAAACAGTGCCTCTGTTTGGATCAGCCAAGCTTCCCAATGCTTCAATCTTACAAGTAAGATTTAAAAGGTGGGTGTTCAAGAAGGTTTTGAAAGGAACAATAAATACTGCTGAAAGAGAGTCTGGGGTCTTAACATAAGACCAGGATCAGGCCAGTGGCCCATCTAGTCCAGCATAGGCACCAGGTTGCCCCCAAGATGTAGCAATGTGCTCGTGATGGAGGAGGCTAAGCGCTTTGGAGGAGCCAGTCAATGAGCGCAGGGCGACCTCAAGATTCAGGGGCCTCGTTTTTTTGTGGGGGCAGAGGTGCCTTCAGCCCCCTAAAGTTGGCACACCTGTAGTCCAGTATCCTGTTCTCACAGTGGCCAAATTCCCACAGTTTCCAGAAACTGGAAGCATAGCGTCTCCGATTGTAGAAGCAGAGTATAACTGTCATGCCTAGCAGCCACTGTCAGCCTTATCCTCTAAGATTTTGTCTAACCCTCTTCTATAGTCATGCTAAAGTCAGAATTCCCTGTCTGCAGAGCTGAGGTAATATAAAAATGGTAAAGGAAAGGACTGGCTGTGTTAGTTAAATCTGTCAAGGCCTGTGGTTACACAGAGGAATATTGTTGTTGTTGTCGTTTAGTCGTGTCCGACTCTTTGTGACCCCATGTACCATAGCACGCCAGGCACTCCTGTCTTCCACTGCCTCCCGCAGTTTGGTCAGACTCATGTTGGTAGCTTCGAGAACACTGTCCAACCATCTCATCCTCTGACGTCCCCTTCTTCTTGTGCCCTCAATCTTTCCCAACATCAGGGTCTTTTCCAGGGAGTCTTCTCTTCTCATGAGGTATTCCTCACAGAGGAATACCTGGGGTAAAGAAGTAAAAGGGGAGCCAAAGCCAGCTTCACCATTAGACAAAGGGAGCCAGTGTGGTGTGGTGATAAGTGTGTTGGGCTATGACCTGGGAAACATGGGTTCAAGTCTCCATTCAGTCCTGAAGCTCGCTGGGTAATCATGGGCCAGCCATCTTCCCCCAGCCTAACCTACTGCACAGGGTTGTTGTGAGAATAAAATGGAGAGCAGGAGAACACTGTGATCTTTGGAGGAAAGACACAAATGTAATAATAAATATCTTGTTATTAATTTGGGGGTGGTTCTAAACGACCTCAGAGAAACCCCTCTAATGCACTGACTCTAATTACAAGACGAGACTGCTAAAATGGCCCATCTGGACAAGTCTGGCCTGACTGAATTCTTAATGCTATGGAGATTAGCTGTTGCACCTCCTTATCAATGGTCAGCAAATATCTGAATGAGCTACAAAGGCATGAAGCTGACCAGCTCCTATTTGTCTTCCTGCTGACCAAGGTGAGGAAGTGAAGTAAACTTGCAGTTCTGGAATCTGAATGAATTAGACGGTGAGGAGAGCACAGAGGACTGGCTTGCTTTCTGTAAGAAATTGTAGTGGTTCTGCTGATTCCCCTGGAAATCTGATGAGGAGAAATAGAGAACCAGAGAAATAGGAGGGAGGGCTCATTCCATTAGCTTTTCTGAAAGCGCAGCTCTATCAAGGACCTCCTACTTCTGAACTACATAATCTGGTCATTAAAATAACAACTCTTTCGGATCTGGTGCCTACGTTTGATTCCCCACTCCCTCTTCCCTCCCTGACACTTTTCCTGTTTGTGTGTGTGTGTTCAGATTATAAACCTGCAGGCAGGGATTGTCTTGTTTTAATGACTCTGGTGGAATCTACACACATATTTTAAAAACCGCTGAGAAAATGCTTTTTTAAAAAACGTTTTGAAAAATATATTAAATTTGCCATAGCTCGCCATCACCATCTAGTGTCACCTTTGTATACTGCACTTTACAACACACTTAAAACATTTTAATTGCAGCTGTATAGCTGAGTCCTCTGTGAGCCTTTTGGACTGAAGAGCAGGCTACAAGTCCTATAAATAAGTAAAATAAAATAAGTTGGGGTGTTTAGTGCTGTGGATCTCCATCCATGCTCAGCCAGTGTAAATAAACTGCTTATCACAAAATGCCAAAAAATCCTCCAGTGACCTCACTCTGCAGGAAATGAATCCTGGGCACATGTGGCAACCCCTGGAGTTCTTGCTGCTTGGAGAACTGGGACACACGCAACAATATAAGATTTAGTCTAGCATGCTTCTATATCCTCTCATTCTAATCTCTCCTTTCTCTCCCTCTCATACCACATTCCAAACTGCAGCAGAGATTTCTTGTGCATCATCACTATTCAGCACTGAGCAAAGAGAAATAGATTAAAGGCTCCCACTGGGGTAAGATTCAAATGAGAATCCAAGGTCCTAACTAGATCTGATGGTGGCAGACACAGTTCTTTCCACATGTCCATTCTGTTAAGTGAAAGGGTTTTTAAAAAACAAAACAAAACAAAACACTTTAGCTCTAAAAAGGGTCACACAGAAGAGGGATCCCTGCCCTTGGAGCAGCCATCTGCAGAGATGTTTGCACCCCAAAAATGCTTTTCTTTTACTGTAATGCAGGGAAAGTGTGGCCCTAGTATGACTACAAGTCTCATCACCTTATCCATTGGCCATGGTGGCGAAGTCTGTTGGGAGCTGGAGTCAAACATATAGAGCAGGCATGTCAAACCTGTGGCCCTCCAGATGTTTTGGACTACAATTCCCATCTTCCCCAACCACTGGTCCTGCTAGCTAGGGATCATGGGAGTTGTAGGCCAAAACATCTGGAGGGCCGCAGGTTTGACATGCCTGATATAGAGGATCACAGGTCTCCTAGATGTTCCCTAAGACACACCCATCCATCCCAAATACCTGTTATGGACATCCATAAGTTATAGCTTGGTCACATTTGCTATACAGTCCTGAATTCATAAAGAAATGCACCTAGTGTTTCTGTTAAATACTGGAAGCTTTCTGTTTCTGAATTCCCCCCTCCCCCAGTGGTATAGATTTTTATTATTCTTTAAGTCAAATAAATGTCCATCACTGTTCCCATTCCTGATACTTAATGGATTTCTAAAGGGGAAATAATAGTGATTATCCATCTGCATGCATTGAGGGCACTAGGAGAAGGGGACGACAGAGGACAAGATGGTTGGACAGTGTTCTCGAAGCTACGAACATGAGTTTGACCAAACTGCGGGAGGCAGTGCAAGACAGGAGTGCCTGGCATGCTATGGTCCATGGGGTCACGAAGAGTCGGACACGACTAAACGACTAAACAACAACAACATCTGCATGCATATGCAAGCGTTATATATACATATGTCTAGCTACAAGTGTCATACCTCTGAGTAGATATATACAGGATTGAACAGTAAGTCCTAGTGGATTCAATCAGGCTTAGCGTATATAGCTTATATGAGACAGCAACCTTAAAAACATTCTATGAAAGGGAGGGAGGAAGTAATATAATGGAAGTCTTGATATTTGGCATCAAAAAGCAGCTTTCCAATAATCAAGCTGGAAGCATGACAATCTTTAGGGCAGTCTAGAGCTTTGAACAGAGACACAGCCCCCAAACAGTCACCAAAGTTCTGCTCTCTGTGGAAGAGGCAGGAAAAAAGCAATCTCTCTTTCACAGAGCGTGAAGACTTCTGCAAAAGTGAGCAGCAGGATTCAGCAAAGCACTGGCTCTCAGAGGCTGCAGCACTGTAGACTGCTCATGGAGAACAATGTGCTGCTCCAACAAAGGTTTGAGGTCCATCCCTCTCAGACTGTGCCACCTTCACCTCTTCCTTGAAGAATGAAGGTTCTTACATGGATCGGAACCAAGTGCCTCTTATCTTCTCTGTGGGTTCCTGGCTGGTGTGCGGCCTGCACTGTTTAGACGAAGCAGCTGTGTGGGAAGCTATCATCTTCTCAGGTTCAGGGAGAGGTGCTTGTGGGGGGTCCTGGTCCCAGATCTGTGCGTTCTGGTTTATTAGCCTGCTGTTTGCTATCTATAGACACAGCATCAGTAGACTCAGGCTCAGTGTCTGCAGCCTGGCTCAGTTTCCCAGCCAGCAGCTTGGTAGTCTCAGATATGGCCAGCTCATCCTAGACTTGGTATTAGATATGGGGCAAACGACCCTTTTAGCTGCAGCCTTCATTTCCATATTAATCTGTGATAGAAATCTGTTGCTTGCATGTGCTCGTATCACTGCACAGTTCTGGTGAGCCTCCTTGTTGATAAGAGAGTTATCACCATTGATAAACTCCCAGAAAAAATGATAGAATGCCTCTTAAGAATGGACTGTAGAGATATAAAATGAAAGCAGAAACGAAGCACACGCAGAAACAGATGGCCGAATGATGCGGACATGAGAGAAAGGGATAAGGAGTCTAGAACTTTGTTGCATTCTGATTCCATTCTGTTTTGAAGGTATGCCTGTTCTACAACAGTTGAGCTGAATGGAATTGTCTTTGCCTGAATTCCTAACAGTCAAGATCCTTCCTCCCTGGGCAGATTTCAGGCCTCCTGCCGTGGTGCAGTTTTACGGCAATCATATATGCAGAAGATGCTGCCAGCTTTCAATGCTATTAACCTTTCCAGCCTAATGAAATGGTTTTATTGGCTGCAATGGTGGTGAGAAAACCTTTGGCTCCAGCAGGTTCCTGTGAATGGGTTATCAAGGCCATGCAGTCTTGTTTTATTTGCAGGCTGCTCCTAATCAATGCCAGACCTGAAAGGAGCAGGAACTGCCAGCCTCAGTCTCATGCTCATATTGATCCAGGGGAGGAGAGGTGGCTGGAGTCAACCTCTTTGGATGGTTGTGTCACATACAAAGTCTTCCAGGAATGTAGCCCTAGCAAAAGGAGCACATTATACATAAGCTCTAAGAGAAAGGGATGTGTAAGAAGAGCACATGAAGCCAAGGATGGGGCAAAAGATTGAATCCCCTATCTCTAATATATGGATATACCAATATTTAGGGCAGGATATCAATCATATATATCATGGAGTCCGAAGGCAGTTTCTTACACTGTTTCTCTAGACCAGTGTTTCCCAAACTTGGGACTCGTTGTTTTTGGACTACAATTCCCATCACTCCTGATCACTGGTCCTGCTAGCTAGGGAGTTGTAGTCCAAAAATAGCTGGAGACCCAAGTTTGGGAAACACTGGTCTAGACAAATATGACTATCACAGCAGACAGCTTGGGCTCTAGTTAATCTGATACTCTTTCATCAAACTGATGTGCTCCAACAAAGGACTGTGACACATTGCTCAACTTCTTCCCACCTCAATCAGTTTCTCTTCAACAAGTATTCTGTCTGCCTCTCTCTCTATATCCCTCACTTCCCAGATCATCACCTTGTCGTGGTGAGTGGGCTTGCATGTTCCTATGACCCTTGTGAGCAAAGCCATCAGGAATCTCAGGCTCCCAGCAGGGTCACCCAAGGTGGTAAGGAGCTAGACAAAGAATGATCCAAGAAGTCCTCAAAGGCAGAACAGGAGGATGATAACAAGTGGTATGTTAGAATGGCTGTGAAGGCGGATGAAGGCTGCAGCAGATAGGATCTACCAGTTCATCATGACTACTCATGCCATTGGAACAGAACCCCACTGCGAAGACTGTGCGTTGATCAGAATACACTGATCTACACACATAAAACAAATTCAAGCACAGGCATCTTCCAAAAACCCAACACGTGTTTATGGAAGACAACCTTACTTGGCTATGTGTGATCGCCAGTGAAGAAGAAGAAGAAGATATATATCCCATAAAAGCCCTCCCAATAGTCTGTTGGGTGGGTCCAGGAATGGAGACTATGTGGCTCTCCAAAAGTTGCAGGGATCTAGTTCTCATCAGCTCCAGCAATGGTCAGTATTGAAGGGAGCTGGAGTTCAACAACACCTGGGAGAGCCACAGAGTCCCCATCTTCAAGCTAACAGCAGCCTTGGGAGCTTTTCTGCCCCATGCCTCATAATCACCCTGACCACATAGGCAGAGAGTGAGAACGTTTATAAGGAGATACTGCTCTGGGCTTACTCAAGGACCATGCAACTCTCTGGCTGAGCTTGGGAGGTTTCTCCTTGTGACCAAACTAGACAAGCCAATAAGAGATCTGTGTATATTTTTCTCCATGGGTCAAACGTCTGATTTGGAAAATGATATAGAAGGGGGAAAACAAAGCTTCAGTACCCAATCCAAAATGGAGAAGTCACTCGTTTTATTTGTCCTTGAAAAACATAGGAAATTCAATCACAGATTTTCTGCTGTTTTGTCCTCTTGGGCATCCTTGAGATTGCATAGCGTCTTCTTCATCCATGTTCCATTAGTGTTGGCTAGGGACTGCACAAGTCTTTCAGCTGAGGCCACAGTGCTTGCTGGGCCTGTCCCTTTTGCTTGGGGACTCCATGTTTCCCTTGGAAATAAGACAAATCTTTGAAGATGGGGTTACCAAAGGTCAGTAGGGGGAGGGGGAAAAGAGCTTTTCAACCCTATACAAAGCCAAAAACGAAGAGAGTAGATTTGGCTTCAATCTATTAGAAACAAAGAACGAGCAATTTTTTGTTTCCCGGGGAGAAGTTTCAAAATAGCAAACTGAGCTCAAACAAAAGAACTTTCCATTAGGAAGAAAGGATGGGTCCAAATGGTAGGTATTAATTTTCTCCTTCCATGATGCTCTGTCTGATATGTAGGGATGGTTTCAAATGCTACTTTTATGCTTCCTGCAAGCATCCCAAGTGCTCCTGGAAACATGTACATATATATACACACATTCTGTGTGTAAATCAGGCAATAGAATCACGGTGTGTAGAAAACCTACCCGGCAACCATGAAAGCTGCTGTTAGCCAATCATCCTGAGATATTCAGCAGCCACAATCCAATACAGAATTAAGTGCACTTAAGCCTATTGTGTTGGACTGTAGCCAGTAAGTTTGCATAAGGAACTGTGTATCTGGAAATGGACAGCATAACTTGTGTGAACTGGAAATCTGAACCATTCTTTAGATAAACTAAAATCAGCTGAAATATATTAATTTATATTTCTTTTTTAAAATGTATAAGCCATGCTTTCATCCAAAGATGTCTTTCACAGCAGTATACATAAGAATTTAAAATCTACAATGCAATATTAAAACGGTATCAAACAGAAATATAATGAAATTGAGAGGAATAAAACTATTTCTACCAGCTGGCTGATCATTTTAAATGCCTGGGTGATTAAAAAATGAAACAGGATTTTCTCAATCTACTTTTTAAAAATAAATTCCTAGCCTTTTAAAGCCTGGGAATCTTTCCTACTTTGTCTTATTAGCTTTCACAAAATCACTCAGAACTTCCAGCATGATATCTAGACCACCCAAGGTGCTTCTACTGTGCCTTACAATCAAAGTTGTTCCATCCTCTTATTAAATGTTGGTGGCTGAGCTTCAAATGCTAAATATTCACAATGTTCGGTTGCCTTTGCTTTAGCAATCTTTCAGATGTGATAAATATGCCAAAGATACAAACACAGTTCCCATGCCCTAAGCGTCAACATGAAGACACTACTGGGTGTTCTCTCACAAACACAAGCATTTATAACTGTGGGCAATATTGTTGCACATCACCCCAATCTCCAGACAATGCAATATTCCAGGGGTTCCAGGCGCTTACTTTGGAAATGAGACTGTGGTGTTTTTATGATATATGGTTTATTTACACATATATACAACCTGAGCCTGTGATGGAGGGTTTCACAGCATTATCACCCCAAGAGGGCCTTGCTTTCCCCCATAGCTGCAGCCTTGGATTCAAACATAAATCCGCCATGGCTATTTCTCTGTTCCCAGCTTGCTGCTTTGCTTCTAGCTCACATAATTTCAAACTCTCGGCTCCCAACCCTAGCTTTGTCTTTCTAACTAGAAAGGAGATGGAAAGAGGACTTAAACCTACAGGTTTACACATATTTATGTGAGCCCTTAAAAGAAAGTAAGGGAGAAAAGGGGCAGAAAGGTACTTTATTTTTACTAAAATTATGTCCAAAAGTATTCATTGTTTTAGCTGATCAAAGTAAAACACTAGAAATGACATTTTCAAAATTAGAGAATGAACCACAAAGTAAAGTTTCTAGCCCATATTTCTGCTTTCTGTGCCTGTTTGGTTGCTGTTTCTTTTATATCTCATCTTTGGGGCAGAACATATTTCTTCTGTGTTTTTCCAACAGTATAAAAAATAGGAGAGCCCATAATCATAGGGATTACTGGGGTGTGTGTGCTAATATAATATAAATATCTAATGGCAATACATTAAACATGCACCTACACCATTCAGTATAGTTTCAAGTCTCTGGTTTGGTGTTCTGATTGGTTATTTCAGAAAGGTTATAGGAGCACCCTATTCTTAGGCTTGTTTTTGACAGCAAATCATATATCTGTGTGTAGCCCACTTGATTTTTAATTGGACATTTTATTATGCCTTGGGGATGGAGCAGGCTAAAAGGTCAATTAAAATAATCACATAAGTAAAAGTATAAATAATAGGAGTCTGGTGAAGGAATTAAGGAATCCACTACAAAGATTTAGTTGCAGGTAGGTAGCCGTGTTGGTCTGAGTCGAAGCAAAATAAAAAAATTCCTTCAGTAGCACCTTAAAGACCAACTAAGTTTTTATTTTGGTATGAGCTTTCGTACTTTTGTCCATTTAATGTATTCATTTTTCCCAATTTGAACTATAAAATGGTGGTTTTCTTGAGTCAAAATTAGAGTACCCCTAAACATTGTTTTTAGGGGGGGGGAAGCACTGGGCAGAAATATAGGGGAAAGACTGAGATATGTATGAAAAAACAGTCCCATCTCATCCCCCCCACTCCAGATTTTTCAGAAAACATGAGATATTCAGATAATCAGAAGCCCAGCTGTTTACATCCTGTGACATTCCACACTCAACAACAAGGTTTCCCAAACTTGAGTCTCCAGTGGTTTCTGGGCTACATCCCTGACCGCTGGTCCTGCTAGTTTGGGATGATGGGAGTTGTGGTCCAAAAACAGCTGGAGATCCAAGTTTGTTTGGTAAACCCTGATCTGCAACATACACAAAATGAATCCAGGCAACCCTGAAATTTGGATAGCCAAAGTTTACGAAACCCCTAAACGGAAGTTCCTATAGGTTGAGAATAAAATTGGCAGCCAATATTTTGAGAGAATCAGCTCACATGATGTGTGCCTACCACTAGCTCAAGGTTTTCAGAACCTCACATTCATGAACACTAAATTCACACATTTTTTTATTTAAAAAAAAACCCACCACAAGCTATTTAACAATGAAGTGGATTAATTAGTTCCCATTTAAAATCAGACCTGGCTTATATTGACACCGCGGAAACTTCTAATATCTTGCTTATGTATGTGTGTGGGAAGGAGTATTATGGACGCTTCTCTTTTTAAATCATTTTATTTTCCAAACTTCCTCCTGCTTCTACTATTATTATAGAGGTGAGCTCCATCTAACAGAGGCAGAAAGGATGCCTGTGACATTGGACAGTTCTGACGTAATTAAGCTTTGCTTACATTGGCCTGCCTCTTGCCCTGGGTGCCCACTTATGTCTGAGCTGCCCATGCATTCTTGGTTGAAAAGGGGGGGGGGGAATAATGCAAGAATGGTTTGCATTTTTAGTAGAACTGCGGGCAAAAACTTGATCCTTGTCGAGTTTAAGGAATGAGAGGCGAATTAGAGGAAAAAATTCTATACAGACAAGCTCAACATCAATATTTTCAGAAAATTTCCATCAATAACACACCTTAAGAAGAGAGGTGAGAGGGAAGGGGCTTCTAATGAAAGTGCCAGCCCTTATATAAACTGAATACTGAATAACTTCACACCACACCACTCCCATGCTAGAAACAAAAGATTGATGAATTATATAATGTGTTTTCATTGTTATTAATTTTACTGAGTGCTGCTATTTGGTGCCTCCTGGAATCCAACTTGCCCTTTGGGTCACGCAAGGATATTAACTGTACTGCCGGAAACAATGTTCTGTCCTTGCTTGCTGAATAATCAAGCAACTGCAAGTACTGTATTCACAAAACTGAAAGGGCCTTGGAGCATCTGTGCAGGGAGAACCCTCAAAGTTTGCCAGCTTCCACAATCAAAGTGTTGACCTTCCCTATTCTATTGTACCCATATGTACTCATATATCTTAAAATGTGCAATGTCATTTCCACAAGTCTTTTAAACCTTCCCTGGATGGCATAAGTTAGGAAACAATACTCTGATGCTTTGTAGAAAACCCCTTGTCCTTCTGCTCTTATACCTACAATCTTATTCAGGTGGAAGTTGTTACAGAAAGTACCTCAGCCAAAGTACTTCACAGTATATCTGATTCACACATACAGGAAATAACACATGGTTCGGTTGTCTCAGAAGTGCACCACTTCATAATGCAGATGGGGGGACCCTGCATATGAATGCTCCTCAACATCAAAAATTGACTACATGTCAAGGAGAGACAGAGCTAGGTCAGGCTAGCTCAGATCCCTTCCCTATAGTGCATTAGCTTTCCACACACAAGATACTTTTGGGGGGGGGGGGAGAAGCATTCAAACTTGGAATCTCCCATTTATATTCTAAAATAAAGACTACAATCATGCAACACTGAATGTTCACTTGTGAAACTTTGTGATCTCAGCAAATCAGCAAATACAGCCAATCAAATTTCTTTATTACAATTACTGTTATTTACCCGCCCTTCATCTGAAACTCTCAGGGTGAGTTACAACATTAAAAAACAGTATCAAGAACAGTTTAAAACAACTTACGATAGGTGAGACTTAAAAATAGACACCTCAATTGCCAAAAGCCAAGGTAAAGATATGGATCTTCAGCATTCTCCAGAAGCTATATAATGAAGGTGCCAGATGCACCTCTGTGGGGAGGTTGTCATAGAAACTGCCCTTTCCTAGGCCAACAGCACAGGTGGCACTGTGGGTTAAACCACAGAGCCTAGGGCTTGCCGATCAGAAGGTCGGCGGTTTGAATCCCCACGACAGGGTGAGCTCCCATTGCTCGGTCTCAGCTTCTGCCAACCTAGCAGTTCAAAAGCACATCAAAGTGCAAGTAGATTAATAGGTCTACAGCGGGAAGGTAAACAACGTTTCCGTGCGCTGCTCTGGTTTGCCAGAAGCGGCTTTGTCATGCTGGCCACATGACCTGGAACCTATATGCCAGCTCCCTCGGCCAATAATGCGAGATGAGCGCACAACCCCAGAGTCGGTCACAACTGGACCTATTGGTCAGGGGTCCTTTACCTTTACAACGGGAAGGTAAACAGTGTTTCCGTGCGCTGCTCTGGTTTGCCAGAAGCGGCTTTGTCATGCTGGCCACATGACCTGGAACCTATACGCCGGCTCCCTCAGCCAATAACATGAGATGAGCGTCGCAACCCCAGAGTCAGGCACAACTGGACCTAATGGTCAGGGGTCCCAAAGGCCAACACCACCCAAACTTCTGAGGGCAGAGGAACTACCAAGACTTCCCCCTCCTCCACCAATCTTAGCACCCAAGAGGGTCTGTAGGGAAGGAGGCGGTATCTCAGGTATTCAGTGTTACCTTCCTATTTTCCCAACACATATCAGATCCTTGTTCAGTTTAAGGCCGCACCTGTCCCTTAAATCTGCCTACCCCACAACCCAAACTATTGTAATATGCTTCTGTTTTGGAAATCGTAAACTAGAAGCCTAATTCTCATTGGAACAACTTTATATACAGTTTATAAAATGCACCCTGTGGTATGAAGAAATTGACAGGCTTCAAAAAAAAGGCAAAACCAGCATTGGGTTTTCAACCATTATACATGTTCCTCAGTCCACCACCATCCTTCTTCACATGCCACAGGAGTGAGCATGGCATACTGCTTAATTGAGGAATGCACAATTAAGCAATTAATGGTTTCTTGCTTAAGTGAGGAATGCACAATGCCTTTTAATTCCCATTCTCCTTCAGACCCATGACAGAAGTGATTATCAGCTTCCATCCATCACAGAGACCAACGTCTGCCTCCCCTTGTAGCCTCCAACTTCTTATGCAAAGCATTCCAAAGCCTTCAGTTCTATGCAAATGTTATTTCTGTGCATCTGGTTCATATGCTGCCTAGGCTTAGTCACTGGGGAACTTGACTAGAGTTTCTGCTGCAAAGGCAGCAACTCAAAACGAAGGGGGCAGGTAGCCTACATCTCTCAACATCATCTTTCATAGTCATTTTCATACAAGATTCCGTTTAGTGGCGCTATATAAAATGTTACGAATATGAAATCCAGATGTGGAGTTTCTCTTTAAAGCCGTTATATCTTTGACATTTCATACCCAAGACTGATAGAATCAAAGAATCTGAGAGAGTCCTTGTAGGCTACCCAGTCCCTTTCCCTTGCTTGATACAAGAAACACAAAGCTTGAATGCCTCTAAAATATGCTCTCCAGTCTCAGCTTGAAGCTCTCCAGCAAGGAAGAGCCCGCCACACCTCTAGGCAATTGGATTCATTGCCAAGCTTCTCTTATACTTTAGGGTCGGAGTGAAAAGTGGTAGAACATCTGTCTTACATACAGAAGACCCCAGGTTCAACCCCTGGCATTTCCTGGTAGGGCTGGAAGAGACTCCTACCAAAAACTCTGGAGAACAACTTTCAGACAATACTGAGCTAGATGGACCCAATGGTCTGACCTGGTACAGTATAGTTGTCTATGTCCTATGGCCATCCAGATGTTTCTAACTACAGATTCCATCATCCCAAACCACTGGTCAAAATGGCTGGGCTGATGGGAGTTGGAATCTGTCAACATCTGGAGGTCCACAAGTTCTCACCACTGCAGAAGGTAATTTATTTCATTGGCAATCTGTTCTTCCCCTAAGAGTCAACTGAAATCTATCCTCCAGTAGGGTAAGCCCTTTAGATCTATTCTTGTCTTTTAGGGTGGTAGACAAGAAGTCTGTGCCCTTTCCTTTGTGACCACCTATCAGACATTTGAGAGGAGCTATTGTGTCACCCGCCTTCTTCTCTTCTCCATAACCAGTTCATTCAGCCTGTCCTCACAGGTCCTGCTTTCTGTAGCTCTGACTGTCTTCACTGCCCTTCTTGCTGAACTTGCTGAAATTTGGTCATGCTTCTTAAAATGTTGCAGCAGAACAGGGCACAGTCCTCCCAATGAGGTCTGATTGGTTCAGAATAATGTTTTGCTTGTGCTTGACTACAATACCAAGACCCTTTTCATATGTTCTACCACCAAGCCAGGCCTTCCACACCCAATATTTGTGCATTTTACTTTAATTCTTGCATAAAGAATTGGTCAGCGTTAGCCCAATTTTTTTATTTTGTCCAGGTAGTATTGATCCCCCCCCCAATCTTCTGAGGTGTCAGCCATCCCTCCTTCCCAGTTTATGGTCATAATGACCTTGTCTTAGCCTTTGAGTGAACTTTCCCTCTGCTAGGGGCTTCTTCTTTGCTGCCAACTTCCAGTTCTTGCTCTGCGTCTGGTGCATAATTCTGCTTCTGAGCCCTTTACTCATCTCAGATGTGTGTGCGCGCTTTGAAATCCCAATAATAATCATCTTTGCAACTTCAGCGAGTTCACACTTCATCTCCTCTCACACCTCATTTGGCATTTTTGTCCTTTGTGCATTTTACCAGTGCAAACTACTCCCTGGTTACTACTCTGGAGCTCCCTCCCAAACACTCCAAATTACTCCCAAAGAGCTAAAGGAATCGTTTCATGCACTGGAAGCATGAAACCTTAACTCAGAAGGAAGCAGCTGGTGATTTGAGTCAATAAATGCACCTGGCAGGGTTTTGCAAAAGTGATTATCTTGTGCTTCTAGCTGTTGGCATAAGGAGTGTGCAACTAGTGGTTCCGGGGCTATTGCTGGCCACTGAATTATGCCACCTGCCCTCCCCATCTCTCCTGTCCTTGCTTGCCTAGAAATTAAACAGGGTTGTGGAAAGAGAGGCCATGTAGTCACTTTCAACTCTGGGAATTTGAGACCATAATAATAAGGGTTTTTTCCTCAGAATAACCACCCAAGAAAATCTGTTGCATTTATATTGATTTGATTTTACCCATTTGTGAGCCCTCCAGTCAACCCTGGGAAAACAGCAACAGCAGCAACAACAAACATTAAAAGCGGCATAAAATAAAAACAAACTAAAATCTAGAAGACAGTCCTATTTTTAAAAGGCAGGTTTAAAACATCCCACCCATTCCACAGATAATTAAGAGCCAAAGGCCCAATGAAAAAGAAATGTCTTTGCCTGGTGCCTAAAGCTACGCAATGATAGCGCCACAGAGCCATCGCTGAAAAGGTTTGGTCTTATGTTGCTACTCTCTGAACCTCCCATGAAGGGTCACACAAAGAAAGGCCTCAGATGACAATCGCAGGGTGTGGGTTGGCTCATATGGGCAGAGGTGGTCCTTGAGGTATTGGGGCCCTGAGCCACATAAGGCTTTATAGGTCAAAACCAGCCTTGAAACTAACTGATAGACAGTGTTGTTAAGACCAGGATTGGTGTTATGTGCTCAGACTGTTTCATGAGAAGAGAAGACTCCCTGGAAAAAAACCCTGATGTTGGGAAAGATGGAGGGCACTAGGAGAAGGGGACGACGGAGGACGAGATGGTTGGACAGTGTTCTCGAAGCTACGAACATGAGTTTGACCAAACTGTGGGAGGCAGTGGAAGACAGGAGTGCCTGGCGTGCTCTGGTCCATGGGGTCACGAAGAATCAGACATGACTAAACAACAACAAGCTCAGACTGTTTTACCCTGGTGAGCAACCTGGCTGCTGAATTCTGCGCCAGCTGCAGTTTCCAAATCACCTTCCAAGACAGCCCCACATAGAATGCATTGCAGTAATCTAACCTAAAGGTCACCAGAGCATCAACAAGTTAGCCTACCCCTGTCAAGATAGGGATGCAGCTAGGCAAGCAGCTGAAGCCAATTGAAGGCACTCCATGCCACCAAGGCCACCTGACCCCAAGATACATAGCTGCTCCTCCAGAGGAAGTGTGCCCCCATCAAAAGCAGGCTACCTACCATCTGTCCAGTCTAGGAAACTGCTCACTAACAGCTTCTCAGTCTTATCTAATTGAGCTTCAGATAAGTCCATAAGTCTCTCATCCAGTCCATTGCTGAACCAAACACATACACTACAACACACCTGCAAATGTAAAGGAGAAGCAGAGCTGTATGTTAACAGCATGCGGCTGACAAGATACTCCAAGACTAAATTGTGTATGCAACAGATTTTCCTGAAGCTTAATTTCAATTCCACATGGTTCCATATCAGTTTGCTCCCCTTTTTTTCAAGTTTTCATGAAAATCATCAGCATTTTAGTGCAAATTTCTCCTAACACATATTTTGTGTGCTTTACATACACATTTTTGCAAAACAAGTTTGCCTGATATAACGCACTAATATGTGTATCTGAATGACATTTTACCCTACTATATGTATTTTTGTACATATTACTTGGCTGGAGAACTGCACTGCAAAATTCAGAGACGTGTGAATTTTGTTTTTGTCTGTGTATTGTTTTGAAAAATGTAAATTAAGTAGGTTCACCTTCAAATGCTAAATGTATCAAATTTCTTTCCCCAACCCTAGCTGGGAGCAGGGGAGCAGGCAGAGGTGCCAGCATGGAGCCCAGAAAATGTCCCCGTATGCTAAATACTTGTGCTGGGTCTGGTAATCATGAGGGTTAGAAAGTTTTCGTTCTTACAGTTAGTAATATCAATCGTCAATATCCTATGCAGGAAAAAAGGTATGGATTAAAATTCATCAGCATTTTAGTATGGAGTTATCCTAAGACACGTATTTGCCAAATATACCCATATTTTCAAAACCATTTCCCCTGATGTAATGTTGTGTATTGTTTTCACTATTATATGCATTTTAAAGCACACTTTGCCCTGGCTTACACATTTTATTTTGCCCCTTCTTTGTCTGAAGAATTGCATGGTGAAATTTGAAGCAGTGCATATTTTGGAGGAAGGTTGCGTCCCACTTCATGCATTCCTTCAGAAAGTGCAAATTAGGTGGGCTTGCCTTTAAATGATAATTGAATCAAATTTCTTCCCCAGCCCTTTCCCCAAGTTTATCTGATCTCTCCCAACCCCTGTATGAAGCAGTTTGGTCCATTTTTGTGTGTGACAGGGGCGGCTCTATTTTAAAATCAGCTAACTTCTGTGCCCAAAAGCATCTGAAATTCAATCTTGAACTTCTGAAGCTTTTCTTTTTAATCACAGTTTATTTCCTATTGTAAAAAGCAAGAAATCCAAGCACCCTATTATAACCCTTATAATGAAGTTGAATCAGAGGCATGGCCATGTACTAATACCAGAAAATTTCCTGCCTGTTTTAAAAGAAAAAAAAATTCCAAAGAAAATGAAACTTGCAATGAAAATAAATTTTAAAATGAAATATTATGTGCCAATTCACAGCAATAGTATGGAAATAACTGAATGATTCAATAGCTTGTTTCAAAACTACTTATACAGGAAAGATAAAGAACTTAATGGAAAAAAATTGAAACCCTGCTGAGCTCCCTAATGAGGTTTGGAAATTGAAAGCTATTTAAAAATTGGTGCAGACCACAAATTCAACAGTTTGCAAATGTAAGGATATCGTAGCTGTGGTCATTCATGTACATAAATGTGTTTTTCAGTCCAATTCAAACAACTGCCCCAATCGCTTTCTGATATTTATCTACCCACCAGAATGGAAAAAAGTCATATTTGTCTAGCATTATAAAAACATAATGTGAAAGCAACACACATTAAATAATAAATTGTGGTTTTGGAAACAGCAATAGACATAGAAGGCAGAATCTGAAACATAGGGATGCATTTAATAGAGGATAAAATACAGAAATTGAGTGTTTAGAATAGACGGAAAAACAGTTATGACATTGCAGTAGGAACATGTCTGCCGAAAAGAAAGAGGTTGCAGTCCTATAAACACTTACTTGGGAGTAAACTCCACTGAGTAATGTGGGATTTACTTCTGAGTAAACACATATAGGATTGCACTGTAAGTTGCCTACCAAGGGAATCTTCTCATTCAGTAAAGATGAAGATTTCACCATGTGGGACTATAGCACTGTGTTGCAAATTGAAACTTCGGAAGCACCAAAAGCTCTGAAGTGATTTACTTGGCCCATAAGGCAAGATTAAGGCTGAACTATTATAGTATATGGATTAAATGATGAGCTTACAGCAATAGTGGTAGAGGCATTTAAAAAAAAAGTAGAAAATAAAATGCAAAAACATCAAATATGATAGAAAAAGGTAGACTGACTATTAGGAGAAAGAAATATTTGTAGAACGGGATTAATTTAATTGCAAAATAAATTTTATGGATGGAAAAGAAAGGAGGGAGGCTAATCACTGATCCTATGAAAAGGAGTCTAGACTGACTACTGGAATGTACTCTTGTTTATTCTGCAATGTGCTCATTTACCAAGGGTAGCTGCCTATACAGAGCAGCAACTAGTATTGATGGCTATATAGCCATGTCTGCCCTAACTGGACAAAATGAGATTGCACCAATTAGAAAAACATCCTTCAGGACAGAATCCTGAGGTAGCAAACAGAAACCCGTTAGAGAATCTGATCTGTATGCTCATCTCAAGCCCTGCAAAATTGTGCCTGAGAAAGGGATTAAACAATCATCAAAGTATGGCAGAGGAATTGGTATTTTGCCTTTCAAACCACAATGTAATTTCATTACCTCTGAGGATTACATCTGTAAAAAGAATACCATGACTGACCCCCCCCCCCCAGTGCAATTCAACAGCAACCATGCCTCTTTGCTCTGCCGAAAACCATGTGCTGCTAAGTGTCAACAGAGTCCTGTAGGGGGCTGTCGAGCTCTTCTGCATTCACATTCTGTGGCTGCCACAGCACATGGACCCAAAAAGCGTGCAGAGCTATTTGGAGGAGGATTGCAATGATGCTAAACTGAGCTAGTCAAAGACTTTGTCACACCTCCTCTGTAAAACAGCATGTCTGCTTCACGCTAAACAGATAAGTGGACATATCCTCCTGGATAGCCAGTTCCATGTTTTTCCATTAAGGCTTCATGGAACCCAAGTTTACATTACATTTGCAATGACCAAGGTGGGTTGTTGTTTTTTTAAAGGCTTGCATTGCTCTGGGACACAAAATGCTTCCACTAGTTACGCTCTATTAACGAGTGCCATGCAGCGCAATCCTATGAATGTATACTCAGAAGTAAGTACAACTGTGCTCAATGGTACGCACTCCCAGGAAAGTGTTATGGCCGCAATCCTAGGATGCATATATGTAATACCAATGAACACAGTGAGCCTTAGTTCTGAATAAAAATGTGCAATACTGTCATGTTAACTCCCCATCCCTTTGCATTATCAGCACAGGTAAATTGAATGAAAAAAGTTGACCGGAATGGCTTCCTGTCTTACATGAACAACAGTTTCAACACATGTACCAGATTAAAAGGTGCTCTAACTTTTAGTGCCCCCAGCATAGATACCCTTAGTCTTGAAAGCAAAACAGACTTTTCTTGCAGCGCCATACCCAGCGTCATCATTCTGTCTTCATTTTCCTTCCCAATCTATATAACATAATCTGATGTTGACAGACTGTTCTTGACTGGGCAGTGACAGATAAAACAGAGCTCCCCATATGCCTCACATCCTGATCACTAGAACTACGTGTCCAAATAACAGCTGAGCACGAACTCTGCTTTTAACCCTCGGTAAATTTGCAACTTTTGCCTATGAAGACAGGCAAAATTTGCCTATTATTATTATTATTATTATTATTATTATTATTATTATTATTATTATTACCCCGCCCATCTGGCTGAGTTTCCCCAGCCACTCTAGGTGGCTTCCAACAGAACAGAACATTAAAATGCAATAATCTAATCTATTAAACATTAAAAGCTTCCCTAAATAGGGCTGCCTTCAGATGTCTTCTGAAAGTCTGGTAGTTGTTTTTCTCTTTGACATCTGCTGGGAGGGCATTCCACAGGGCAGGTGCCACTACCGAGAAGGCCCTCTGCCTGGTTCCCTGTAACTTGGCTTCTCGTAGTGAGGGAACCGCCAGAAGGCCCTCAGCACTGGATCTCAGTGTCCGGGCTAAATGATGGGGGTGAAGACGCTCCTTCAGGAATACTGGACCGAAATGTAGCAATAATAATAATAATAATAATAATAATAATAATAATAATAATATAGCACATCAGTTGGCACGATGCTTTACAGAATACAAGAGGACTGGCCTCGGCTCTGAGCAGTTTATAATTTCACAGGAGAACAAGAATGGAACAGAAGTGGAGGCAGGGATAAATAGGGGGGGAATGTTACATGACTCATGTTACACCTATTTTGGTTCGGTTACCAACATAGGTAAGGACATATTATGCAATAACCGTATTATAATCAACATTTCGTTAATGAATCAAATTAATGGATCAAATTGCTTTTGTTCGATTAAAACAGTGTTTCTAAATAATCAGGAGGATTTCTTAAAATTGCTAATTATTTTTAATGTGCTTTTTTACAAAAAAAATCAAGGGTGGCCACTTCCACCTTAGAAGAGGTGCTGGTTTTATTTACGTATATCTCACTCACACAGAGAGATATAGATGTGTGCCTCTTCGAAAATGGTGCATGTTGTGATACAACTATGCAAAATCAAAGAAACAAAGACTGGAATCCAGCTGGAAGGGCCTTTGCTCCAATAGATGCCTCCATCAACAAAAGAGGAGGGGAGGAGATTTCCCCGTCCAACTTGAAACCCCCTCAGGTTGAGGGGTGTGCCAGAGAAATGGGGAATCCACAAAAAGTCACCTTTCCTTCTCTTCCATTAATGGAGGTGCCTGTTGAATCAGATTTTGTCCATAGCCAAAAAGCTTCTAAATCGGATTCCACTTTTAAGAAAAAATAGCTTTATTTGTTTGCAAATTTATGCAAATTCAACTAAGCGATTAATTAAAACTCTTAGAATTGACTATGATTTCTTTAATGAACAGCCCTAACTATAATCAGTAAGAATAAAAGTAATCCCAAATATGAATATTATATCTACTAAAAAATTTGTTGCACTGAAAGTCAGTGTGAATATTTCATGGACCTAACACATCAGAGCTTTTTGAAGTTTCTATTCTGTGTTTGTGCAAAAATTTAAAGTGTTCATGTTTTGATTCCAATCTGTTGTAACCTCAAAACAGCAGGTTCATCACATTTTCCCCAACCTGAGGAAAGTAGGCAAAATGGCATATTGAACACCACTACCACATCATACGAAACTGTTTTATACTTCAGAGTATTGGTCCATCTTGCCCATTAGCATCAACACTGACTGGAACAGGCTTTCCACATTTTGAGAAACTCTATCCAGGGATTGAACCTGGGACCTTCCAGGTGCAAAGCAGACATTCTACCACTGAGCTTTCTTAGTGGAGCTAGCTGATACTTCGGCTAAACAAAACACCCAACCCAGGTGGTTTTACAGTTTTGAATCCATGTGCTCGCTGAACAGAGGTGTGGGGATAGAGATGAAGCTTGTGGGAAAGCATGCATTTGGTCACCTGACATCGTAAGCCTGGCTTCAAGCAAATTAATAGAATAAGCAGCGATAGTTTGCCAACAGCAGATAAGGAACCTGATCAGGGACATGTCACAGGAGTACGTGATCTGGAGCTGGGGTAGGGAACTTGCGGCGCTCAAGACGTTGTGAAAGTACAATTCTCAACATCCCTGATCATTGGCCATGCTGATTTGGGATTATGGGAATTGGATGGCAACTTCTCGGGGGCCCACAGGTTCCCCATCTCTGCCTTGTAGTCATGAGGATTTTAGGAATCCTCTCCTAAAAACTTAAAATGGTGCAGACGGGCTCAGTAATGGCAATAAATGAATAAATAGCAGCCAAGGCTCCTCTGTTATACAAAGCACCCATCACACAGGAGGAAATAAAAAGTATTCCAAAGGCTGGGATAGCCTGACTTAAAATTACCTTTAGTACTTATGTACTGAACCGTAACCTCACCAGGGCAGGAAAACCGATGTGAATAAATGTGCATAGTGTATGGAACTGTAAACAGTGTTGGCAAATGAACACCCAAATCTCCATCTGGCTTTCAATGGAAAGTAATAATCTAAATCCCTTTGAAAAGCTCTATCCAACTAATGAGCAACAGTAGCAAGAACTGCTCTCGTTCAAATGTGCTTTGTAACCATCGCTTTACCTTCCAAATGCTTTCGAATGAAGTGAATTATCTCTGAAGGGACTCAGAACCTGTAACAGACACTAGCTGTGTGACCTCTGTTAATCCACCCAATATTAGGCTCGTTAGTCATCAGGATAACAACTGTATTTTGCAAATCAGGCACTGTTATCAGATAGACCAGCAAGACCCTATACAATGTCTAATAGTCCAACAACATCGGCACCAAGATATATAACTGCTTCTATACAAAAACCTCGCTTCTAATCCCTCTTAAACTCAACAAGACTGATTGGTTTTTATTATTCATGAATTAATTTTTAACTCTTGGGCCAACAAGGGAATTGAATCTATACAATTTTGCACAGACTGAGGCAAAGAAGCTTCACTGACAGAGAGGGGAAAACCAGTCAGGTCCTTTCATTCTTCAATTGACAATTACATAGTGTTTACTCGATTTCCCTTAAATTCCTACATGAGAGTTGAAAAGAAAAGTGAATCAATGCAATGTTGTTTGGGTATACGTATTTCTCATATTTATTCCTCAGAGATATATATGGATCAAACATATTTTTGAACAAATGCAGTATTAAGGCTCAACTGCACTGGTTCTTTAAAGACAGGAAAGTATTTTCAGAAGATGAGGAACTCTGAGATCAGTAAGAAAGGGAAGCAGTCATGGATATGATTTTTTTGCAGATGCTTTCTGCAATATTAGTCTGACACTAGAATTGCAAAAAAGAGGAAACTATCTGTTATTTTAAAAGAATAGTTGATGTTTTATGAGTTAAAAAAAGAGAAAAGTTGTTTTATGCAATTAAGTGTTTTCAAGAGCAATCTTTTGCGATGGCTTCTAGGGGAGATGCATACAGTACTGAATTACTCATATTGTAATAAATAAACAATGAATGTATGATACGCCAAAATACCCCTTCCACAAAGTTATTGAAGAGCCTGTATGAAACACACATGAATGAAATCCAGAGAATCACCCTGCTTGATTGTTGCCAGACTAAGGCAGTGATTTGTTAATGCTTTGTACATCTGGGTTTTGTCCTTAAATTTTAACAAGCCAAAAAAAAAAACCTATTGCCTGTTTCTGCAACATGCTGCTTGCTCTCCTGCTCTGTTTTGCTCCACATCAAACTATATTTTCCAATAAGCCTTATGAGCACTATATTTACATTTTACATTACTTTGCATTTTCTGTTATCTTTATACAATAATCTTTGACGTTTCACAAGCATTGACACAGAACTGCCTTTTAAGGGAGATAAGATTAAGTTTATTCTATTGCTACAGACTGATATGCTTAGAGATACAGATGGTGATAAACGTAGACTGCAGGGACAGATTTACAAGTACATTCATGCTGTATGTAGAAGGATATACATATAACATATGCTTACTTCTGTGTACTACAGGCGCGCCTATACCCTGCGTAGTTCACACTGATTTACATATCTATTGATTCTCACATGTACTATATGTGTGTAAATGTAGCACAGGAACCCACAGTGTATGAAAGCCTTTGCATATATACACACCTTACTCAGGCTTACGAGTGCGATTGAAAACAGATTCCTTTCTATCACCTATGCAACGCCTGTATGAGAAGAAAGGTACAGCCACGTGAACATTTATTCTAAAGCTAAGTCATCCATTACCCTTTATTGAAAGTAACACCTGAATGCACCGATTGCTACCTTTCTCGAAAAGGTTCATTGCTACAACCTGTTAATGGAGGATCCACTAGTGAGAAGCCAAGGCAAGCCTTTCTAAAGGGCATTGGGACATCAGCCGAGGAAGCCCAGCCTGGGATTACCTTTGCGCCTGGAAGGAAGGTTGTGACAAGCAGCACCTTCTCCCCCTGCCTCTGGTCCCAGGTTAGACTGCATTGCAGAACCCGTTGTCACAAACCAGATAGCAACATAAAGGCCCCCTTCCTTGCAGATACCTCTTTTTGACAAAGCAAGACTTGTATGACAAGCTGACTGCTAAAGTGTGGCAGGCAATGAATGGGCATTAAGGTTTTAGGTTTCACCGGATCTGCTGCTGCAGCACAAATACCCCCACATCTTCTTCTTCTCCCCACCACCACCCATCCTCCCTGAGTTACTAAAAAAGTAAATGGCATAAAAATAGAAACACTTGAGATGTTGAATGAAGTGGTAAGAGGAGAGGGGTGGCAAAAGGACAGAAGTACTTGGGAAAGGATAATATGGGAGGTGGTAGCTTATAAACAGGATTTTGAATGGAGATGTGCCTCAGCTATTTATCATTATCATTTGATGTTAAAAAGAAGTAATTTTCACATATTAAATGCATAACGTGTTAATAGCAATCAAAAGACCCTGAAATTCAGATGCCATTTTGTATCAGAGTGTGTTTTTGCTTTTTTGTTTGTTTGTTTTTAAGAGGTGGGAAATCTGCAAAGCATCTCAGGAATAAGCCCCCGCTACTAATCTAATGACTGTCCTAGAAAATGTGAAGACCTGTTCTCCCCTGAAATGAATATCCAGGTTCTTAACAGCCATCTGAGATACGCAGATCCATAATAAACAATTATAGGTAACTGGCATTCACTTACATTTCAAAATGAGTAAAAAAATATTTGCATAAAGACCATTGGCTGAAGAGACCTATAAAGTGACATGTATAGCAGTAAAAGGATATGTCCTTGGTCTCTGGGGCACACTTAAAGAATATTATAGAATCTATTTTACCTATAAAATTATATTTATGTCCTTTACACACACACCCTGTATTTTTACAGGAAAGAAGCAACAGTATTTCAAACAGCAGTTCTCCTATATAATACCAAACCAGGTAAGTAAACATTTTTAAAAAACATACTTTTTACCCTATCCTTGGCTAGGCAAAACAATATGCGCTCAGGTACCCTTAACAATGAGTGTTCAGTTTCAACAGAAAAGGTGTTTTAAAGGGTAAGAGTGCAAGAGTAAAACTTGAATTACAAAAGAAATTCCCCCCAAAATTAATGTCCACTGATGGAAAGTCAGGTTTTATATGTATATATAGGGTGGTAGTCAGCTAGAACAGCTCAGTTAAAGTACTGTATATACTGTCAACCAAGAAGACAGATAAAAGAACATCTCCTTCGTCACCACAGAAGATGCTCCCAACACTACCCAACTGTTATTTGATGCATACAAGGCATATGAAAATAAATTTAGTTGAACAAGAGAGGAACATGTGGGCAAAAGGATGTGACCAAATTTTGGGAGCCTGCCTGTGGTGTTTCCCTTTCCTCCCAGCCACCCCATAAACAGGATGCAATAATTATGGAGATACCCTAGAAATCAACGCCTCACCGGCAATGCAGAATCGGACAAGATACGCCGCCTCTCTCTATTCTCAATCCATTCCCTTTCACACTAAAAAACAAAACAAAAACAGCTTGGTCATGGCATGTTACTGCAACTTAAATACTGCACACAAAAGGGACAGAAAAGAACCTCTAGCATGGCAGAATTTGCATGAGAAAGCAAACACCTCCTGGACATGCACACACTCAAAGTTTGTGACTTTCTGAATGGACTCTGTGTCTGCTGTTTGCATGACACTCCAGAGGCAAGAATATTATTTGCAGATTGATAAAAATGAGCAGAGAACTTGGACGTTTAGGGGAGGTGATCCCCCCAAAAATCTAAACATGGACATTTCTCCCTGGGGAGTGAGAAAGTGAACTCAACACGGTAGACGCAGGGGAGACAATATAGCAAAATCAGTCACAAAGCTATCACAAGTTGCACGACCACATTGTGCCACCTGCTCTTCGCAATTTGCCCGGTGCAAAATACAACCGGATAATTAAGGGCAATGCCGTCTGTGGCGCTCATGAGCACCAAGCAGCTCAGCAAGCTAGTATATGTTAGCACATTCTTCTTTCACACTGGGGAAAAAATGCAATTCTTTCTGGAGAGAGCTTGGAGCACAGGGAACACTAAGAGCAAGCAGAAATCTATGAACAGCAAATATGCCCGGACAAAAATGCAGAGTTGGCACGGGTTAAACAGTGCACACCATTCCTGTTTGGCTAACACAGGGTCAAGTCATGTGCAGCGAAAGTTTCAACTCCTTAATCCCCCAGAGCTTGTTTGCTAATTACATTTGCAATTACAAACATGACAAAGATATTATTCTACAGTGCTTTGCACTTCAAGCAGGCGCACTTTCCCTAACAGATAGTCACCTCCAGCAGCACACAGCTCACAAGTGCTTCTTGACAGACAAAATAACTGGCACTTCAGCTGTAAAGGCCACTTTGTGGGCAGTCCAAGTGGAAAGAGGAGGCAGGAAAGAGCTTTCAAGACAGGAGGCCAAGCCAGGGCAGAGAAGGGAGGAAAATGAACTTGTAAGAGCTCCATAAAAATTATTCCCCAGAAATTAAGCTCTCCCCCCCCCCTCCAAGTCTCTGTCAGGGTTTATAAATTGCAAATCGTTCACCCCAACTGATACAATTTCAAGTTGAACTTTAATGTGCTTTTCTGTCTTACATCAAAACATGCTAGCTGTGTGGAAATAAAGCATACTCGCCCCCCCCCCCCTGGTTAATTTCTAGAGTTGGTCGTGAATGGCATTTGTTATGTTGACCTATCTCTAAACAAGTGTCCAAACAATTCCTTAATATTTACAGAATCTTTAGTTTCACGCTTTGTAAGAGGTTACTGTGGGGCTCCTGTGCTCTGTGTGTTTTTTTGACACTTCCTAGATAATGAAACTATTTCCCTACCTGTTCGTCTGTATAGAAATAAAAAAAATAAAATCGTTACTGAGCAGCTGTCAAACGAAGCGTGCCAATCTCACTTTTAGTGTGAACTTAATATGTTTACTCAGAGGTATGTCCCACTGAGATCAGCGAAGCTTTTGTTGTTGTTGTTTAGTCGTTTAGTCGTGTCCGACTCTTCGTGACCCCATGGACCAGAGCACGCCAGGCACTCCTGTCTTCCACTGCCTCCTGCAGTTTGGTCAAACTCATGTTTGACTAATATGCTGCTTGGGATTGCAGCATATTTAAAGGAAGTTGAAGGAGCATCTAAGTGTCTCCAGGGTGCCATAAGGTTCCACCCACAACAGGGTTACCACGACCATTTATCAACCCCAGTGTGGTAGTAGGCACAGAGCAGAGTAGGGAGAGCTATAAGCATTTCTGGCTTATTCCGCTTTTGCTATTTCTTTCTGTATGTGAACGCATCACAAACATTTAGACATGCTTATGAGATATCTAGTATGACTGCATTCGTGAACTATGGTTACATAACAGCTTAAATCTATACTCTTCCTCCACCCCCACCCCCATCTTTTCTCCTTTACTGGAAGTGATTGTATATCCAGAACAGAAACATTTCAGATCTTCAGAGTTATGGCACATATGAAATTTCTTACTGGAGAGATTAAATAAGTGCGGGTGTGAAAGACATGTCACACACACACACACACACACACACACACACACACACACACACAAACTTTAAAATGAGAGAACAGTAGAGAGTGTGGGAGTGGATCAGAAATTTAAAGAAAGAGGATTTCAAGTACCATATTCTCCCAGAAAAATAATAATAACCACAGTGCTGTGAAATTTCTGTCACAGCAACTTTCTCTGACGCAATTCCTCCAAAGTCTTGTCCCTCTCAGGCTAAACACAATATCTATTGATTGCTTTTAATCAATACAATGAAAATATCCCTGTCCCGCTGTATTTCCTTCCCTAAAATATTAATAATAAATTGATCTTTCCATAATTTTCAATAATTGATATGAAAAAGTAGAACCTGAAAGACAGGCAGAAGAAAGGCTAACATTTTCTTTTCACATTCAAGACTAGCCAGGCTCTTGAAAAGGGGACCCAGCGACACAATAGGAAATCTATTCAAGGGACAAGTTAAGTCCCGTTCCTTTGCATTACAGCTTCTTCTTGAATTAATTTGTCAGTAAGAAAATAGACACACAGAGCAACAACTCCCTATTGTAGGTACACAAGAGCGCCCAGAGCACTTACAGCTTCATTCAGTCTTTCTGTTTAGGATTTTTTTCCCCAATTCACAAATCTGGGGAGAAGGGGAAAAGAGCAACCACTCCTCACTCTAGATTTCCAGGAGTGCCTAGAACTCAAATAGCTTCATTCAGCTTTTCTGACAATACAGAAGCAAATGCACTTCAACAATCCTTCAGAATCTAAGTCACATTTCTTTGGCCTGTAAATAAGGATCAACAAAATCAAACGCAAAAGATAATAATTATCCCAAGTTTATTCTAATACTGAATGGAATTATACCGATTCCTCTAAATATGGGTTTCCATGTCCACAGGTGAAATTATTATTTTGCACTTTCTTTTGCAGCTGTTAACTCATTTATTGGGCCGTAATTTATGCTTTTCTTTTTAACCTGTCAAAGAAAGCATTTTTAACAGGCACACCTGGCAGAATATTGCTGTACACCAAAGTGACATTATTTTTTCATAATGTGCTAACCTTGGTCTATTCTATTATTCCATACACACTATTGATTAGGAATGGCAAAAGGTATCGTCCTACAACATCTGAGGCTATAGCTGAAAGGAAACAAGGAGGGAGAAATCGCTTCTCATCTTGGGCTGTGACATTAATGCTAAAGCAAACAAAAAGTGCTGAATTTCACTTCAAGGGATATTCTAGGTGTTGACAATTACAGTCTGAAATGTAAGCATGATATACATGCATAGATACATGCACAGATGTAGCTGGACCTCATGCATATTTATGCACACATACAGATCTATATTACACAATTGTTGTACCGCAGACAAGCAGCACTGGTACAATTTGACTAATTTTATGGACTTTACCTGCCTTGACCTGAAAGAGAAAAACTGCAGATTCATTTATAAAGCTGGTGGTTTTTTATTTTGTTTTTGGAGGGGCTTTTTTTTTGGTATGCTTGCTTGCTAACCCTACTCTTACAAAAAAGTTTTAGTTTGCATCTTGTTCTCCATGTTACATTCAGACAGGCAGACTTTTCTAACACCATTTCAGTGATTGCAAGGAATTACTCCAATATATATACGGAGATGAAATTAGCAAAAGGATATAGAAATGCTTGAAGTCAAGCTACCACAGGCAAGATCCTAAGCTTCATGAAGGCTACTGCTAACACCCCTTTTCAATTCCCTGTTGAAGGGCTCACATTTGAACAAGCAAAGGGGGGAGGAGTAACTTTCCTAACCCCAGTAAGGTGAAATGCCATGCCCTGAGTGAATAGATGCAGATTTCTTCAGCTCAGTCAGGCCCTGGTGAGAGTCACTGTAGGACAGGATTTGAACTCTGTGGTATGTACTGAGTCCACAGTCCCGAGACCTGCACGGAATACTTCTCTGCCACATCTGCTACTTTCTCAATATTAAAACATGTATACTGCAAGTTCCAAATCAGTGTTTGGAACATATAAGGGGAATCAACCATTAGCTGCAGCCATACTCATTTTTATAATCAAATGGCTTTGCAAAATAAAAAGAGCTCCTTTTCAATGTTATGAATTAATATGTGCTTCTTGCTTATTTAAAAATAGCAACAATAACCATTACAGAAAAGGACCGGCTTTCAAATAATTGTGCAAATTATCTAAGTGACCAGCATTCACGGTGGGAACTTGCAACACATGTGCAGACAAATGATTTTTTAAAAATGCTCTTATAAAATACTCCTACATACAAATATCTACATATCATTTTTAAAAAAATACGCCTACAAACACATGCATACCCCAGATGAATTACCATTTGCACAACTGTAGCTGGCCTTGACTTATACCTTTGCTGTATTATGCAACAAATATGTAAATGAAAACAGAAATGGGATGCTGAAATAATTAGACCGCGTTTTTCAGAATGCCTTTTACTCTGCATTTTCTCCAGGTACCAGTGTCTTCCAAATCCATTTTTAATATAATTTATGAAAATCCTCCAGACCTGATATAGCACACAATCCTTCAACATCAACAACAAAAGAAGTCCCATGCCAACTCAGAAAAAGCCACTTCTGCCAAGTCTGATAGGACTATATTTAGTAACATGAAGAACAGTGTGCCTCTTCTGCCCATCCATTCCATTCTAAGAAACCCACCTGGTCCACTTTTGTACCTTTAATTGGAAACCAAGTTAAAACTGAAGCAGGAAAATTGCACCAGGCTCACAGCCCTGTTGGTTATTTTCTACCAAATTTTACAAGCCATTAAAAACGGAATATGTTAAGTACTTCATTTTGGTTTTCTTCCTGAGTCTGCAACCACCTTCTTGTTCTACAAGTAGGTTGGATGTGAACAACAACAACAACAACAACAACAACAACAACAACAACAACAACAACAAGTTAGGAGGAAAAGCACAAAACTAGAGGCTACAAAACCATAAAAGCCTTCTTTTGAAAAGAGACCACATTTCGCTTTTTAAGCTCGCAGTTTTTAGTAAAATAAATGGTATTTGATTTCTATTTTATTCTGAATCCACTGTTCTATGAAAATAAAATTTGGAGGGGGAAATGATAATTTTATAATAATTTTATTGTTTATACCCCACCCTTCTGGCTGGGTTTCTCCAGCCACTCTTGGGCGACTGGGGAACTTTACTTTTAAATAGTCCAGTAGAGCATAGACCAAAGTGCTATGAAAAGCATGAACCAACCAAATTAGAAATTTTCGTATACAACAATAAATAAATGATTGGCATCTCATAAAATGGGATGAGGAATTGACAGCTGCTCAGAAAAAGAAAGAGGTGAGGAAAAAGAGAGATCCAAAGGAACAGAGTAGGGAATGATTGTTTTCAAAGAAATTATAGCCCTTTTATATTTCTTTTTCTAAGGTGAAGTTTTTTAAATTATGCCCTATCCATCCGGGATGACAGGACAGCGGAGGTCTTTCACCCTCTCAGAAGCGCACGGTTCTTTCAGGCGGTTCATGCAGACCAATACATAAACACACAAAAGGGGGACTTGGCTGCTTCCTTCGCAGCTGATTTATCAGAAGAGGAGAAGCGGGCTGGAGACCGTATCGCGTAAGAGGAGCGGACGCAAATGACAAGCGAACCCCGTTCACTTTCCAAAGTTCCACGGAAGGCGCGCAGCTTTTATTTGCTTGGCAAGGAAGCGCAGGCTAAGCATCACTGCTGCATCGTACAAAGGAAAACAAGAACACCAGCAGCTGACGATCTGTCTGTCATCACCAGTTCCAGCTTGGGATGCTTGCTCCGGTCCACTCACAACATCCCTACACTGGCTTCCCTGTGAACAGAAGGGTCGCTTTCTCTGGGGAATTTCAAATGGAATACAATTATTATTTTATTTTTTAAATAGCTCCCAATAGCCACAGATATATATGGGGCATGGTACGCCTTGGTGCTCGTACATCCTGAGTTAATACAGCCGCATAAAACTTTTACAGTAAAGCAAAAAAGGCCACACCTGTCCAATGTTTGTCAATCTACATGCCTGGGAAGCAAGAGAAAGAAGTTTTACTATCATTAAAGCCGTGCCAGTTGAAGCCACCCCAACCTAGTAGCTTCCCACGGCAAACCTCTTGTTTTTTTACGGCAGCCCCACTGTCTAGGCATCTCTCCAAAGGGAGAGTTGCATCCTTCCTGCTTGTTAAGAGGAGCAAGCTATTTACACCATGATACGCAGCGCACACGCACGCAAAAAAACACTTTGGCACATATTGTAGCCAGGAGGTGGTGCAGGTGTAATGAGAGATTACGTCTCCACATGCAATTGGGGGGGGGGGTAGAGAGAAAGTTAAAATACTTCCTTCTCCCCTTTCCAACTCAAACGCATCTGGCTTCCGCACGCTCTCCTGCAAGAGTCCAAAGGAAGGAGGAGGAGGAAAAAAACCACCCCTGCAAACAGCATTCCCAAGAAAGAGAAGAAAGCAATGAGGGCACCTACTGGTTGTGGTAGCTGAGAGGGTCTGAGATGCAAAGTTCGGAAATGTCCATCAGTTCTGTTTTAGCATTCCCAGTTGGCAGAAAGGGGGGTGGGGTGGGGAGCGACTAGATCACACCGAGGAGAAAGAGAGCAAGAGGGGGAAAGGGGAAAGCACCAGAGGCAAACTCAGGGAAATGACCAGACTCTGGGAAAGGAGAGGAAAAGAAGAGAGAGCGGGGGAGGAGAAGCAGAAGAGGGAAGGCGCCGGGACGGAGAGTAAGGACAGGCAGCCCGGGAGGGAGAGCTCAGCGCTTCGCCCATCCACACGCTCCCGCTCATCCAATCACACTGAAGCGAGCCGAGAGCAGCGAGCCGGCAGAGGCGGCCCAGGCGCCGGAGATTTAGATGCCACTAACCCCCCACTGTCGCTTTAAGACGGGCCAACTGATGAATATGGCACGGCTGCTATTGGCTGCCTCTCAGGGGCTGGACTTGGAGTGACAGAGAGGCAGCGGCGGCGGCGGCGGGCGGGGGCGAGAGGGAGAGTCTGAGAGGGGAGCGCCGGATGGAGGGCAGCGCGAGGGCGACTCGCAGCCCCGCACGTGGCCAAACAGCCGCCGCAGAAGCCGGGAAGCTCGCTTTTGTCGCGCGCGCCTTTTCTCTCGCGCGCGCGGGCGCGCGCTGCCGGAGGGCTGGCGGGTTGGAGTGTGGGCGGCGCGGGCGACCTTCATACTCATTCCCACGCGCGGAGAGAGCCGGGCGAGGAAAGAGGGAGGCGGGCGGAGCGGCCGGCTCGAAGGGGCGCGCTCGCGTGTTCGGAGCGCCCGCGTGTAGCTGTTTGTTGTCGCCGCGTCCCGCCCGCCTCCGAGGCTGCCGCTCGCTCCTTTCCCCACCGGTTGACAGGGAAAGCGGCCAGCGGCTGCTGCAAACGGCGCGGGTCGGACGCTGGCCTGTGTGGCTCCTTGCTTTTCTCTTTCTTTCTTTCTTTCTTTCTTTCTTTCTTTCTTTCTTTCTTTCTTTCTTTCTTTCTTTCTTTCTTTCTTTCTTTCTTTCTTTCTTTCTTTCTTTCTTTCTTTCTTTCTTTCTTTCTTTCCTCAAAGGCAATTATAAAATGATCCTGGAGGGAGCGGGACTCTGAGCCAAAAAGAAAAGGGAAAGGGGTGAGAGAGAGAAGGCAGCGTTGGCATGAAGCTAAGCAGTTAGCAGCATAGACACTGACAGAGAGGAAACGAATCCTCACAGAGCCTGATCCTGGCTGACCTCCCCCACCCCACCCCTCTTTCTGGCAAGGGACGAGGTCAGTCTCCGTCCTGCAACTTTTGGAAATACTGTCTGTAACTTGCATTACGCGCCTCCGTCACACGCACACATTCTCTCTCTCTCTCTCACACACACACACGCATGCACAGCTTTCCCCAGCGGCTGGCGCGTGCGCGCGCGTGGCTGCCAATCTGACAGCTCTTTATCAGCCCATTAGCGGAGCTCTCGGTTTCCTAAGCGCCGCTTATCCCAGAATGGTGCCTCGCGCCTCGTTACCGGTAGCTGCAGATCGTGGAAACGGCCAGCGCTGAAACGTGGTTTGTTTTTGTTTTTTTGGTGAGGGGTGAGGGGGACACAAAACAGAAGACGGCAGCCTTAAGCACCAGATTCGGTCTCTTTAAAACGTACAAACAACAGCAACAAAAAAGACACAAACCTCAAAAGTCTCTCTCACGCACACGCACAACGTTCTGTTAAGAACAGAGGCAAAGTTCGTGGCTCGTTGACCCTGAATGCAAAGGCGGCATCTCATATGGGAATTAAGTTGTCAGGTGTATACAGTACTGAAAATGAAACCCGCTGTAAAAACATAAGCAGGCAAACTGCCTAAGCCAAAGGACAAGTCCCCCCACCCCACCTAACGGTAGCGCTGGTTCTGTCATGCACTCTACCACTGAACTGCATCCCTTCCTGGTGAGGACTACATACGTGCACAAGATTGTGCTGGCATACACAAAGTTGTAACATTAAATATGACCTACCAAGTGACCTTTGCTATAAGAAGCTGATAATCTGAGCCACAGTCAGCTCCAGGTCTTGTCTTTGCTGACTGTATAGAGCAGGCATCCCCAAACTTCGGCCCTCCAGATGTTTTGGACAACAATTCCCATCTTCCCGGTCCTGTTAGCTAGGGATCATGGGAGTTGTAGGCCAAAACATCTGGAGGGCCGCAGTTTGGGGATGCCTGGTATAGAGCTTCTCCATCTTTGGCTGCAGAGAATATAATCAATCTGATTTCGATGCTGTCCATCTGGTGATGTCCATGTGTAGAGTCGTCTCTTGTGTTGTTGGGAAAGAGTGTTTGTGGTGACCAGCTTGTTCTCTTGACAGAACTCTATTAGCCTTTGCCCTACTTCGTTTTGAACTCCAAGGCCAAACTTGCCAGTTGTTCCTTTTATCTCTTGACTCTCTACTTTAACATTCCAATCCCCTATAATGAGAAGAACATCCTTCTTTGGTGTCATTTCTAGAAGGTGCTGTAAGTCTTCATAGAATTGGTCAATTTCAGTTTCTTGGATTACTGTGATGTTAAAAGGTCTGCCTTGGAGGATTCATATCGAGATCATTCTATCATTTTTGAGATTGCATCCCAGTACAGCTTTCGCCACTCTTTTGTTGACTATGCGGGCCAGTCCATTTCTTTTATGGGATTCTTGCCCACAGTAGTAGATATGATGGTCATCCGAATAATTTCAACTCCGTGAATAATTTCAACTCCGTGGAAGTCATTGAGTTATGGTGATGCAACTGCTGGTTTGGGGTTAAAATGTACAGAGAGACTGAACTGGGCACTGGATTTATGTTAGAGAAGCACACGTTGCCCTGAATATAATCACACTGAGACTTCTGAATTTAGGAAAATAAGAAAACTATGTTTATTGCAGGAAGTACAAGTGTGATAGGAAAGATCTTAGTTCTAACTAAGTAAGGAGGAGATGCAAAGAGCTATGCTTGCTCTTTCATCTCAGCAGGAGAATCACAAAAAGATGTTGCCTCTCCAGAGTCCCAAGGTAATGAAAGAGAAGAAGGAAGTAGCAAATGATTTCAGAAACCCTGAGAGTATTAGTATAGCACCTGAGGGAAGGTAAGCACAGGTTTGTTCAGAAAGGACAGTCTAGGAAACTTGAAGGTTCCTCCCTCCAGCTATTATTTCCCATGCAGACACACATCAGGCTCCAGTGCTAGCTGATTGCATTTCAACACTTCCAACAATCACTTGCTATAGAATACATTTAGCATTGCATCCAACATGCGGTAGTCAAATTAAAACCCATTGAAATCAATGGCTTTAAGTTACTCAGATTCATGGCTAACCACAGCTCATGGATTTCAGTCGGCCCACTCTGAGTTTGGCTTCATTTTGAATACAATAAGCTCACAACTTACATGCATTTAACTTGTGCACGTTCAGCTTTACATACTTGGCAAAAAAAAATCAATAAAAAGAGGGCGGATGTCCAGGGGAGAAAGACTTTGGCAATTCCACCCACCACAGCACCCAATGTGCTTTGAAGCATGATTTTGGCTTTCGACGTAATCCTCAGTGTGTAAATTCCACTTAAGTTGCATGTTTACTGTGCCACGTCTATGACATCACATGATTTAAGGTGGGTGTGTTTGTGGTGCTTCAACCATTTCTCTCTGCTCCCTCCCCGCCCCCCGCTTTTGCTGCTCATTGTCAAGGAAGAAGGAGGATTGCAAAGAAGAAAGACATGCACAGTGTGTGTGTGTGTGTGTGTGTGTTGAAGCGAGAGTGCGGCATACAACTTAAATACTAACTTCTGGGCATTTACAGTAAGGTGCATGAGGAGGGAGAGAAAAATTAAAAGCAGATTGGAGTTTGGTGTGAAACATAGGCCTGAAGACTGAAGACCACTGTCAATGCTACAAGACCAGAAGTGTCAGTGGCACCCTATCATTGAACTTGTATATAAACAAAACTGAACAAATAAGGATTTAAGAGCATAACATATTCTTGACTATGCAAATATAGTCGATGATGTGGAACTCACCAAACAATACTCCAAACTGCAGGAGAGGGGGGGGGGAATCAAACAGGAGTTTCTCTTTTGCACATAAATCTCACTTTAGCTCATGAAAAGTCTGCAGCTGAAAGTCATAATAAACTGTGACAGGAACTAGCCGCAGCAAACCCTGGGATTGCATGCTGCCTCCCTCCCCTCTCCTCCTCCAGCACAGCCACAAGCAGATCAAACTGCAGTTAATCTTGACTGTGCTTTGCTTGAACAAACTACTTTCATAACCCCTGGTTTAAAGTTGGCTTGTTTTAAACAAACCATGGTTAAGATCGGGGCTTTTTCCCCCAGCTGGAACTCAGTTCTGGCACCTGTCAGGTGGGCACCGTTGCCTTTATAAGAGAACAAGGAAAGTGTTCATCGGGAGTTCTGGCACCTCTTTTTCTAGAAAAATAGCACTGGTTAAGATTTACGGGTTCAGATGAAACAACAAGCTGTGGTTAATGAAGATGGGATGCAAAAAGTTGGGTTTCCTCCTTGTGGCTGTGCTGAAGGAAGTGAGGAGTGCAGGAGCCTTCATAATTGTCAGAACCAAAGGGTTGTATCTAATACTGTGCAGGAGAAGTGCTGGCCTGCTCTGGAGAGTTCTCCAATACTCTGGAGCAGGTTTTGAGGGTGCCCATGGGGGAGGGCTGCAGGGAGAAAAAGAGGAAAGGGAAGTTCCACTGCACAAGCAGCAAGGTGTTGCATGAGTGGCACTAGATACAACCCAAACACAGTATGTCTCAAAGACAAAGGGGATAATATGATAATTTACATCATGAAGGCTGTTAAAGAAGCAAGGTTATATTAATCACTGTTCCTTGCAAATTTCCTCTTTTGCCGACTTTGTGGGAGGCTAAACTATTAACACGCTCAATTAAAATATGTGAATGCCTAAACAAAGGAAACGGTGTATTGTCGATGGATGGAACTTGCTTCATTGAAGGAAATGATAAATGAGAAAGTGAACTGATGTCTTGTGAAGGGGCATAAGGCCCATTCCACACATTTGCATTTGGACATTCTGCCTTCTAGATTACATTTTTGAGTGAGATTAATATGCAACTCCAGGGGAATACAGTATAAGGGATATCCAACAACCCTCTGCATGGAGTCAACCAGCTTGTGGACAGAGAACAACAGGGCTGTGTCTGCTGCCCCTGCCCCTCGGCATCCATGCATCCAGCATATTCAACATAATAATATGTGTGTAGTGTGGTGTAGTGGTTAAGAGCGGTAGACTCCTAATCTGGGGAACTGGGTTCGCGTCTCCGCTCCTCCACATGCAGCTGCTGGGTGACCTTGGGCTAGTCACACTTCTTTGAAGTCTCTCAGCCCCACTCACCTCACAGAGTGTTTGTTGTGGGGGAGGAAGGGAAAGGAGAATGTTAGCCGCTTTGAGACTCCTTCGGGTAGTGATAAACCGGGATATCAAATCCAAACTCTTCTAATAATAATAATAATTTGTTATCTATACTCCGCCCATCTGGCTGGGTAAACCAGGCTTCCTCAAACTCAGCCCTCCATATGTTTTTGGCCTACAACTCCCATGATCCCTAGCTAGCAGGACCAGTGGTCAGGGATGATGGGAATTGTAGTCTCAAAACATCTGGAGGACCGAGTTTGAGGAAGCCTGGTGTAAACTCATGCCCCAATGCCTTATATTCAGATCATTGCAAGCATGTCATCATCTGACTTGAACGATAAGCACCAACCTGGAATCCCCAAGTAAGGAGAGGAGCTCTCAGTGGAAGGCAGCACATGCTCCCCCCGTTCCTCTTCTCAAAATCACAACCTCCTAAGGCTAATTTACACTTAATGCCACCGCCACCACAACACTGAAGCTTTGTTGCATGCATTTGCCTACTTTGCTCCTTGCAGAATGCAGCTTTCAGAATGCAGATAGGAGATAAGCAATACAAAGCATTAAAAAAAAAAAAAGATAAAGCAACAGCAACCAGCTACCAACAGTTAATAAGCCAGCAGGAAAACATAGTCAGTTCATAACATTGCCACCAGGCCAACATTTAACCATTAGAACTAGGGAATAAGTGGGATCTGTTGGAAGTGTTGGGTGCCCTCTTACATGACACTCCATCCCATCCCTGCTCCTCCAAAGTCCCACCACCACACACAGCCACTGAGCATGCTCAATGGTCATTGAACTGTTCAGGAGAATGTGGGTTGTCATACGGTATATATATTTGCATGTGGAGACCTTTTAACCACCCCCCAAAATAAATTCAGACAAGACTCAAATTTTGGTTTGGTTTTTGGCAGAATTTAGGCCACAATTTTATTGATTACAATCAAGTGAGTGGTTGCATAGGCTCTGGTTCAACTAGCTCCCTGCACCCTTGCAGGTAGCGCTGACCCAGGGCACCAACCATAGGTCAGCCTCGGCTGAACACCTGGGACAGTGGAAAGCAGGAGCCGTGCTAGTCCTCCACCCAGATGTCCCCTGGACTCAGGCTCAGGGCACAACCCCTCACAGGGAAGACCAACCAATGAGTCCGTGGATTCCTTTAGAGGGAATACCCAACGCATAGGGATGGCTAGAGCGTTCTGCCACCCCTATCACCTGAACCAGAGCCTATCCGCAACCTTACAAGTTGTGACGATTTGCTACATGGCAGGCGAAACCCAAATGGCACCAGCCAATCAGCCAAGTGGGGAAAATACCTGCCGTGCCCCTGTTCCAACGACAGGTGACACATGATGGCATAGCGAGATCAAGCGCAAGCCCTAAATTTAGGGAGAGGTGGGCGGGTGTTCCGATGCACAGAGCCCAAAAGAGGAAGCTCGGGGACATGTGCATGGGCTTAAGTAGAGGTCCCTCGATTGAATTAGCAGGCATCCCATTGGTCAGATTTCTCCCAGGATCGAGGGACCTCCAATAGGGGGTTGTGGCCATCCAAACGTTCCCACCCACAACACAGGGTCTGGTTGCCAGGTCACACCACAACACGTGCCCTCTTATTTAGGGAGGACCCTGTGTGTGTGTGTGTGTGTGTGTGTGTGTGTACTTCTGCAAACCTCAGGGTTCCCCTGAGCATTCTGGTACCTTCTTCATGTTTCTCTGCAGCCCAATTTTGGCAGCAATCTGTCCGCAGCGCAGCCACCCGCTTAATCCACTATTAGAAGGAGTGATTGTTCCTAGCTGCTCTGGATCAGCCAGCTTTTCATTACAAGCTGCAAGGATCTGTTTGTGAGTGCATGTTGATGACTGTACTTGGCTAGGCATGCTGCTGTATGCATGACAGTGTGGATACTGGAGATGGTGCTGACTGCCGGTAATTGGAAACAGTTCCTTGGCATTGAACCTACCCGGATACCCAATCCTTACGGTAAATAAAACCGGGTACCACTATGTTAGCCCAGAGTGACTGATAGCACTAACTGGTTTTCAGGTGTGGATACAGTGGTAGCTTGACAGCAGCTGTACACTATGTTACAAAGCTAGCAGAATTGCCACAGATTTGAAGACTCGGCCTGTTTATTAAAACGTATAAACCACACGTTCATCCAAAAGCAGCTTTCGGAGTGGTAGATTTTGAAAGACTGAAAGTACAACGTAAGGCATAACCAATGAAACAATGAAATCAAGAGGAGTCCTCTAACCACCTAAAGATACCAAAAATATAAGTGGCTGGGCAAAGAAAAAACCATTTCAAGTTGACACTGGGGGGGGGGGGGAATACAGTGCTGGTGTCAAACAGATCTCCCTCGAAGGGGCATTCCGCTGTTAGGGCACCACAACAAAGAAGGCCCTTTCTTTGTACATCCATAATGCACTGCTCTTAAAGATGGAGCATGGAGAAGAGACCCCTCTGATGATCTTAATTCACAGAAAGGAGGGCGTGCTTTAGAGCAGTGTTTCTCAACCTTTTTTGGGCCACGGCACACTTGTTTCGTGAAAAAAATCACGAGGCACACCACCATTAAAAAAGTTAAAAAATTTAACTCTGTGCCGCCCTATATTATAATTATGACTGTAAGAAACACTTGCCAAATATTGCTTTCCAGCGGGTCAGTGTTGTGTATTGGCGGCCGCCAGGCTCGTTTGCACTTAGCTTTGGGAAAGAGGAGGAGAAATATTGCTTTCCGGCGGGTTAGCGTTGTGTATTGGCGGCTGCCAGGCACGTGACAATGCAAATCGCCCTTCTCGTCGCCGCACGTCGCGGCACACCAGCCAGCGTCTCGCGGCACACTAGCGTGCCGCGGAACAGCGGTTGAGAAACGCTGCTTTAGAGATGTTTAGGCCCCAAACTGTTTGGGCCTTTAAAGGCAAGCACCAGCACCTTGACTTGGGCTCAACAGCAAACATGGTTCCGTATGAAATCTCTGGAATGGCCATGACTGGGACAAATACTAGGAGAGACTGCTTCTGCTTGGTCAACCAAACAAGACTTCCTGCTTCTTGCACTTTGGGCTCTGGCTTCAGCTCAAGCCCTTGACTTGAAGGCTTCTGAGCTTGAAAAGCCCCATGACTAGGCATGAGTATGGCTACCCACGGTCCTGGTCTGGAAAGGAATGGGGAAGCCCTTGTAGGCTACCCATATGCTCAGTACAAGGAATCACAGCACTGAGGTTTGTCTCTCTTAGAGGAATTATTTCGGCCCATGAGCCATTCCAGGATTATTGGGTTGCAGTTCTCTCAAAAGCATCAGCCCACAAAGTATTTGTACGGCAGTCTGTAACAGGACTGACCCTGACATATAGGATGGGGGAGAAGAGAGGGCATGGGCAAATGTGCCCCACAGCTCACATCATCTTGTGCCACTTTACTGAATCTCCAAGATATTGAATTTTAAGGCAGGTGCTGCTTTCCAACAGCTGGAGTTTTTAATGCGGGGTTTTAACTTTTATCAGGGCCTAGTAGAGTGAGCCATGGAGCCACCAGATTGGCTGGCACAGACTTCATGTGGTCTAATTAACTGATAACGGTAAAACAATGGAGGTTTGTGCTCAGATAATGGACTCTTGCTGACAGAGAAATGCCCATGCAAAAAAGAGAGGAGGATTTCTGAAAAGGCTCGACAGAACCATTTCTAAAACAAAAAAAATTATTAATATTACTTTATAGCCAGTGTAAAAGGACAAACAGGACTTTTTCATTTTCTGGAGTAGCTGCTTCCTTCTTTTGGTATGGGATTTCTACATTTATCATCTTGGACACCCTGGGAGCCACTCAGAAACAGGGACCCAGGAGCTTGTTCTGCAGGCATTGGGGCATGAGAATTTCCCATGTTCTTGGTTTGGCACTCTGCCAGTGTGCCAGAGAGCTAGTGTGGTGTAGTGGTTAAGAGCGGCAGACTCGTAATCTGGGGAACCGGGTTCGCGTCTCCGCTCCTCCGCATGCAGCTGCTGGGTGACCTTGGGCTAGTTGCACTTCTCTGAAGTCTCTCATCCCCACTCACCTCACAGAGTGTTTGTTGTGGGGGAGGAAGGGAAAGGAGATTGTTAGCCGCTTTGAGACTCCTTCGGGTAGTGATAAAGCGGGATATCAAATCCAAACTCTTTTCTTCTGCTGCTGCTGCCAAATCTGAACTTTGTGAGAAGATTCCTGGGCAAAGGCTGAATGTCATAAAGAGGGACAAAGCGTGTTTGTCCTAAGGACTCATAGGGCGGCTGGCAAGTGGATGGTCTGAATAATCAAATGTGATCTCTGGCGGAAATCACACAAACCCATGTTAGCTACCGCAGCTCTAATGTAACAAATACGTTCATAATGATTATGAATCCCTTCATCCTTCCTCTCACCAGGAAGCGCCTTCCAGCAACGAGATCCATACTCATTTCTGCCCTACCATGCAGGACCAATTGTAGAAGAAAACAAAAATGCTGGGGAATAAGTCCTCACTGCTTTGGTCCCCCGTCTCTGGTTTGCTCTCCAGCCCCAAACTTTCAGTCCATGCCTCTCAGTTTTCAGTAAAATGCTCCAAAATAGGGAGGTACTACAAGGGAGGTACTGCAAGAGGAGCAAACAAGCAAACAGTGGAGCCAAGTATTAATGTAGGCACTGGGAAAGTCCAGAAAGCTAATTTGTACAAATTAGATCTCTGATTTAATTAATTGATCATACCAATTAATCAACAAATGCTTTCAGCTTTAATATAGACATATCAGAAAAAGGGAGGAAAGCATAGATTTTTTGGATTTCATCCTAGCAAATCATCCATATGTGTCAAGGGAAAAAAAATGGGTTGAGCTGCTGGATGCACAGCAAAGTTGGACAGTTCGAGTCAATAGCACTCATTGTCACCCCATATCTGCTGACAGATAAACATTTTAAAAATGATGGAAACAGGACCATAGCATATTGCCAGGCCCATGGGAGAAAGACCTACAGACGCAAAAAGGTCAAGAAAAGAGCAGATGTCCCATCAGGTCCCATTTCAATCAAGGAGCACAACAAGGAACTGAAGAAGCTATTATTCTTATTTTTAACCTTCCAACAGTTTGACTTCACCCCCAAAGGCGCACTCCACCATTGTCTCCTGAGTCAGACGGATGCCTACAAAATAATAAGCATGCCAAGATCTTCCTCCTTTCCTAAGATCCATTTCTGTCCCCTTAGGGCAGCCCGCCAACAACTCAGTACATTCCAGATGTTTTGGACTACAACTCCCATCAGCCCCACCCAGCATGTTACGATAGCAACCTGCTAAGCAACTATCTGTATGTGGGTGTTGTTGTTGTTGTTTAAAAAAGGTTTAAAAAAGCTCTGCAGTCATAAGACTTGCAACACCTTGTAATGTTCAAAATGGCATATAAACATCTTCCCCTGCTGCCAAACAAAACTAAATCTTAGAATCATAACTAAACAAACAAAACTAAATCTTAGAATCATAGAATCATAGAGTTGGAAGAGACCACATTTAACAATGTTAAATGTCCATAATTTAGAACTTTCCTTTTGTTAGATTTAGCTGCCAACCCTAAAGGAGCATCCAACTTGCTGAAATATTTGCCATTGGCAGACCGTGCCGTGATCTATTCTCGGGTTGTCCATTTTAAATGTTTTCTATTGAAGTTTGTTGTAGTCCTTTGGATCCAAATCAATGTGCCACTGGCCATAATAACAGTGACAAGAGAGCCCACCCACTTTGTTGGTTCTTAGCATGACTTGTAAGGTTTACAGCCCTTCGCCTTGAGATAGAAGGCAATTGGCACCTTTCTCCAGGGATGAAAGGACTGCTTATTTATCTGGATGTTATGCTCACCTAACAAGCAACCTCCATCTCTCAAATGCATCTGAATTTCCAGAGTGAGTGCCTTGTATCCCACATCAGTAGGGTCTTCCGGTGCAAGTACTCTTTTGACCACATTTCACTTTTTATCAATACTCAGGCCCCAAACTGGTAACATTCCCTTCACTTCTGCAATGAACAGAACTTCTGAGGGTGGTGGAACTACCAAATCCCATCCACCTCATATGCATTTGACCAAATGGTTCTGAAGGGAACATCTGTGGCCCATTTCCACCCCTGCCTTGTTGCCCAGCAAGATAATAACATAATACATGTACGTGACCTCTGGGGTGAACCCAGGGGTTGGCTAGGTTGGCCCCCAGTCAAGGGTGCAGGCCCAGGGGACACAAAACTCATGGCTCCCAACTCTGGAGTGACTATGAGCTCACCTGCCCATCTGCCCAGTCCTCAGGAACTCCTCCACCACTCTGGGCGGCTGGGCAAGAATTGCACGAGGAGGGAGGGAGGGAGGGAAGCAGAAGGACTGAAGAAGAGGAGGAGGAAGAGGAGGGAAGGCAGAGGAGAGCAGACCCAAATGGCCATGGAGGAAGTCACTGGTGGAGCGTGAAAGGTGATAATAAGCAAGCATTTTGAGTTTCTGGTCCATGGTCCCTCCCAGCTTTGGAGCCGCTGATACAGCTCCTTGCCAAGGGTGCAAGGGAGCCTAGGTAAACCTCTGCATGCCCTACGTGTATGTGCTGTACCCATGATGCATCAGAAACAGAGAGAGGCTGCTGTGCTAGAGAGTGATGCTTCCCCCCAGTGCAACAGTGCGCATGGCAACATCACACTGACATTAGAACCCTTTTACCAGATCAAAGGCACATTAGCAGCAGGATTCAAATGAAAGGGAGCAAAGGCCACATTTCCCCCTCCTTGCTGGTGTGAAGCAGAAGATTTACACAGCCCTGCTTTCACACACACACACACACACAGAGGGGGGGGGTTTATACCATTCTCAGATACAATGGACTGAGAAATTGACTTTACGCTCTCCCCCGCCCACTGCCCAATTCTTTAATGACTAAGCAATTTTTTGATGGATTAATTTTTGACTTTTTAACTTTTATCATAAAATAATGGCCAGCTTCCCATTGAGCTGACAGAATGACTGGCAGAAATTTCATTTAGTATAATATACACAAGAACCTGGAATTCATGCCAAGCGGGCTTGATTGCACCGTTTGATAACACAATACTGCATGCGAATAAAGGAAACAAAAGCAGCTTGAAGAGACCTAGGTCTATCTCTACAGTATATATTTTAAGTCCTATGGAAAATTCTCAGAGCAAAGGCAGAGCTATCATGGAAACATGGAGCAATTCTGAAGAACAGTAATAATAATAATAATAATAATAATAATAATAATAATAATAATAATAATAATAATAGGCGGGGGAATCCCACACAGCAAACCAGGTAGAAAATGGCACCAGGTAAACTAGAAGTATTATATAGAAGGGAATCATGAAAGCCAAGGAAGAGGTTGAACTTAGAGTTGTTCTAATCTATGCATTGCACACCATATGGTAGAATTTTGGGCTGTAGCACTGCAGACTGCAAGTGGGAGGAGTCATCATTTTTAACCCTCCCCTGCATGTAGCAGATCAGAGAGAAACATTCAGAGAGCCCAGACTCATTCTGATGCTAGTTTACTACAGTATATGCAATGTATATAGCAGACTAGCATTAAATGGAGCAACAGAAGTAGACTCTCCTTCTGTTTGCATTCTGAAGAAGGATGCTACAGAATTCTACCACAACCATCTCTGATGTGTAGAATCGCTCCCAATGGTTTATCTCTACACATTTATGTACCTTCTTAGGCTTTAGTTGAAACATTTGCTGCTTGAAACATTTGCAGTGTCCCAACCTGCCTTATTTGATTGCTAACACTATTTAGCCTTTGTAAAACAACAACAACAACAACAAACCAGAGCTAATCATGCCCATGAATCATGAACAGTGATTCCACTATTATTTTCCAAAGTAGTGCTGGTAATTTAGAGTTCAGCATCGTCCCACTTTAAGAGCATTTTATTTTATAATATTTGCAGGGTGCATTGTTGTTGTTTAGTCGTGTCCGACTCTTCGTGACCCCATGGACCAGAGCATGCCAGGCACTCCTGTCTTCCACTGCCTCCCGCAGTTTGGTCAGACTCATGTTGGTAGCTTTGAGAACACTGTCCAACCATCTCATCCTCTGTCGTCCTCTTCTCTTTGTGCCCTCCATCTTTCCCAACATCAGGGTCTTTTCCAGGGAGTCTTCTCTTCTCACAAGGTGGCCAAAGTATTGGAGCCTCAGATTCAGGATCTGTCATTCCAGTGAGCAATCAGGGCTGATTTCCTTCAGAGAGCCAGTGTGGTGTAGTGGTTAAGAGCGGCAGACTCGTAATCTGGGGAACCAGGTTCGCGTCTCCGCTCCTCCACATGCAGCTGCTGGGTGACCTTGGGCTAGTCACACTTCTCTGAAGTCTCTCAGTCCCACCCACCTCACAGGGTGTCTGTTGTGGGGGAGGAGGGGAAAGGAGATTGTTAGCCGCTTTAAGACTCCTTCGGGTAGTGATAAAGCGGGATATCAAATCCAAACTCTTCTTCTTCAGAATGGATAGGTTTGATCTTCTTGCAGTCCATGGGACTCTCAAGAGCCTCCTCCAGCACCATAACTCAAAAGCATCAATTCTTTGGTGATCAGCCTTCTTTATGGTCCAGCTCTCACTTCCATACATCACTACTGGGAAAACCATAGCTTTAACTATATGGACCTTTGTCAGCAAGGTGATGTCTCTGCTTTTTAAGGGTGCATTAATTTACCCTTATCGGGGATCAATTTCATTGCTGATGTCAAACCAATGTGTTTTGTTCTTCCCCTTTGCTCGGCCACAGTCTGCTAGGCACTTCTACAGAGCACTTGCCGTAGAAATGAATGGCCGTTGTGCAAGAGCTGCAGCCACTCCCATTCATTCCAATGGGTCTTGCTTCTTAATGAACTACGCAGCCTTCTGTAAGGCACTCTAGGAGATAAGATAAAATGTTATCGCATCTCTTCATTTAACACAAATAAATTAAAAGCCTGGTTAATCGATAGTCCTTGTTTGTGCAGCGCTTGCCATTTTGCTATTGCTGGGTGCCTTTTCTGAGCCTCTGCTAGTTTTTCCATATCTAGAACGAGGAATCATAGCGTTTGACGGGTTCTCAAAAGTCATCTAGGCCAGCTGCTGCCAATGCATGAAACCCACTGCTGCAACATCTCTGGTAGGGAGCCACCCTATCTTGTTTTGATGCAATGCGGTTCCATTGCATCCTAACAACTTTGCCCCGACACATGCAAGAATGATACACTGAAAGAGTAGGCACCGGGGGCAAGGAAAGGGGACCCCGGCATCATTCACCACAAAATGTACAGCTTTGGTTGTGGTTAGAAGTACAGTCAAAACTACTTAAGGCAATGGTACCTTCTCTACGTTAAAGGCTGGACATTTTAGTGCTGGGAAATGCAATACTGTACGGGATCTTGCAGTGAACGGCAGGGAAACCCGTAGTAGTAAATAGTAATAGTAATAGTACCTTGAAGATATGTGGATTGTAAACAAAACAGAAATGGGTAACTGCTGCCTTTATAAAATTGTCATCTTGAAAAGTCCTCGACCTCAGTGAAAAGGTCCTCCGATATTCTCCCAGGCCTGAAACACAACAGGGATATTTCCGCAGTACAGCACAGCAATGCAAGCACATTGCAGCCAGCAAGATGATGTAAAACAATGCACAGAACATCAAATTTTAACCCTATGAGCATCTCTAATATATTCAGTTCATGACAACTGTGCTGCCTCTACACACATATTTCTGGTCCAATCTGTTTAGATGTTGTGCAGAAGCCAGTGATCTACTGCACATCACTTCATTTCTCTATTCCAATGTAGACAAAGAAGCAGTTCTTCAAAGGAGTAAGGAGAGAAGAGGACTACTTGGCTCCCCCATGGCTACCACTGCCATTTGAACTGGTCCCAAGTTGTTCACCCCTTTCTCACACTGCAGCAGCCGGAATAACAAACGGCAGTCATGCTACAATCTTTCCTTCCTTTCACTTGCCAGCTTTCTGTGCTGAGAGACTGGAGTGGGAGCAAGAAGGTGGGAGGTGGGGGGGGAAGGTGAGGGTAGAGGAAATGCCTGAATCAGCAAACGATATAATACTGCCTCTTCCTACTTTGATCTCCCTGTCCACAGTGTAACCACAGGAAAGATGCCAGTTCCTGGCATATTTTGATGTTGCAAACTCTTTTTTGTGCGGGTTATGTCTTTCGTGCAATGCACAAGTGCAGATATCTTCTACCCTTAGGGAACTTTTAGAAGACATCTGAAAGCAGCCCTGTTTAGGGAAGCTTTTAATGTTTGATGGACTACTGTGTTTTAATATTTTGTTAAAAGCCGCCCAGAGTGGCTGGGGAAACCCAGCCAGATGGGCGGGGTATAAATAATATATTATTATTATTATTATTATTATTATTATTATTATTATTATTGAATAGTGTGTTGTCTAACTGCATTTCTCAGCAGCAGTGCTTTATGGCAGAATTGAGTTCAAGCAGACTTTGGCTCCCCAGTCAAAACACTTTCTCTATCCCCATTGCAAGCTCAACCGAAAGATTTTTTTGTTTACCCTGGATTTTCCAGAAAGTTTTGTAACAAACAAACAGTTTCTAATCAAGCACCCAAATGTCTCAGATTGTTTCTCTGGGTGTCACAACAGGGCGCCTCCAGATCGTCCCTGTTTCATGGGATGGATTCAAGTGCCTACCATAAATTTAGGTTTGTGCAATTAAAATGGACTGAAGTGCTCTGTCGCTCTCGCACAACAAATACACTTTTGAAAAGCCAAATGGACTTTTCGTGGCAAGGAAAATGAAGAGGAATTGCACCGAAAAGCGTGGGATGAATGAATGATGGATGGAAAGACATTATAAAAAATTCCTTAAGATCAGGTCTCAAGAAAATCTGAACAGATCACTCCATGTCACTGTCAGGCCTCTTAGATAGGGCAAGGCAGGGATGCTCACGTACAAAATGTTGGTACAATTCCAAATTTATGCACAGGCTCCTTGATCACCGCCTTGATTGGCTGTTGATACAAACCCCAGTTGTGCATCTATTTTTTATATAAAAAAAACCCTAAATCACAGCAACCCAGTCACAGTGCTTTGGTGTGCAGGAAAGGGATGCTTGCCTTAAGCCTCGGGGATGAGGCAGGCTACATATCTAAATAAAACATTCTGACAAAAGAGTGAGAGGGCTCAGAGCCCTCCATCCTATTCCCAGATCTATCATTTTACTGAATGAGCAGTTTAGGACAAGTCACTTAACCTCTCAGCGCCTTCACAGGGAAATGAGCATTTTAATGCTGCCCTCGCAGCACATGGTGAGGGTTAATTAATTAATACTTGTATAGTGAGTAAAGCTGTCTCTGAATGACGGGCGATGATATATGTTACATGCTGAAATACCCAGGGGAGGGGGGGACACGCACTGTGCAAGAACGCTCTGCTCTGCGTTCCCTGGATGCCGCCGGGCTAAGCCAGAGCCTTGGGCCTGAACCGAACAGCTTCCTTTTGTAGCGGCTCAGCACACCACTGAGATGCCAACCCCAGCGAAACCCCAAAGGGTCACCAAAAGAACAAGACCACCAAGGGAGCAACGAGAAGGGGATGGGGAGGGAGCGAGAGAACAAAGAACAGCCACAGCAGCAGCAGTAGTATCCAAAAAGACATGGCAGGAAGGGAGGGGAAGGGAAGAAGCCTGAAAAGCACTTCGACATTGAACATACGATGAAGACCATTCCGTGGGAATGCAGTGCAGAGCCAGCTACAAGAAAGCAGGGGAGAGTGGCTTAGGCCAGAGTCTTGCAGGCCTGGTACACCAGCAACCCTTGTGGGGCCTTTTTTTTTTTACGGATCCGGTGAAGCTGTGAACAATTCAAGATGTGTGCCTGAGGTCGCATCCACATCATGTACCTAAAGCACATTGAAAGTGTAGGGCTCCCCCCAAAGAATGATGGGAACTGTCATTTGTTAAGGGTGCTGGGAATTGTAGTTCTGCGAGGGGCTGAACTACAGTTCCCAGGATTCTTTGGTATTGCGTGCATGTGACCTCAGATCCCTTGCACAGGATGCAAGAGCACAACGCTGCATAGCCACACACAAACTGGGACGTGTCCCACACCTGCTGCTCTGTTGCAAAGGAGCCTGGGAGTGGATCACTTGCAACCGCTCACAAGCACAACAGGCAGCAAAACATCCTTGGCCAGCCATGTCCCACAGCACTGAGGTGAGCATCTTTCTTTAGTTACAACAGCTTTTATCCCACTCTTTTTCCACGACGCTCAGGACAGAGCACAAATTTCTGCGCTCTTTCCATTTTATCCCGTAAAGGAGAGACTGACTCAAGGTCACCCAGCTGGCTTCATGGCTGAGTGAGATTTGAGGCTGGGGGTTCTTAGTCCTGGTCCAATACTCCAACCACTATACTACACTGAAGCAGCTGTTTCTTTTCACCCATGAAATCGCCAGTCAGGAACAGCCCGGGGCATTTTGCTGCCTGAGATGAAAGACAAGATGGTGGCCACCATTTCATACTGTATTTTTCCATGTATAAGATTAGGTTTTTCCCCTAAAAAGAATGTCAAAAATTAGGGGGTGTCTTATACATGGATTTATCTTTCCCCCATTTTCTTAAATCTGAGTCCCCCAAAATAGGGGGTGTCTTATACATGGGGGCGTCTTATAGATGGAAAAATATTAACAGAAGTTAATTGGGTGGACGGTTGGATTTTACTTCAGCAGTGGTGACTGACAGGCCAGCATCCTCCAAAGGGCAGCAGGATAGCTTGTGGATGGACACAGAACAGGCTTCATGGCACCTTCAGCTCTGTCTTCATCATTGCTCCTTTCACCCTAGGACCTGTCACCTGAGGTAGCCACACCACTCTGTCTAATGTTAGGGCTAGTCAAAACAAATATCTATCTATCTATCATCTATCTATTCATCCATCTATCATCTGTCATCTGTCTGTCTGTCTATCATCTATCTATCTATCTATCTATCTATCTATCTATCTATCTATCTAATCTTCTTTCTTTCTTTCTTTCTTTCATTCATCATCTATCCATCTATCTATCATTTTTAAAGGTGATAGAACTAAAGATATGCAATTGTTGTTGTTGTTTCTCCAGGGAGAAAGGGAGGAATTGAATAATCGTACTGAGAGAGACTTCAGTTTTTAAAAAAACAAAACCATTTTTTAAGGCAAGCTGGTCACCCAGGACAACTCACTGTTCTTTGGCCTGATTGAGAGAGACAAAAGAGATCATTTACTTATGGAACTCTTTCTCCTTTCCTGGGACAACCCTTTTTGCTCAGAAAGGTTTGGGAGGGTGTGGTGGGTCAGTGGCAAGCGCCTCTTGGGAATCTTCTCCATTTACACATCCAAGGTCTCCGAGGGGTTAGGGAAGGTCCATGCCCAGAATGTTCATAATACCATACAGAATGTATAAATGCCCTAAGGGCAGAGACGGCTATGGAGAGCATCAAGGTGGCCCCCTGGGGAGCATAAAAACAACACACTGTTTACCCTCGGAAGGAGCCAAATACTTTTCATTGAGTTCCCTTGGGAAGGAGGTCTTGTGCGCAAGAGATTTTCTGCTTGCAAGTACAGAAGATAGATAGATAGATAGATAGATAGATAGATAGATAGATAGATAGATAGATGATAGATAGATGATATGTGATAGATAGATAGATGACAGATAGATATAGATAGATAGACAGATAGATAGATAAGAGAGAGAGAGAGAGAGAGAGAGAGATCAAGGTTCTCTAGGGATTGGGGAAGTGTTTCACAAGCTGATGTGGTAAGGAGGAGGAGGAGGAGAACCAGGGGTTGATGTTCAGAACAGGGCATTTCAAATCTACAATAGCAGAAACAGAGTTTGGGATTTATCAGCCCACTCCTCCCTAAATACACTCTCCCCCCCCCTAAATACACTCTCTGCCATCAAACCTAACTGAATGTAAATGAAAAAAGGCCTGGAACATTTCCCCCTCCTTGAACTAGAACACAACAGATAGTACTACTTAGGGCAGGGGTTGATTGGCAGCAGCTTGCAGCCAGGAAGGAACAAAGAGCATCTATCTTTCCACTTTAAAAAGTGAGCAGGACCTGAGAGAACTCCCATGGTTAAGCAGATGCAGCTCTTTCCACACTCCAAGCAGGCCCAAACTTTGGGCAGTGTGGTAAGGTTTTCAAAGTGGTGGTGAAGTGGCTTACAGAGGGCATCTTCAACCTTTCCAGACCCAAGACCCACTTCTAACTTAAGAAATTGCTCCCCAAATGCATGTTTATTTTTTTACCACGTATTTGCATGGTGGTGGTGCTCCTGCCGTGACCCAACTTGGAATTGGCCATGACCCACTACTGAGTCCCAACCCTTAGAGATTTACAACATATTGCAACATATTTTTGCCTTTCCCAGAGGGTCTTTTGGCATATAAACAGTTCTGAGTGACTGGTGAGGTGGCTCTGACGTCTTACACAGTGACTCACTGATTCAGAGACTGCCAAGACCTGCTCCTCATTTCCAGAGAGGTCTATGGGCAGTTTGTCTTCCTTCACAACTATTTCCAGTATGGTACAGCTGAAGAACTCCAGGGCAGAAAACTCTGCCTTAATAGTCCCTATTGGCTTCCCAGAGGCCTTCAGTGCTATTCGTGGTCATCTTCATCCTAAATCTGCATAAGAACCAAGACAGCAAAAATGTGATCAGAAAGACTATCATGCTTTTTGTTACCTATCTCCTAGAGTCATTTTTTATGAGTAATGTGACTAATAAATAGCAGCAGAAGCAGCAACAACAACACAATTTGCTCAAGTCAAACCTACTGGTTTAGCCCCAGATCTTATTGTAGCTAATGAAACACGTTAACTAATGAAGGTTGAGGCAGGCAGGCAAAGACCATCCCACTCTGTCTATTTAATCCACTTAAAAGAAAGAGAAGGGAAACCTGAGCTGAATCTCTGTATGCCAAGGAGTGGACTATACTGCCATCAGCATATGTGAAAATAAACCAAAATCAGATTAGTGTGAGGTATTTGTTAATGCCAAGGATGGGCGGTGAGGGAGAAAGAAGATCTCCTTGGAAAACTGGTGTCCCTAGAAAAACACAAAGGAGTTTCCATTCCCACTTTATTTAAGAAATTGTATGATTTTGAATTCTGAATTCCCGGGTTATCGTGGGGGATGATTCTGTGTTTATGACTGAATTATGCATGTGCAGTTTAGGATGGTCACAAGCAACAGGGTTCCTGCAGATTTCATCCTGCTTGAAGTGGCTGTCAGGTGAAAAAGAGATAACCCAATAAGATCTTGCTATGCTCCCTCTGGACAATGAGCTGCTGTCAGACTGCAGGACACCGACAACACACTGCACCAAACATACATTTCTGAAGGAAAATGCAAAGTTTGGAAAAGTGGTGTTTTAGAAGCAAGAACACCCAGTAAGTATGCAGACGAGATTAGGAAGATACCCTACAATCTTCCTTTCCCCAATTTCTTCATCCTCTCCACCTAGGGAAGAAGCCCCCAAAGTGAACTGTGATGTTTGCAGATTAAAAGCCAGAGGAAGCCAACCTAAATACATTATAGGCTACCTAAACCTGTATTGTCTGCTAGTCGTGGGGGAGGTGTGTGGGTGTCCTTGACCACTAGAGGGCGCTCCCCATCTCAAAGACAGTGTCAATGTCACGCAGGCAGCTCACGAAATAACAGAGACAGTTAAGAAAAACCCTTATTTCCAGCAGTTGGAGAAATATACGAGCAGAGAAAAATTAGAATATGAATAATAAATAAATCCGGTCATCTATGTCTCCCCATCCCCAGCTGCACCCCACACAAGCAAGAGCTCTTTGTCCCATATGCCCTCTGCCGCCTGCCTGCTCAGCCAGGTGATTTCCAAATCACTTTTATTCTTTCCACCTTGATCTGGGATCCAAAGCAGCAAGCAAACATTTTCTGCTTGACGGATCTGTACGAGAGAGAGAGAGAGAGAGAGAGAGAGAGAGAGAGAGAGAGAGAGAGAGACGCCCATTCAGTGGGGAACTCCTGCCCTCAAAACAAGGAGGCTCCTGCAAGGCCCAGCAGATTGAGCCCACAACCATAGCTCCCATTAACATGCTTCTCCTCACACCTTGCTCCCCCACACAGTAAGTCACTCCAGGTGGCTTCTTAAAGCAGAAATTATTGTTTGTTTGTTTGTTTGTTTGTTTGTTTGTTTGTTTGTTTGTTTGTTTCTACACCCCACCCCCCAATCTGGCTGAGTTTCCCCAGCCACTCTGGATAGTGCCCAGCAGAATATTAAAAATACAATAAAACATCAAACATTAAAAACTCCTCTAAACAGGGCTGCCTTCAGATGTTTTCTAAAACTCAGGTAGTTGTTTATTTCCTTGACATCTGACGGGAGGGCGGGCGCCACTACCGAGAAGGCCCTCTGCCTAGTTCCTTGTAACTTCGCTTCTCGCAATGAGGGAACTGCCAGAAGGCCCTCAGCGCTGGACCTCAGTGTCCGGGCAGAACAATGGGGGTGGAGACGCTCCTTCAAGTATACTGGGCTGAGGCCGTTTAGGGCTTTAAAGGTCAGCACCAGTGATGGGCAACCTTTTGAGCTAGGTGTGTCAAAATTCGCCAAAAAACTGAGCATAAGGGGCGGTGGTCACTTTGAGAAAAAAACCATAATATTGTGATATTTATAGTTTAAATAACAAAAATGTATAATTGTAATATATAACTGTATTTAATAAACCAAAAAGTAATTATTTAACCTAACCAAACCAAAAAACCCTTATTTATCACAAAGTGTCCAGAGTTGTTGAACTTTTGGGGGGAGCTGCTAACCAAAGTTTTGGAGGTTTTTTTTTGGGGGGGTGCAAAAGTTGCTTTGCTTTTGGGGGGGGGGAAGAGAACAGAAATAAATGACGAATAATACCTTCGCTGGAACTAACACGCAGCACCGACATAGTCTGCCAAAACGCCGAAAAAACCAGCACAGAACAGGTTAAAAAACAAACGCTGTTACACCCAATCATAGTCTGCCAAAGCGCCAGAAAAAACAGCACAGATAGGGTTAAAAAACCAATCTCTGGCTTCCAGCAACAGTGTGGAGACAAGCTGTAGGAGGAGCGGGAGAACAAATAGGGAGGAAACAACAACAAAAGCACGAATGGGCCGATGGGGCGTGTGCCAGCAATGAGGGCTCTGCGTGTCACGTCTGACACGCGTGTCATAGGTTCGCCATCACTGGTCAGCACCAACACTTTGAATTGTGCTCGGAAACGTGCTCGGAAATTATGTGACCTTCCAGGCGTTTGGGGGACTCCAAGCACACAGTTAAACTATGGAACTCACTCCCACAGGAGGCAGTGATGGCCACCAACTTTAAAAGAGGACTAGGCAATTTCATGGAAGGCACGGCTATCGGTGGCTAACAGCCACAATGGCTCTGCTTTGCTTCCACAGTGCTCAAATCCTGCTTGCGGATTTCCCACAGGCATCTGCTTGGCCACCGTGAGAACAGGATGCTGGACTCGATGGGCCCTTGGCTTGGTCCAGCAGGCTCTTCTGGTGATCTTTGGTTCTTAACTCTCACCTGCCCCAGCCAGCATGGCCAATGGGGAGAGATGATGGGAGTTGTAGTCCAGCAACACCACAACTTCCCCATTCCCGTTTCAAAGGTTGTCTTCAGTAATGAAGAGAAGAGTACTGGAAAATTATGCTGCCACATGCAATGCCTGTTTACTTACAAATACACTCACTGAAAATTGGGTGAGAGCCATGCAACCAGATAGACAGTACTAATCTATACTGCAGAATTTGTTTCTTCAAAATCCGAAAGCAATAATGAGATGTCTGTGTGTGTATAAGACAGACCCTATACTGATTCTTTAAATATTTCTAATACATTGGGACCCAGAGGTATGCCCTCGTCTGTCCTTTATATGGATTTTACATGCTGTGATACCTGAACCCCAGTTCCAAGAGGTTTCTATTTTCTCAATCAGCGTTGAACACTCTAAGGCTACAATCCTATACAAATGGATTTACCTTCGAGTAAGCCCCATTAAGCTCAATTATTCTTACTTCTGAGCTGGTGTGCCTAGGATTGCCCTGTCGTTCACCCATTATTTCCACCAACACGCCCCCCCCCCTCACACTTTTGTTCAGCATGTGTCAGAAAATAACACATAAACATAATAATGAATAAGTCATGAAATTTATATCATTGCTAGGGTGGCTGCAGCTGCTGACTTCTGCTTAAGGCTGCAGGCAACTTTGATCTGCTGCTCATTTTGCATATGTAAGAAAGTAAGGGGTAGCTGGACAAAATGCAAATGGCATTACAAGTATTCCTTAAAATAAAAATTCAGTATGGATGGGTCACTGGATATGAAACTGTATGTCTACACCCACCACTGACACTGCTCTGACATAGCAGAAACCCAGGAACTAGCATGTGTATGCTTTCGGGCTGTTTGATAATGAAAACTAAGCTACTCTTCCTATTTCCTTATTTGTGCTGGTGGCCAGACTATTAAGAGCTAAATTTGTGGCTCAAATTGGAATGTTGTGGTTTTACTTTCTGTTTTGTTGTGGCTTACTGTATAGCTAAACAAGTAAAATTATTACCTACCTACCAAAAGAAGGGTGTCAAAATGTTTCAACCAATACAGTATATAACAGGAATCACAGTTTCAGGCAATGGTGTGATAATTCTCCACAAGCCCCTGTAAGTGTGGCCACTTCACTGGTTTAGCATACAGTGGTACCTCGGGTTACAAACGCTTCAGGTTACAGACGCTTCAGGTTACAGACTTCGCTAACCCAGAAATAGTACCTCGGGTTAAGAACTTTGCTTCAGGATGAGAACAGAAATCACGCGGCTGTGGCGCGGCGGCAGCAGGAGGCCCCATTAGCTAAACTGGTACCTCAGGTTAAGAACAGTTTCAGATTAAGAACGGACCTCTGGAACGAATTAAGTTCTTAACCCGAGGTACCACTGTACTCATGGTGATATTATTTATTACATAAGGCACACTTTTATTCTGAAGATAAAATAGTGGTAGGTTCTTGAACCTAAATGAACTCCTGATCGAGTTTCCTGCATTGAATGCCCCCCTCCCATTTGCTGCTATTTTGCCTTAAAAGCAAGAATATACAGTGGTACCTCGGGTTACGTACCTGATTCGTTCCGGGGTGCGGTACGTAACCCGAAAAGTACGCAACCTGAACAACCACAAAAGCGCGCTTCCGCGCATGTGCAAACTGCACAGAACACTTCCGCGCATGCGCGCACGGCAAACCCAAAAGTAAACGCTTCCGGGTTTGTGGAGTTTGTAACCCGAAAAGTACGCAACCTAAAGCATACGTAACCTGAGGTACGACTGTACAGTTTAATTTGTCCCTGAGTGGCATAAACAATTAAATGAGTTTATGCAGCATGTATGCATATCAAGGGCCCATATCCCTTGGCTTCCATGTGACACTTTACTCCATGTTTATCATCGTGATAAAGTTATGAAGTTTGAAGAAGTAACCATAGCAAATGCTCTTTAAAAAACACAGCACTTTAAATTTTCGATATACAGTATTCAAAAGTAGGTTTTGAAGCATGCTGTATAACACACTCCTGAAATTTCTCTCATTTCCCTGGCACAATGATCTGAAACGACACCCCAGAGTCTAGATTCTGGCATTGGGGAGCTGCTTTGAGATACTACCGGTATATTAACTTGTGCAGTGCAGAAAGGGAAGCAAATCTGAAAAGAGTCCCTATGCATACAACTGTATGGGCTTAGGGCTTCTTTGTGGAATCAGGACGCTGGTTTTCCAGGGGGTCCAATTGTACTGAGAGATGGACATAGAAGGTAGAGCATGAGACTCCTAATCTCAGGGTTGTGGGTTCAAGCCCCATGGTGGGCAATAGAGGGGTTGGACTAGATGACTCTTGCGGTCCCTTCCAACTCTATGATTCGATGATATTCAATGAATATCAGAAAGCCAAACTGCTGCATAGTCTTTAAGGCACCAATATTTTACTGCATCCCTCCCCCTAATTTAACACAACCAATTATATATTAAATAAACTGTCATGTTTTCAAAGTCTATCACATTCTAAGTCTTGCACTCGGCCATATGCAGTAAAAACTACATCTTGGGGGGTAGGAATACCGAAAAAAATGGGAGTTATCCAAAAGTTCCCTATGCAAAGCAATTACCATAGCAAATATCTGTATTTGGTTCTCACTTTTAGCCTAGATATACTGGCTGGCTAATTAAGGTTCTATGCTAAACAAGTTACCAGAATATAGCCCCATGCAATTAGTTGATATGCATCTCTATGGGACTGGGGTGGGCCCCAGTAGCAGTTAGACACATGAGCAGATTAAGCAATTAATTGATATGTGCCTGTGTGGAAGACAGGATGTATTGGACTCAAGCAGATTTTGTTATTTGCATTATGGGATATACAGCTATAGAGATTGCAAGAGAAGGTGTAGAGGTTCAGGATGCCCAGAGTTGTTTTGCTTCTGTTATGTTGTGATCACATTACTACATAGGAATTACATCCGCTGTTTGGCCAAGATGAAAGAGAACATGACGAAGTACATGCATTTTTCATGCAGTGTGTCACACTCTCGAGCCTACGAGACTGGCAAACACATGTACAAAGCTTGGCCAGGAGCAGCAACAAAAAGCAACACTGATCCACGAGGCCAAAAGGCTGCAGAAAGTTTGCAGATCTGCAACCTCGAGCAGCTGCAACTTGTTGCAAACCAGTACAGTGGTACCTCGGTTTAAGTACACAATTGGTTCCGGAAGTCTGTACTTAAACTGAAGCGTACTTAACCTGAAGCAAACTTTCCCACTGAAAGTAATAGAAAGTGGATTAATCCGTTCTAGACGGTCTGTGGAGTACTTAAACTGAAGCGTACTTAACCTGATGCGAACTTTCCCATTGAAAGTAATGGAAAGTGGATTAACCCGTTCCAGACGGGTCCGTGGAGTACTCAACCTGAAACATACTTAACCTGAAGTATGAGTGTAATTGGTTCTGCAAATCCGTACTTAACCTGAAGTGTACTTAACCTGAAGCGAACTTTCCCATTGAAAGTAATGGAAAGTGGATTAATCCGTTCCAGACGATCTGTGGAGTACTTAAACTGAAAGTACTCAAACCGAAGCGTACTTAAACCGAGGTGTGACTGTAATAGGTGGCAACTAACAGAAAGAACATTTCCCACTCTCCAAATCAGAACTTTGCACCTCCTTCTCAAAGCAGCTCCTTCTCAAAGCAGGGGCATGGCGCAAGTGGGGACAGGGCACCCTACCCCAGCCCTTGCCACTGCCACTGCCTGGTGGGGGCAGGGTGTGGAGGGTAAAGAGAACCCTTCATGCCCTGTGCCCACCTGGCGTGCATGTGCCCGCCCATCAGTGGTGGGGACTGGGTGAGCGCAGAGGGCTCCCTCTATGCTCATCCAACATGGAGGGTTGGCATGGAGGGATAGTAAGCTGGTGAGCAGGCCCTTGTGAAGAGCACCCTCTGCGCTCGGTCTCCCCCAGGCATTTACAAGTGGCAGGCATTCATATCGAGCCCTCCAGCTAAATATAAATGCCTGCCACTTATGCCATTTAAGATGGATGCAGTCATGTGAAAAATAAGGCAGTGGTATAAATAAAACGTGCATCTTTTGGGGTTAGGGTTTGGATATTCGTTGCCACAAACTTGCCTCGCCTGCAAGTTGCCACCGTGCACCCAGGTTATGCAGAAGTAAAGGCCTCCCTTTTAAGGAAAACTTCCCATAAAGGATTAAGACGGGAAAGAAAGGGCTACATATTCAACATTAGCATGTGATGGTGGCGTGAGTGTGTGTGAGAGGAGGGGGGGGATGCATAATGTTTAAGAGTGTATCCCCAGGTGATGTTATTCCCAGCAAACAGTAAATAAGAGAGTGGAATTTGATTCACGAGGGCTGACAGGAAATCTATAGCAGGTGGGCTCTATAATCTGCTTGCTACTGTGTGGCAAAATGGAAAGACAACCGTCCAGTTACCAAGTCCTGCTGCTCCTGGGAACATCCAGCATTCTGCAGATCAGCTGGAGCCAAAGAGAACCAGAGGGAAACACCTGGCTGCATGCTGAAATCCTAGTCCTAGGCTAGAGCCAGACGCAGTAGAGATCTGTAGAACTAGCAACCACTAGGTGAGCTGAGCCCGTGTTTCAGGACAATTTCCTGCTCACAGCTCTTCCTCCTATTTTGCTCTGGGCCTACCTGCGCAGCATGTTATTTACTGGAGCAACAGAGAGAAGGAATGTACGATGAACTGAGCCTATATTTGCCACTGGGTAAAGGAGTGTTCTGGCCACAACAAAAAGGATAATTTTTTTAAAAAATAACATAAATGGCTGGGCTCTAGTATATTTGCTCATTGAACTGACTGACGGGCAGGCAACCCTCAATTTGACCTTAAGTGGTGTGAGATGTAAGTGCTGTCGAACCTACTGGGTACAGCGGCCGCAGTGCTATCAAATTCAACTTATTTGGCTAACGCAGCCACATTTGACTTCAAAAGAGGAAGTGTCTCAGCAATGAAGGAACTGGTAAAAAGGAAGTTGCAAAGGAAAGCCAAGAGGGTCGGATCTCTTCAGAATGCTTGGAAGTTGTTCAAAACCACAACGATAGAAGCTCAGCTAGAATGTATCCTGCACATAAGGAAAGGGGACACCATGGCCAAGGGGATGCCAGGGTGGTTAAGAAGAAGAGGCAGGGAAGCTGCTAGAGGCAAGAAGGCTTCCTTCAGAAAATGGAAGTTAAGTCCAAGCAGGGATGCCAGCCTGAATAAAATATTGGGGAAGGAACGGTAAGCCCTGCTCCACTTAATTAATCACAAGGTGCAGCACACACACACAATTTGAAAGGCAATGCCCATCAACTCCAGGGAGCCCGGCCCCCTCAAATATTTTATTGGGGGGCCGAAGACCCCGCGGCCCCTAGGTGTTGGCTCCTTGGGGCCGAGAAGAAGAAGACAAAATTGAGGATATAAAAGAATATAAACTTTGTGGGGGAAATGCAGGCAGACAATAAGGAATGAAAAAAAATCAATGGATATATTGCTAAAAGCATTGAGAGCAAAAGTGGAAAACCTTTAAATTTATTAGAATCCAGAAACCAGCTAGGGAAGTGATTGGAGGATAAGGAGATTGCAGGGAAGCTAAGTTAAGATGCAGGACAGATCCTTGGGTCTGAACTAAACTTTCTCGGAAAGGGAGTCTGAGGAACTGAGACAAATAGTGGTGACAAGAGATGAAGTTCTGGAAAGAGATTAAAAATTAAATTAAAAATGAACAAATCACCAGGTCCTGATGCCACCTGCCCAAGCCTGACATCCATGTACGGCAAGTGTGAAATTGTTGACTTTCTAACCAAAATATATAGCGCCCCTCCTGATTTTTGTGCTGGAAAAGCCAAAAGCCATCAAACATGGTACTGACCAAACAGCTCCAGTAAAGATTGTAATATATGCACATATACTGGCCAGTCCAGATAACTTTTGGGACCAACATTTCCCACGGGGCGGGGGGAGGCACATATGTAGAGAGTACAATGCGAAAAAACATACCAGCACACCAGACTTTCAGTTTTAATATCTCTATTTTTAAAGGTCTCCTGCACTGAGGAGAAAAAGCTCTAGTCCCATTTGCCTCCGTTTGTATCCCAAACTGAATCTTCCAGACCACTTCCGACACCATTCCCCACCCACCCCTGCATTCCTGCCTTTAAATGACCCATTAATATAAAGGTGATTGGTCCCCTCTTCCTTCTGGACTGTAGGGATGCCAAAATGGCAAAGTCCCCATGAATTTCCCATGGAGCTATGGGAGACGTCTTAGCTTTTGCAGTGCAAGGATATTCTGGGTGTTGCTGTCCTTTCTCTAAGACCTCCCACCCACTCGCCTCCCCCCCCCCCGCAACCCCACTACTTGTTATCTGTCAGTAAACAGTAATTAAAGATGGGGCCTGTTTGATAAAGCTCCTGCCCGCCTTCACATAGTGTGCCCTCTCGGACGTGTCTAATTAAAATCCTGATGAGAAGATGAAGAAATCCCAGCAGCCCGGCATCTGCCGACTCTCCCCGCACTCAGCCTCTTCATTACCAACGACGAGGCAGAGAGATATAAAGGACCCCAGGAAACACTCTGACAGACCAATCGATATGGCCTTTTGTGGAATTTGACGGGCCATTCTGGGCTGCCTTTTCAACAGCGTGGGACAAGAAGGTTACCACAGCACAGGGACTAACAGGCGAAAAGTCCCAGGAATCCTGCCCAATTGTTCCTGCTTCTGGCGACCAGGGCTCAGGGGCATCTCCTAAAGCAAACTCAGGGAGCTCATCCCAAGTTCTTGCACCAACTGTTCCTCAGTATTATCAATACCCCATCAAGCCAATTCGTGCCACTGTTACCATGGCGTTAATGCCATACCTTCCAACACGACGTGGCCCAAATCCAGGGTGCCATCTTCCGGGTCCGCATTCCCGTGTGAGTCACGTGACCTGCACAAAATCAACCCCCCCAAAAAAGTGCTTTTTGTGGGCACAGCGCTCCAAAATGCACGTGTAGCCCAAAATCGTGCAAGATCACGGCAGCCATTTTGGTCACTTTCCCCTCATGAGAAGAAACAGGATGTCCCATTTTTTCCTGGGACAATTGACGGGTATGTAATGCACTCCATGTATCTTTAGCCCTCTCATATGTTGGTGGCTTCAGGGCGGACTAAAGTAAGCACTTCTTCACACAGCGCATAGTTAAACTATGGAACTGGCTCCCAGAGGAGGCATGGCTGGCCACCATCTTGGATGGCTTCGAAAGAGGATTGGACGGATTAATGGAGGACAAGGCTATCAGTGCCTACTAGCTGGGAATCACAGGTGGGAAGAGTGCTGTCATGCTCATGTCCTGCTTGGGGCTTCCCATAGGCATCCAGTTGGGCACTGTGTGTGCCAAGGGTGCTGCCATGGGCCTTATCCAGCAGGCTCTTCTTACATTCTTATCTGTGGCTCAAATAGTCATTGGGTACCTGCCAAATCATGTAGTCATCACAATGTGACAAGAGTTGTTACAGGATCGGGTTCCCACCGCGCAATAAGTTCCTAGGGCAGCTTACAACAAAGTTAAGAATATGAATATTCTTAAAATAAAATGAATATTCTTCAAAACAACACAAAAACAAATTAACAAAGCATAATATAAAAGAGAAGACAGGCATGCCTGGCATGCTTTGGACCATGGGGTCATGAAGAGTTGGACATGACTAAACAACTAAACAACAACAACAATATATGCACTGTGGGTTAAACCACAGAGCCTAGAGCTTGTCGATCAGAAGGTCAGCGGTTCGAATCCCTGCGACGGGGTGAGCTCCCGTTGCTCGGTCCCAGCTCCTGCCAACCTAGCAGTTCGAAAGCACGTCAAAGTGCAAGTAGATAAATAGGAACCGCTACAGCGGGAAGGTAAACGGCATTTCCGTGTGCTGCTCTGGTTCACCAGAAGCAGCTTAGTCATGCTGGCCACATGACCTGGAAGCTGTATGCTGGCTCCCTCGGTCAATAATGCGAGATGAGCGCCGCAACCCCAGAGTTGGTCAGGACTGGACCAAATGGTCAGGGGTCCCTTTACCTTTATGATTATGAAAAGCAGTCAGCAGAGGAGCATTAATGCAATGTACAGAGGATGAAGGGACACGGTGGCGCTGTGGGTTAAACCACAGAGCCTAGGGCTTGTCGACCAGGTCGGCGGTTCGAATCCCCATGACAGGATGAGCTCCCATTGCTTGGTCCCTGCTCCTGCCAACCTAGCAGTCTGAAAGCACGTCAAAGTGCAAGTAGATAAATAGGTACCGCTACAGAGGGAAGGTAAACGGCGTTTCTGTGTGCTGCTCTGGTTCGCCAGAAGCAGCTTAGTTATGCTGGCCACATGACCTAGAAGCTGTACGCCTCGGCCAATAAAGCGAGATGAGCGCCACAACCCCAGAGTCAGTCACAACTGAACCTAATGGTCAGGGTTCCCTTTACCTTTACAGAGGATGAAAAAGCTCGGGGGGGCGGGGTAGAAATCCCTTTTGCTGGTGCCAACATGGCCTAAGGAGAGCATGCCACAGTTGTGGTGTTCCCACTAAGTAGGCCCTTCCCCTTGTTGCCACTCTCTGCGCCTTGGATCGTGGCAACATCTGAATGGCCTATAAGGAACTGCAGGATTTGAACCTCAGTTTGCAAGATCAAAAGTAACTGGGATGGTTCTGAAACCTTCCTAAAGTAAGTTCCAAGGGCCTATAAGGGAACCGCTCTCAGAGGATGGCCTGAGACCCACTGCAAGTAATGTACTCAATATTTGGCCCTTTGGATCCAGATCAGAAACAGCCTGCATTAAGGCCAGAGGTAGAAATGGTGAAGACTCACAAGCTTGCAATCAAGTGGAATATGCACTCAGCTGCTTGGCCAGATTCCTCTATATCTGCCCAGATTAAACAAACTTTATCAAGCTAGGAAGGAGCACTGGGCCTGCATGTGCCTTGCTTGGCTCTCCCCTCCCTTTCTTCTTCCATGGGTCACCTTCACCATGCCAATCTCTGTCAGCTTAAAACAACAGTGACCCATTACATCTGCAACACATAGTTGCAGTTTAAAGTTAGTTTACTAACTGGGTTCTTAAACCATGGTTTGAACATGGTTTAAGATTCTAGCTTCCTTTCTGCCTCCCTTCAACCCTGGTTAGCTTAAACTTCAGTTTTCTGCTATACCCCAAAACAGGGAACTATGGCAACTTATCACCAAGCTCAAAACCATGGAGGGACCTGGTTTGAACAGAGATATCGGGTTCTTATCTCATTATACATGATAAGCGATCTTCAGCCATCTCAACCCTTGCTTTTTCATGCAAAACCATTTGCAGTCGTTTGCGGTCATCAACAGCTATCAGTCAGTCAATCACCCATTTCCACCACCCTTCTGAGTGATCCCCCCTCCCCATCCCCACCCCTCCCCACCCCTTCTCTACATAAGTGCCTGGAAACTTCCATTTCACTGTATCTGAAGAAGTGTGCATGCACACGAAAGCTCATACCAAAATAAAAACTTAGTTGGTCTTTAAGGTGCTACTGAAGGAATTTTTTTATTTTACTTCGATCCAGACCAACACGGCTACCTACCTGTAACCAGGGAACTATGGGTTATTGTCAGTTTCATAGCCAATACACATTCAAACCATGGTTTAGGATCCCTGCTAGATCCCATTAATGTTACACATATGTAACTGAATTTCGGGGAGACTTCTGAATGTAACTACGTGCAGGAACCTAGATTTTCCATGAATGTGCAGCTCGCTCACAGGAGTTTAACAGTGCAGGGAAAAGAACATTCTGTTTCCTACATGGCAATTATAATCAGTAAATGTCTGCTATTATAGCAGTGCTATAATATGAATTTAGCAGTCAAGTGCAAAGTTCCTACAGAGGTGAAGTGGAACAAGCCATGGCCAATGAGAAAAGAACCTGGGGTGGGGAGTGGGGTATAGGAGGGGAGAGATGGGGGGTCAAGCTCACTGCTTTAAAACCACCAATCCTCATTCCCCCAGCAGGAGGCACCGAAGGGATAAAACTGGGATGTTGACGGAGCACAGCCATCCGTCTTGTCCCAGTACCTGCAGTTTGATGGAATGACACAAGGCTGCTGCAGCTAATAAATAGAAGTAATTTGATTAGCTTCCTCTAACTAGTGATAAGATCCTGACAAACCCTTTTTAATGCATTTCTGGAGCAAGATGAAATTGTTTCATTTGGGAAACAACTCCCCCTCCCCCCTGTTTCCCAGGGGGAGTCGCCTCCGAGCTCCTTTAGTGAAAGGTAAAAATATGCCAATCATTAATGAGGAGAGAATTACAGAGACTTTAATGCAATCAGAAAAGAGGAGCCCTGAGGCAGCTAGGGAATAAAACCTGCCCTTAAATCAGAGGCAGATTCTGCGGGAGCACAGAATCAGAGGAGCAGCGTTCTCTCCTAGATAGCAAGGCGAATAACAGCACCAGCACAAACTCACACATGACATCGGCACATTATTGTATTCCAGACAGTTGTAAGTGAAACAAGAGGTATTTCGTACCCACACATTGAACACCAATCTGTTACGCAACGTGTACTGACTCCCATTTAAAAAAAACCAACCAGATCCATTTCGACACAAAACTCCACTCTTTTCCGCTAGGACATTTATTTATGACAACAGGAAGACAAAGTATTTATGCAAGGCAACACTTTTGCAATGTTCAAAGTGCTTCATATCCATCCCCTCGTTAACCTTTGCAGAAACCTGTAAGGTAAGTCAGTATAATTATCATTCCCAAAAATTGAAGATTTGGGGCAAGATTGAGGCTGGCAGAGAGTAGATTGCACAAAGTTATCCAACAAGCCAATAGTGGAGGTGGAATTTGAACCAAAGGATTTTTGGCTCACAGCTCATGCTTTTAGCCTCCAAGTTATTTTAACGCCTCAAGTGTAATCTGCCACAAAATGTTGTGGCGTGAAGTACTTCTGCTCAGGATTCTAGCCATTCCATTCTGTTCCATCCATTCCCTCCCCAGTTTCTCTCTCTCTCTCTCTCTCTCTCTCTCTCTCTCTCTCTCTCTCTCTCTCTCTCTCTGTGTGTGTGTGTGTGTGTGTGTGTGAGAGAGAGAGAGAGAGAGAGAGAGAGAGAGAGAGAGAGAGAGAGAGAGAGAGAGAGAGAGAGAGAGAGAGAGAGAGTCAGCAAGTATTCCTTGGCCACTGTTCAGTCCTCACTGGCCTGTTTGGGGGATTTCCGCCCCATAGGGTTTCCTCCCCTAAATATTCTTTGTACAGCTGTGGTTGTAGCCTATTTTGATTTCAGCAAGGCCTTTGACAAGGTGCCCCATGATATTCTTGTAAAGAAGCTGGCAAAATGCGGGCTAGACAATGCTACCATTCAGTGGATTTGTAACTGGCTTACTGACCGAACCCAAAGGGTGCTCATCAATGGCTCCTCCTCATCCTGGAGAGTAGTGACTAGTGGGGTGCCACAGGGTTCTGTCTTGGGCCCAGTGTTATTCAACATCTTCATCAATGACTTGGATGATGAGCTTGAGGGCATCCTGATCAAGTTTGCAGATGACACCAAATTGGGAGGGGTGGCTAATACCCCAAAGGACAGGATCACACTTCAAAATGACCTTAAATAGATTAGACAACTGGGCCAAAGCAAACAATATGAATTTCAACAAGAAGAAATGTAAAGTACTACACTTGGGGGGGGGGGGGAATGAAAGGCACAAATACAGGATGGGAGACACCTGGTTTGAGATGTGAAAAGGATCTAGGAGTCTTGGTAGACCACAAACTTGACATGAGTCAGCAGTGTGATGCAGCAGTTAAGAAAGCCAATGAAATTCTGGGCTGCATCAATAGGAGTATAACATCTAGATCTAGGGAAGTAATGGTACCACTGTATTCTGCTCTGGTCAGACCTCACCTGGAGTACTGTGTCCAGTTCTGGGCACCACAGTTCAAGAAGGATACTGACGAGCTGGAACGTGTTCAGAAGAGGGCAACCAAAATGCTCAAAGGCCTGGAAATGATGCCTTATGAGGAACGGCTTAGGGAGCTGGGTATGTTTAGCCTGGAGAAGAGAAGGTTAAGGGGTGATAATAATAATAATAATAATAATAATAATAATAATAATAATAATAATAATTTATTATTTATACCCCGCCCATCTGGCCGGGTTCCCCCAGCCACTCTGGGCGGCTTCCAACAAAACAGAAATTCTAAAATACAGAAATCCATGAAACATTAAAATAAAGAAATCCATCAAACATTAAAAGCTTCCCTAAACAGGGCTGCCTTGAGATGCCTTCTAAAGGTCTGGTAATTGTTGTTCTCTTTGACCTCTAGTGGGAGGGCATTCCACAGGGTGGGTGCCACTACCGAGAAGGCCCTCTGCCTGGTTCCCTGTAACTTGGCTTCTCGTAGTGAGGGAACCGCCAGAAGGCCCTCGGAGCTGGACCTCAGTGTCCGGGCAGAACGATGGGGGTGGAGACGCTCCTTCAGGTATACCGGACCGAGGCCGTTTAGGGCTTTAAAGGTCAACACCAACACTTTGAATTGTGCTCGGAAACGTACTGGGAGCCAATGTAGGTCTTTCAGGACCGGTGTTATGTGGTCTCAGCGGCCGCTCCCAGTCACCAGTCTAGCGGCCGCATTCTGGATTAGTTGTAGTTTCCGGGTCACCTTCAAAGGTAGCCCCACGTAGAGCGCATTGCAGTAGTCCAAGCGAGAGATAACTAGAGCATGCACCACTCTGGAGAGACAGTCAGTGGGCAGGTAGGGACTCAGCCTGCGTACCAGATGGAGCTGATAAACAGCTGTCTTGGACACAGAGTTGACCTGTGCCTCCATGGACAGCTGTGAGTCTAAGATGACTCCCAGGCTGCGCACCTGCTCTTTCAGGGGCACAGTTACCCCATTCAGGACCAGGGAGTCCTCCACACCCGCCCGCCTCCTGTCCCCCACCAACAGTACTTCTGTCTTGTCAGGATTCAATCTCAATCTGTTAGCCGCCATCCATCCTCCAACCGCCTCCAAGCACTCACACAGGACCTTCACCGCCTTCACTGGTTCTGATTTAAAAGAGAGGTAGAGCTGGGTATCATCAGCATACTGATGGACACCCAGCCCAAACCCCCTGATGATCTCTCCCAGCGGCTGCATATACAGTAGATGTTAAAAAGCATGGGGGAGAGGACAGAACCCTGAGGCACCCCACAAGTGAGAGCCCAGGGGTCTGAACACTCATCCCCCACCACCACTTTCTGAACACGGCCCAGGAGGAAGGAGCGGAACCACTGCATGACAGTGCCCCCAGCTCCCAAACCCTCTAGACGATCCAGAAGGATGTTATGGTCGATGGTGTCAAAAGCCGCTGAGAGATCCAGCAGAACAAGGAAACAGCTCTTACCTTTGTCCCTAGCCCGCCGGAGATCATCGACCAGTGCGACCAAGGCAGTTTCAGTCCCATGATGAGGCCTGAATCCTGACTGGAAGGGATCCAAATGGTCCGCTTCTTCCAGGCGTGCCTGAAGTTGTTCAGCAACCACTCGCTCAATCACCTTGCCCAAGAATGGAAGATTTGAGACTGGGCGATAGTTGGCCATATTGGCTGGATCTAAAGATGGTTTTTTTAAGAAGCGGTTTAATAACCGCCTCTTTCAGCGGGTCTGGGAAGGCTCCTTCATGGAGAGAAGCATTTACCAACCCGCGAAGCCCATCGCCCAGCCCTTCCTGGCTAGCTTTTATAAGCCAGGATGGGCAAGGATCAAGGAGACAGGTGGTTGGTTTCACTCGTCGAAGCAGCCTGTCCACATCCTCGGAGGTAACAGATTGAAATTGATCCCACAAAACTTGACTAGACAGGACTCTAGCACTCCCCCGCCCCGGCCCTGCTCCCACGGTGGAGTCTACCTCTTCCCGAATCTGAGCGACTTTATCTGCAAAAAACTTTGCAAAATCATTGCAGGAGATCATGTGGCCCGTACTGGGCCTGGATGGAGCAGGTGGTTCCGCTAAATTGTGAACCACCTGGAAGAGTCTCCTGCTGCTGTTTTCTGCAGATGCGATGGAGACGGCGAAGAAGGTCCTCTTCGCCGTCGCCATTGCCACTTGGTAGGCTCGAAGTTGATATGATATGATAGCCATGTTCAAATATATAAAAGGATGTCATATAGAGGAGGGTGAAAGGTTGTTTTCTACTGCTCCAGAGAAGCGGACACGGAGCAATGGATTCAAACTACAAGAAAGAAGATTCCACCTAAACATTAGGAAGAACTTCCTGACAGTAAGAGCTGTTCGGCAGTGGAATTTGCTGCCAAGGAGTGTGGTGGAGTCTCCTTCTTTGGAGGTCTTTAAGCAGAGGCTTGACAGGCATATGTCAAGAATGCTTTTATGGTGTTTCCTGCTTGGCAGTGGGTTGGACTGGATGGCCCTTGTGGTCTCTTCCAACTCTATGATTCTATGATCTGCAAATGCTGGGATCCCCCCCCCCAAGCCTGCTGAGACCTCCCTCATGTTCAAAGATGATGCAACTTTGGCTACATAAACAACAGCTCTCACAACCTGTACATTGAATTATACACACATATATACATGGACAAACGTGGCAATTTTAAATGTTAAATATTCAAAGGCAGACTGTTTGACCATGGCATATACATTACTTCTGACTCCCCTTTCACAATTTGATGCGCTCCACCAGCTGCATACTAAAAACCCCATTCAGAGCCTCAAATCAGCTCTCACCTGCTGAAAGTTGTGTCAGTAAAAGCATAGCCATTCACCTGCTTTCTGCACTCCTTATTAGACTCTTTAGTCTACATACACCACAGGAGAGCTGCCACGAGGTGACACAAACCCCGTAGCTCTGCACCACCACAACATCCAAACTGCTGGGACACTGTGCCACATTCCTGAAATTTAGTGACATTTCCCAACTGATCAGGGAGCTGACTAGTTGAAGAGGCTTGGGGTGGGGCACGGGTTCCGTGCTCCTCTTAGAGGAAACACAGCATTCACATAATTTTTATACTCATTAGAAAACCAACGAGCAATTGTATTCCTAGACTATAAGTGACATTTTAAAAGGTATGGCTAAAACTTCAAATATCAAGGTCATTTAAGGCGGGGGGCGGGGGGCGGGACATAAAAGCTTTTATCCTATCATAGTCTCTGGCATTTGTTTTCCTCTAACAAGACTGTCTTATTTCATTTTATTTAATTATTATTTAGATTTCTTAGTCGCCTATTAACCTACTTCTAGTCACTTAGCTTTTACGCATTTACAGTCTTTCGATGCAAAACGTTTCCAGGGCCGTCTGCAGCATAGCTGCCAAGTTATCCCTTTTTTAAAGGGATTTTCCCTTATGCTGAATAGGCTTCCTCGTGAGAAAAGGGAAAACTTGGCAGCTATGATCTGCAGTGGAACATACAATAAAAACCTGAAACAATAATAAGAAAACATGCAGAATAAAAACTGCAGGAATTTGTTTAGAAATTAAAAGCCTGGGGGTATAAAGAGATATTTCCTGGCCACCAAAGGATAGCAGGCAAGGCTCCCTGATTAGAGCATTCTGTAGAGGTGATATCTTTGAGCCCAACAGGTTCAAAGAAAGTGTCCTGTTGAATAAATCTACCGTCTGGCCTTAGAGCTGCAGACCACTGGCACAAAAGGAGCAGCGTTTCTGTCTCTTTACCTGGCCCAGCTTCAGCTGACTGTGCTCCTGCAGAAACTACTGAAAATGGAACAAGGGGTTGATAAAAATCAATGGAGGCTATGGAGCACTCACAGGATGGAAGAGAAAAGTGAAGATTCTAACGCATCTGGACGAACATTGACTACCAGGCTGCGTCACTGCTGTAAATATTGCAAACTGTTGTTTTTGAAAGTCCAAAGTTCTTTCTGTGCCCTGAATAAATTATTCTTAGGAATATAGTGAACCGTCTTGTATATTGACTCAAACCATTGGTCCCTCTAGCTTGGTAAGCTTCCAACACCAGTAGTAAGGAATCTTCAGCCCACAGGCCTAATTTCCTGTACACAGACAGAAAAAAGCGCAAAATTCAAAAATCACTAGGTTTTTTTTTTATTCAGAGGAAGAATGTGCTCCTCATTCTTCCTTCGCAGCTCCAACTTAAACTCAAGCCAGAGGTGCAAAGGAATGTTTTCTCCATTCTTTCCTTTGAAGTCGAGTCACCTGACATCATGGTGACATCAAGGGTTCTCTCTAAGTTCTACTCAGAGAAGACCCATTGATATTACTGAAATGTTCATTTATTTCAATTGATCTACTCTGAGGTGTCACCTAGTGATTAACAGGTAAGTGACTTTGCCCACCTCTCAAAGTGGTCCATGGTGGAGGGAGCGGAATCCAGGAGTCAGACCCACTCCTGGTTTACAATGACTGGCAGTGGCTCTCCAGGGTTTCAAACAGAGCCATTTCCAGGTAGGGCTGAGAGAGAACCATGCCTGAAGCCCTGGAGAGCCATGGCCAATAAGTGTGGACAATACTGAGCTAGATGGACCAATCATCTGGCTCAGTACAAGGAAGCTTGGCATGTCCAGAAACTACTGCACACTCCAGCCATTGGCTAGAACACAGTGCATTCTAGAAACACGGCGGATTCTAGATTCTATGCCATTTCACCTTAGAACACAGTTTCCCTGCAGCTGCAGAGGTACGAGATGCGTCACACTCCACGGCCCTACACACAAAGCTGCTTCATCGTAAATGACTCCTCATTCTGGTTTGTTATGATTAAAAATGCTCGTCTTCCTGCGAGGCCTTGGAGTGGAACCCAGCTGGAAATTGAATCATTAATATTCCCTCTCCTGGCCATTGCTACGATTTCTTACCTTTTCACAAGCAATTGCTACTAGCGCAACAGTTTATGCTCTAAAATGAAAGGAGGGGAAAGCAGCTTGAGGTCCTAGCTATCTGCCCATGAGAGCCAGCATGGTGTAGTGGTTAAGAGCGGGGGACTCGTAATCTGGTGAACCGGGTTCGTGTCCCCGCTCCTCCACATGCAGCTGCTGGGTGACCTTGGGCTAGTCACATTTCTTCGAGGTCTCTCAGCCTCACTCACCTCACAGAGTGTTTGTTGTGGGGGAGGAAGGGAAAGGAGAATGTTAGCCACTTTGATACTCCTTAAGGGGAGTGAAAGGTGGGATATCTAGTCCAAACTCCTCCTCCTCCTCCTCCTCCTCCTCTTCTTTTCAGGAGTTCTAGCCATGACTAGGGATGAATGGATATGTCACTTTCTCATTTTTTCAATCTTAAATTCAGTTCTCTATGTTTCTGCAGTAACTTGCAATTTTTGAAAAATACATCTTCATGAAAATTTGTCGAAACCCGAAAATAGATGCCCCTTGTTGCAAACTTTGGCCCGGGATGCAAGCGGAAGTTGCGCTCCAGCGGCGCAGCAGGAGGAGGAGGCGCTATTAGCGAAAGCACGCCTCATGTTACGAGCGGTTTCCAGTTACGAATGGACCTCCGGAACGGATTAAGTACGTAACATGAGGTACCACTGTAATTTCTCCTAATTAAAAAATATATGCAATTTTCCCTGAGCAATTTCCCCAAATGTATTTTTGTATGTTATTTTCACAAATATATATGCATTTAAGTTCACAGTTTAGCCTACTATATGCATATAGCGTGGTATATATTTCTACAAATAAATGCATCTTTGTACATTACTGGGCTGGAGAACTCCAATACAAAATCTGGAGATGTGTGAATTTCAAAAGGATGGACATGATTCAGTTTGTGTATTGTTTTGGAATCTGCGAATTTTGTAGATTCACCTTTAAATGTGAAAGTAATTGAATTTATCCTGCATCCCTAGTCATGATGACTGCCAAGTGGCGGTACTGAACTCTTTCCTAATGTTTCCCATCATGCACTTCGCATACCTAGTTTATGCTTCAGGAGAGACTTTGAAATACCCAGCAGGCCTCAAGCTCTGCAGGTAAGTTCTTGGAAACTGGACACACAATACTCATTCCACACTTGTAAGAAATCATTATTTTAATGTGGCAGCACCTACACTTTGGAACTCACTGCCTACTGACATTAAGCTAAGGTTGCCATATTTCAAAAGTAAAAACCAGGACATTCAAAAGTTGTTGAACTTATTTTAGGAAGACCCCAAAATTGTTCAGCTTTTTAAAAATGAAACCCTCAAAATTGTTGTTGTTTTTTTAACAAAAACACCAAAAAAAATCAAAGATTCTGGGCAATGTCCAGGAAATCCTGGGTGTATGGCAGCCCTAATTAAGAAAGCACCTTCCCTGTATTCTTTTTGGTAAGTCTGTCCAGACACATAGATGTTGTTGTGCTTTAATCTCTTTTTTGATTGTTTTTCAAATGTGTTTCATTGTTTGTTTTCAACTGTTTTTATTGATCATGTTCACATTTCTTGCAAGCGGCTTAGAAGTTTCTCTACAATAAAGTGGCATATAAATTTTGTTAAAGAAATAAAATAAACAGTATGCCCATCCTACAACTCAAATTGAGAAAAGTCTACCGAAAAGGTCAGACGGGTTGAGTCAATCAACCATGTTGAGCATGAGGTACATAAGTTCCAGGGGAGGAAGAGACAACATTTGCACTTAAATTTGTGTTTGCCAAAGGAGACGTTTTACCCTGCACTGAAAGGAATAGTTCTCAGTCTCTTCTGGTCTAATCTTCCAAAGGCATGGAGTGGAGGCAGCCATACACCCTCCAAATCACCCGATCCTGCCCTTAGTTGGCTCCAACATCTCAGGTGCCTGACATCCTCACCAGCACTTTTCCACACATTGATTCCAACCTTAGGAAATGGTTAAATTAGCTGGAGACCTGGCCAATGGTAAACTATAGCTAACTGCAGCATCGCCGTGCAATGCATAGACATGATGGTGGCAGTTCCATGGATTTAAACATGACGCTATCCCAATCGTGTAGAATTCGGGAGATGGGATTTGATTCTAATCATCAAAGCAAAAGGAGCACATGAGTGACAGGAAGGACACTAAAGAGTAGATAGGGGTAAAGGTAAAGGGTAAAGGGACCCCTGACCATTAAGTCCAGTCGTGACCGACTCTGGGGTTGCGGCGCTCATCTCGCGTTATTGGCCGAGGGAGCCAGCATACAGCTTCCAGGTCATGTGGCCAGCATGACAAAGCCGCTTCTGGCGAACCAGAGCAGCATATGGAAACGCTGTATACCTTCCCGCTGTATTGGTACCTATTTATCTACCGGTACTTGCACTTTGACATGCTTTTGAACTGCTAGGTTGGCAGGAACAGGGACCGAGCAATGGGAGCTCACCCCGTCGCAGGGATTCGAACCGCCAACCTTCTGATCGGCAAGCTCTGTGGTTTAACCCTTGCAGCCTTCAGAGAACAGAATGTGAAGATTCCATACAACATGAATTAAATACCCGCTCACCTAATAATTTTCCTTACCACTCATTTGTCATCTCCAACTAGTTTTTCTGAAGTTACTCCTTGAGGGTGAGTGGTGCAGAAAAAAAAATCCCCTGCAGCTTATTAACCAGAGTGCTTTTCTCCTCATCTGAGCTCTGATACACAAAGTGACTATGGTTGTACTTGGAGAAATGTGTTGCAGAGACCCACAGGGCCCGTCCGACCACAAGGCAGAGCGGGGAAGCCATTTTAGGCAGCTGGTTTTAGATTTCACGAGAGTTCTTTAGTTTATTGCTCTTGCATTTTAACTCCCAGGGTGAGGCCCTTGTGGTATTTTCTATCTCAGGTGCCAAAATAATCAACATTAGGAAGCCCGGGATACAGTTTCCTGCAACGGTATAACACTTCTTCCCACTCCTAGGGAGCTGCCTTATCAAAAGTCAGGTCCATGCATTGCCCACACTGACGGCTCTACCACTGAGTTATGGCTTTCTCTCTCAGGTTAATGCCAGAAGCAGAGATGCCCAGCGATGGCAGCAAATCAGCATTTTAAAAATTCTGGCAAAGTGCCTGAGCATCTGATCACAGCCCCAATGTATTTTACTGCTCTCTCGCCATAGCTTCAACTTCATTATCCTGCTCATGCTGGGGCAACAGCTATTATTACACACCCTGACAGGTCGGAGTGGGAACCTGTTAATATTAAACCTCTGGATCTCGGTCGCCGCTGCCACTATTGGGTTTCACAACGGAAGTTAACAAAAGCTCACCTGGAATGGTCTCCCGTTCCTAGCTAATTATTCCCATCTCACCTGAACCCTGGCTGGGCTCCCACTTTCCCCATGTCCTTAGCTAGCACCGGTTGGCTCACTTCTCCCACTCTGTCCGCCCCTCCCCCCCCCCGCCCGCCCCACTCCCCAAGGACAAGCAAAGTTATTACAATAATGAATTAGCCAGGCTGCTTACTGCTGCCAGTGGCGAAGGCAATTATCCCACTCTGCGTCCCCAGCCACTGCTCAGCTCCCTCATAAAGAGAGGCTTTTGGGGCTGCTTTGTGCTTTGATTGGAAATGAAGAGATTGCTAATTAGGGAACCCCTGCTGGGACCAGGCTGGCAGGAACAATGGCAAAATGGACAGAGCATGAGTCCATTTCAGGAAGTGGGGGAAGGATCAAGGAATTTGCATGCCTCCGTAATGCAGTGCATCCACACGCACACCATAAACAATAGGGGAGACAATTTTATAGAGCTTTTCACCTTTTAAAGCATGCTAATTTGTTTATGGGGAGGCTATAGTTTACCATGTGTTTGCATAGGTCAATGCCTATTGTTTCAGTGCAAAATGCACACACATACACGCACACACACACAATCAACCTGAGCCACATTCTCTTGAAATACATCTCCCCCACATAGCCCAGCTTCAATCCCCATCATGACTCCTGCTGAATAGCATTTCTTCTATCTAGGATGTCTTCAGTACACAATCCGGCAAATGATGCCTGGCCGCAACTGGTCTTCCTTTTGGACAACCCTGCCTTGCTCAACAAGGTCCCATCGCTCCAGGTTTTTAGGAAACCTCTGAAGACACGTGATTTTAATTGTTGTATCCTTGAGATGTGAGGTGTGCTCTTCTGATGCCTTTTAATACAGTTGCATTTCAGTATTTTTTTAAAAGAAGAACGTTTATAGTTTATTTTTAATGGCGTTGTTGTTGTGCTGCATTGTATTTTAATTGTATGATGCCTTGGGAGGGGTTTGATCACTTACAGGCAACACAAACATGTTTACTATTTATTTAAAGTAACCCTAGTAGTGCTCTCTCTGACCCATAATGGGATATGGAGGGTAAGAGGCAGAGAACTTGCTGCAGAGAAGACAACTTTGCTTTGTGAGTGGAGAAAGTCATGCTGCTGGGTGACTCTCTTGTTTAAAATAAAAAATTTTAAAAACACTGCTAGATATGAGCTCCAGAACTGGATAAAGGAATCAAGGGCAAGACCACATATGGGATGAGTTGGTTTTCTGTTTTTTTTTCTTTTCTGGGCAGTCTTAGAAATCAAGGAGACTTGTTTCCTACTTTTATTTGTCAATGAAAATAAGGCTACAGTGTGCTTACAAGGGAGCAGAGAGATGTCAAATGATGACAACGATGTCACAAAATGGTGCAGACATGTGTGGGACACTGAGTTTAATCTTTTCTACTGTCATCAAGGCACTATCTGACAAGGGCCCATTCAACAAAACAATCTCAACAATTATGGTTGCATAATAGGGCAGGGCGGGGAGAACTTTGCAAATTATTCGTTGCAAAGTATTGTCACCCGCGTGCTAGGAAATGCAATATTGTTGCAACAGAAGCATAACATGGAGGGGTGCAGGTGAACAGCATACTGCAAGTAAGAAATAACAACTGTGCATGTCTGATATGCAAAAAAGGGGTGGGAGGGTCATGTGGCAAAGCTCATGAAGCCTGGATCTCCCATTTGATCAGTTTGCCCCAGGCCAAAACTGGACAATCTCAAGAAAACTAGCAATCTTATAATTTAGTTTAGACCTCATCTGCACAATAATGTTAAGGGCTTCGAAAGTATTGCAGTTCTTTTGATAATAAAGGTAAAGGTAAAGGGACCCCTGACCATTAGGTCCAGTCGTGACCGACTCTGGGGTTGCGTGCTCATCTCGCATTATTGGCCGAGGGAGCCGGCGTATAGCTTCCAGGTCATGCGGCCAGCATGACAAAGCCGCTTCTGGTAAACCAGAGCAGCACATGGAAACGCCGTTTATTTTCCCACTGTAGCGGTACCTATTTATCTACTTGCATTTTGACGTGCTTTCGAACTGCTAGGTTGGCAGGAGCTCACCCCATCACAGGGATTCGAACCGCCGACCTTCTGATCAGCAAGCCCTAGGCTCAGTGGTTTAACCACAGTGCCACCTGGGTCCCTTCTTTTGATAATACATGTGGTCTAAACCATTTTTCGGAACTGAACAATCCAGAGCGAATACAGTCCACTGTAATGGCTTCATGACTAGCTTGGCAAGTTCCCCCTAATGCCACCAAGCTCTGCCGTGGAACCACTAGGCTGCATCCTGGCCCAGAAGGCTCTGATCCCTGGTGTATGCAGGAAGGTCAGTGTTTTGCTCTGTTTGAAAACTGAATTGAAACAATAGGGTAGATTTACAGTATTGTCGTAGGGCGTTTTTGTTCAGCGATTTATTGTGGAGTTGGTGCTGCTCAGGCATCACCCATTAATTGCAGCATCCATACAACATCACCCACATCAAAAGGCCGTCCCATATTTCCCACCCCCATTTAAATCTGGATTTAGCATTTCTGCAGCATGGGGATTTGCTTTTTTAAAAAAATTCACTAAATAGGGACATAATATAAAGCAGTGTTTTTATGAGGACATCATCACATGGACAAAGCTGCACAAAAACTGCATGCATTGAGCAGCACCCTGTCCACACTAAATGGTCATGTGGAAGTGCACCGAAGTCTAAAAGTCTTGCTTTTCTAAAAATAAAAAATAAAAAAGTTGCTACTCACAGAACAGCTGTGGTGATTATTCACATAAACATATATGTGATGTTATGAGCACTTAGTAAAAGTGCTATAAAATAGCATATACCTTCCTTCAATAAAAGTATTGCTATCCATTATATCAGTGCCCCGCAGCCTCCTTTGGATGTCTTCCCTTGTAGATACTATGGTTGAATTACTTCTGTAAAGCTCTAAAGCAGGCACCCCCAAACTTCGGCCCTCCAGATGTTTTGGACTACAATTCCCATCATCCTTGACCACTGGTCCTGTTAGCTAGGGATCATGGGAGTTGTAGGCCAAAACATTTGGAGGGCCGCAGTTTGGGGATGCCTGCTCTAAAGAAATCACTTCAGGTCATACTTCACACACGCCCTTCCAAATTCCAATAGCTTTGTACACTTAAGAACATAGCAGCATATAGGAAGAGACCTTCTGGATGAATCCAAAAGCCCATTTAGTCTAGCATCCTGTTCTCACATTGGCTAACCAGATGCCTCTGGTCATGATGCAATATTTCAAAACAATCCTGCACTTACACACATTTTTAGACTTCTTTCACGTTGATTATATTTTTTCTAATTGTTGCTCTCTGAATGAACTTACTAGCTGTAACATTAATATCAATTTCCTAAGATATCTGCTTATCTCCGTGACGAAGAGCCATACGATTGAGCCTTCCTTATCCCATGCTTGACTACAGAAAGGTCTTTATCCTATGAAGGCATGAGAATTACTGGCTGGTGTACAGGAAGAAACGAGAATAGTAAGGCTTATTCTGATAAGCATTGGCAATTCTGGTGGTAGCTCACACAGAAGTTCTCCTTGTTCCTCATTCAGAAGATCAAACACATGGATTTATTTCAGAAAGGTACATAGCCTACATCTTCAGAGACATGAGTCAAGAATCTGACCAGACAGTCAATTCAACTTCCTAGCCGTTCAGTTACAGATCTTAAAGTCATTAAGCTCAGGAACCAGGGTCCCCACTTGTCCCTAGAAAAACAGGATTGCCCCGTTTTTGGACAAAAGTGTCCCCTGTCCTGTTTGGACTTCAAAAGGGGTGCCTTTCCTCCCATATTCGAGCTTGGCCAGCCCAAAACAGTGGCTGTGTTGCTTTTTGGTGTGGTTGACGAGCCCAGCCTGAGTGACAATGGAGAGAAGGGAGAAGGAGCAACCTCCTCTCCCTCCCTTGCTTTCTCCTTCCTTCCCTCTCCCTAGTGTTCTACCTCAGCTGCTGCCTGCCAGTCTAACATGGTGCAGGTCCGCCACCGCTTGCCCCCTCTGCCACCCCAACCAGACCTCTCCTCCTCCCTCCTCCATGCTCAAGTCTCTTCTGATGCCAGCATGTGTGAGAGGTTGGAACTGCTGCTCAAGTCACCTGTGGGAAGCAATCCCTGGCTCCTGCCCATCTACGTGAGTCAAGGGGAAGAACAGTGCCAGGGTGCTGAGGGTGGTGGGAGGCCGAATGCAGAGAACCCTTCCCCTTCCACAAAGGGGGGAGGATTTGATGTCACGAGAGTGTGTGTGCCCCCCCCCAATCCCCACCTCAACCTGTCCCTTATTTTGCCCAATCTGTCCCATATTTTGCCCGACCAAAGGTGGGAACCCTATTAGGAACACACAAGCTTAATTTTAAGACCATCTCAAGATGGCACATGAGAAGACTAAAAAGAATAGGGAAAGCCCAGATACTTTTACATCAGTAAGTTTCAGAAGCAGAAATGGGGAACATTTTAATCTTCCTGTCCATTCACTCGCAGGAGTTTTGTTTGCGTGTCGAGACCCCGTAACCACCCCCTCAAGGAGGAATAAGAGCACTAGGACACATGATATAAGGTTAATGTTATTGGGCAAATTTAGGCCACAACTTTATTGGTTACAGAATGTGAGTGGTATTGGCTTAGGCATTGAGTAGACCAGGCTATATCTGACTCCTGCCCGCTGTGCAGGTAGTCTGGTAGGGTAAACCACTGGTAAGAGGAGCTCCGCCGATGCAAACCAACTCAAGCTCCCCCCTTGGTTCCCGGAAGGGTCATGCCATGGCCCTAGCCCCTCCCCGGGCTTTGGACAAGATCCACACCCCCGGATTCCTTTAACGGAATACACCTAAACATGGAGCCCCTCCCCCATCAGAAGGTCACCCAATGCCTAACCGCAAAACCTTACAAAGTTGTGATGATTGCTATGAGGTAGGCGAAAACCAAATGGCCTGAGCCAATTTGCCAAGTGGAAAAATTCCTACCAGGCCCTTCAACAGCGACCAACCGAGGTCCATAGCAAGGCCATTAAAGACTAAACCTGCAAGTAAGGAGGGAGAGTGGGAGATTGAGAACACGAGCCAAGAGAAAGCCTCTCGGCTTGCGCCTCTGTTTAAGCTGGTCCCAACCACGTCTCCCCCCCCCCCAGCCAGCCAATTGGCTGGCCGATGGATGACGTGGCTGGGATCTCCCGGGTGGCGCAGAACAACGTCCCCGCTTCCAGAGGGGAGTGGGTGGCCACGTGGTCCACCGCAACTCCTCCCCACCGGGAAGTGGAGTGGATTTCTCCTTCATTCAGAAGGGTGAATATGAAATTGACTCAGTTATAGCATCAAGGATGCCTTCATTTGGTAAATGCATGGCTGTAGTCTCTGAGCCAATGGAGAATGCTGTGCACTAACTTGGTTTCTGAGCAATGGACGGGGTTCAAAGTAGTGGCCATTTGCTTTTCACTTCAGATTCTTAACCAAGTATCCTATAAGTGAGTGTAAGCACACTCAACAATTGTGAAGTGCCATTCCTACAAGCAAAATTCAGAGTTATGCAATCTGGGTTCTATATATCTTGCTTTTCTAACACATTGCTTTTAAAAACCTTAAAAACAACAGACATTCAAAACAAACAAACTACAAATAAAATCTCGTAATTAAGTTTATGGGACATGACTGCCATCCTGTGCATGGTTACCTGTCAAACTCTTCTTGCATATGACCCCACCAGTGCAGCGTAGTGGTTAGAGTGTCCGACTAAGACTTGGGAGATCAGGGTTCAAATCCCCACTTGGCCATAAAGCTCACTGGGTGACCTTGGGCCAGTCACTGCCTCTTGTTGTGAGGATAAAATGGGAAGAGGGAGCATTCATGTACACCATCTTGAGCTCCTTGGATAAAATGTGGGATAGCAATGCAACAAATAAATAATGAAACAGCTCTGATTTCCAAAGATACAACAACTGCAAAAATCACCACATGGAAGAAAGATGTTTAACTCAAACATGACAGAGATAGAAAACTAGGCCCAGGGAAAAGCTGGAAGTACAGAGCAGTCTTCACCAACATGGTGCCATCAAGATGTTTTATTATTATTATTATGACTCCCCTCAACTCCAGTAAGCACAGCAATGCTGGCTAGGGATGGTGAAGTTGTAGTCCAAAGTATCTGGAAGATGAACAGACAGCAGTGGGAAGAAACTAAAAACTTTGTGCAGGAGAAAGTGAGGAAACAAGGAGATGAGAAGAGAAATAACAGCGATATTCCAAAGTAAGGTTCATATGCTGTAACAAAATTCCAAGCAGGGAGTGGGTGTGATGACTTCAAATTACAAACGTACTGTGGCTATGGCTCTCTTGGAGTGTGAGGCGTTATGGAAACATTAGGCTTATAGGAAAGTGACTGCAGGCTTCCTCTTTCACAGCTTGGCAATCTAGTCCATAGTAATGAAGAAAATACTGTATATACTCAAGTATAAGCCGACCCGAATATAAGCCGAGGCACTTAATTTTACCTCAAAAAACTGGGAAAACTTATTGACTCGAGTATAAGCCGAGGGTGGGAAATGCAGCAGCTACTGGTAAAATTCAAAAATAAAAATAAATACCATCCTATGCCTTTCCCAGCTGTCGGCGGCGGGGTGGGGGGAGAAGCGGCAAGGAAGGATCCCTTCCTCGCCGCTTCTCCCTACCTGCTGCCTCGCACAGAGCAGGCATAGGAAGGGGGTTTGGAGAGTCGCAGAACAGCGCTTCTCTGAACCCCCGGTCCTGTGCCTTTCTCCGCAGCCGCTCGCCTCACTCGAATATAAGTCGAGGGCGGCTTTTTCATTTTTCAGCACATTTTTGGTGCTGAAAAAGTAGGCTTCTACTCGAGTATATGGTACATGCCTTATGAAGAAAAATACAAAAAAATTCATTAAAGCTCTCTCTCTCTCTCTCTCTCTCTCTCTCTCTCTCTCTCTCTCTCTCTCTCTCTCTCTCTGGCTCAAAGCACATACTCTAACAACTGGAAAGGCACCCTGGGAAGCTCAGTATAGAGAAGTGTTTTTGCTTCTTGAAGCTCCTGGAAAAGCTATTGGACTATAAAGTTGCTCAAGGGATACCAGAATTCTGCTGACAACACAGGAAAGTGACATTGAGACCAAGAGGAAGCTCTTTCCCCCAGGTCCGTTGGTCTTTCCAAGTGAAAATTCATCCCCGGCCCCCTGTGCCCGAATGTCATTGTGCTGTTTTTGTGACTTTTCCAGGGAGCTTCAACAGAACTGCTAGGAGTCACTTCCAAATGGCAATTCCATATTTTGTCCATTACAGTCGCTGTGGGTAACAGCTTCGCAAAGGAAATTGGGAGATGGGCTATCCTTGTGTAATGAAAGATAAGATTTCCCAACCCTTGCTCCACTCCATTGACTGCCACTTGTGGGGACAGTGTAACGCAACATGCAATATCGCAAGACATTTTGGTGTACATCACAAGGGGGAAGGCAGGAAGGAATAGGAGATGCAAGCTGGGCATAATTTGAAGTTCCAGCTGCTACTGTGTTTCTCCAAAAATAAGACACCGTCTTATATGTATCTGTCCTCAAAAAAAACACGGTGGCTTATTTTCAGGGGATGTCTTATTTTCGGGGTATGGCTTATTTTTGGAGAAACACGTTACTCAGAGAACAGAAGGCTCATTAGGACAGGTTTGGCAAACATGGCCAACTAGCAAATATGCCCAAGGTTAGCACATTCCACTTACCTTAGTGTTTGGTCTGGACCTAAAAGTACAGGAGTGGGGAACCTGTGGACTTTAAGGTATTTCTAGACTGCAACTCTAATAATCCCTGACAATTGTCCACACTTCCCAGGGGTTGATGGGAGCTGGAGTCCTGCAACACCTAGAAGACCAATGGCACTCCTATCAGTCATCCCAAGTTGCTTTACTGCACAATATATCTTATATTGCAGTCCTATACACACTGGCCTGGGTGTAAACTCCCTTGAATTCATTGGAACTCCCTTTTAAGTAGACATAGGATTGTGCTGTAAGTGTAGAAATTCATACTTGTAATAGATTTGACATGAGTCAACAGTGTGATGCAGCAGCTTAAAAAGCCAATGCAATTCTGGGCTGCATCAATAGGAGTATAGCATCTAGATTAAGGGAAGTAATAGTACCACTGTATTCCGCTCTGGTCAGACCTCACCTGGAGTACTGTGGCCAGTTCTGGGCACCACAGTTCAAGAAGGATACTGACAAGCTGGAACGTGTCCAGAGGAGGGCAACCAAAATGGTCAAAGGCCTGGAAACGATGCCTTATGAGGAACGGCTTAGGGAGTTGGGTATGTTTAGCCTGGAGAAGAGAAGGTTAAGGGGTGATATGATAGCCATGTTCATATATATAAAAATGATGTCATATAGAAGAGGGTGAAAGGTTGTTTTCTGCTGCTCCAGAGAAACGGACATGGAGCAATGGATTCAAGCTACAAGAAAGAATACTCCATCTAAACATTAGGAAGAACTTCCTGACAGTAAGAGCTGTTCGACAGTGGAATTTGCTGCCAAGGAGTGTGATGGAGTCTCCTTCTTTGGAGGTCTTTAGGTGGAGGATTGACAGCCATCTGTCAGGAATGCTTTGGTGGTGTTTCCTGCTTGGCAGGGTGTTGGACTGGATGGCCATTGTGGTCTCTTCCAGCTCTTTGATTCTATGATTCTATGATTTGACTAGTATCTTGAAGCCCGTTAAATTAACGGGTGCTAGAACATGCAATTCCCCCCGCCCATTCCCCCCTCTCCCCCTCCCTTCTCTTCTCCACCCACACGTGCCGGGACTCTCCTGGGCTGCCACCAGCGCTGCTCCTCTGTCGCTGCTCCGCCTCCTCCTCCTCCGCTGCTGCGGTCCATGCCTAGGCAGGGGAGAGGGGAAGGTAGGGGCGGCCAGGGCCCTCTTTCCTTCCTGCCCTCCCCCTGGGCTCGAGCCTGCTTTTGCGAAGGGTTAGCGGGGAACAATGAGCAGCATCCCTCCACTGCCACCGGCTTCTTGCTGAACGCAGCGGAGGCACGGGGTAGCAGAGGAGATGCTTCACGGAGCAGGGAAAGAGGGGCGGGCGGCGGGTGGCTGCCACCCGCCCCTCCTTCCCTGCTCCCTGTCAAACATCTCCTCCCCCCCAGGCTGCTCTTCCTCCCCCCCCCATTGCTGTCCCCGCTTCTGTCTGCCTCTGACCCTACACCACGAGGGAAACAGTAGGCAGAGGGGTGGGGGGGGAGAGAGCACGTGTGCGTGACGCCCGCTTGCTGCTGGTCGTCGGGGGGGAGCGTAGGAGAGAGAAAAAGGGGGAAAGCAGCCTCCTTCTCCTCGCCTTTCCCAACCCACCCAGAGCTGAGTCCGCCACACACCGGGTGGGGGGGAGGGGTTGGGATGTGGCGATGGGGTGGGGGTGGGGAACGGCGGCAGCGGGGACACAAACGCCCCAGCGGCGGGGGGAACGCGCGCTCGCGTCTCAATCCCTCACGGTCCCTTCCCCTCTTCCCCTCGCGCCATTAATCGGGAGGCGAGGCGCGGAACGGCAGTTTGGAAGGGAAGCCGTTTAGGGAGAGAGAACCGCATTCCGCCCCCCGGCTCTGTGTGCATCCAGTCTCTGCGTCCTATCCCTGTGTCCGTTGGGCACATGCTCAGTAGCGCGCAAAATGGGACACAGGGAATCTGGACGCAGAGACACTTGCACTTTATTATGTAGGATAGTAGGTCTCCATGTGACGCACTTCTAAAAAAAACCAAAACCTTAAGAGCTTATACTCCAGTTAGCTATCTTCCCACAGACACACACCAATTTCAGGGATAATCTTTCAGTAAATGAGAGCATGGACCCATTTGAAAGGATATGCAAGATTTCAAAACAGGAAATATTACTTTCTTCAATTCTCAAGGGAAATACCAGATTTTTAAAAAATAATAGAAACTTTTCAGCTTGAGTGTTTCTCAAGATAAACACCAGCAGCAGGCCATTTGAGTGCACCTTTATGGTATATTTTTCACAATTTGGGTTTATACACTGCCGCAGAGTGGGGGAAAGCATGCTTTGCTAGACAGTACTGGAGGAAATTTTACAACCAAATAAATCCCTGCACTTGCAAAAAAAAAAGGAGTAGAAGTAATAAGAGAAAAAGAGTATGCTGTGTAGTACCAGGGAAATTAGTGAGAGAAGAATCCAAGGAGATCTACTAAGGGGGATTGGCTGCTGCTCACGTAGATAGCAAGAGAACAAGCTAGGGAGGTGGTATGAATTCAGAATATCTGTTGGTGAACACTTAGTAATGTTGAGATTCAGTGACAGGAGGTACGCATTGATTTGATCGTCGTCTTCCCTCCGCATTTCAGTGACGGAATTAGCAGTTGTGTGAGTGGTTCTTCTTGAAGCACATGGCAGGCACAAGGAGCCCAATCCAGTTTGAGAACTGTAGCGACATGCTTCTGTTACTGTAGTTAGTGAAGAGACTTACCAGCCATGTTTAACTCTATCATTGCCCACTAATACATGGCCCACACGCGAGAGGGAGAAGGGAACGTTAACCTTTCGGCTCCTTCCCCAAAATAGTGGTCCCTGATCCAGATTGCCTGCTGTCTGTTTTGGAAGGAGGTGGCATAGAGGAAGTGGTGATCAAGAGTAGAACCACATCAGGGGCAAAGTCCCCACAACATTGCTTTCCTAGCGTGGCTGTCTTATTGCTGTTGGGGGGGGGCACTCTTGCGCTACAGTGGAACAAGAGTGGGACAAAATACATATACAGATGGTGACCATTTCACACAGGGGTTCCGTTCCCAGCCCCCGCGCATGTCAGTGGAACATGCATAAGCACGCACTGCCCCCGTTGCACCCTGTTTGCGCCCTTTCTGCCCTCTTCCAGGTCTAAAAGGAATCAGGTGTCAGTGATCACACATCAAGGGGATGTGCCTTAAAAAAACACCTGGAACATTTGCGTTATAAAAAGTTGCAGGATTTCAGGAAGATGTTATGGGAAATTCACTGATTGGAAATTAAGCATTATGTCCACCCTGAAACTTCTGTAGCTGCAAATGGTATTGGAAGCAAGGTCATAGATAACTGTCCCAGTAGCATCATGAACACAAATCACCATGAATGCTCAATAAGAAGGACATGTGGAGGGGCCCTGAGACCTCCGCAAAAGGGGCTAAAGCAGGATGGAGACCTCGCGGCACTCCAGATCTTGCGGGACTCCAACTGCCATCAGCCCCAGCCAGCATTGTCATTGTTCAAGGAATTGGGGAAATGGAGTCTACATATGGAAGGGCCAAAGGTTTGCAGATTTGCACCCCCCCTATGCTTCCCCCCCCAAAAAAAAATCTGCTTCAGAGTGTTGGAAGACCCTCAGGAATACTGTGAGGAGCATTTAGGTTTGCAGAAGGGAAAGGGTATTGGCGAAGATAGCCTTTTATGGTTTCCCCAGTAGTGATGTATGGAAGTGAGAGCTGGACCATAAAGAAAGCTGATCGCCAAAGAATTGTTGCTTTTGAATTATGGTGCTGGAGGAGACTCTTGAGAGTCCCATGGACTGCAAGAAGATCAAACCTATGCATTCTGAAGGAAATCAACCCTAACTGCTCACGGGGAGGACAGATCCTGAAGCTGAGGCTCCAATACTTTGGCCACATCATGAGAAGAGAAGACCCCCCTGGAAAAGACCCTGATGTTGGGAAAGATGGAGGGCACAAGGAGAAGGGGACGACAGAGGACGAGATGGTTGGACAGTGTTTTCGAAGCTACTAACATGAGTTTGACCAAACTGTAGGAGGCAGTAGAAGACAGGAGTGCCTGGCATGCTCTGGTCCATGGGGTCACGAAGAGTCGGAAAAGACTAAACGACTAAACAACAACAAGCCTTCTACCTGTGGAAGCATCCAGATATCAGAGCAGGAACCTCTCTCTGGGGGCTCTGGCACACTTTCACAAACAGAAGCAGTCCTTCCATTCACAGTAAAACCAGTCTAATTCCAACCCATAGATTTAGCTATATAAGCTGGTCAGAATGGCACTTCTGGAATGATACAATCTGGGAGATTCAAGCCATTACCGATCCCAAGAGACCTCAGCATCCTAGATAGGAAGGGGTTGTCCAATGAACATGCAAGAGAAGTAGAATACAGCTGTATGTCCACCAAGCACAGTCCACATTGTGAAAGCCAACTCACCACCAAACCACCACATGCTGAAGTGGTTGTGAAATTCACCACAAGTAACACATTAAGTGCATCTTACAAAAGTAGCGCAATTTATGGCTAGCTGTTCAATTGCTTAAGAAAAGGGAGTTGGCAAGAAGTCAAAGATGATAACCAAAATGAGTGCATTGAAAAAGAAGTGCAAAGCTATTTCAAAGCTAGCAGAGAAGCAACCCTCCTTCCCACGCATTCACCATTTAAATGATCGTTTATTTGTAGCTTCTGCCAGATTTTCACAGTTCATACCATGGACATTTGCCCATCTGCAGGGAAACTGTTTGGAAGCATCCCCTGACTTCGTTTTAAATATCTCCCGGCATCATCCATTTTAACACTGCGAGATGATTATTCTCCCTCACCGTCCCCACCCCCTTCTACAGAACTGAAGTTGTACAACAGTTGAAAATGCTAATGGCTTAACTGGTTTCATATTTTTTTTCACAGCAGCCCTGAGGGGGTTTAACTCTTTCCACTGCGCTGAGATCCTGCTTTTGGAGTTCAATGTTTAACTCGCGCTGGGAGACTCATAAATATTCGGAGTCACTCTCTCCCTCTCTGTTTGATTAGGAAATGAGCCTTTAACTCAATGTAATCCCCAAGCCATTAACAAAAAAGACCTCAACAGCTCCACTATTAGAATTTCACTTCTAACCCACAGAGGATTGAATTAGATTAACATAACTACCAGCAATCTGAGTTTATTTTCTGTGCCAGAAAGAAATGTGTTTTCCAGAAAAAAGAAAAAGGAGGGGTTGATAAAAAGATGGAGAGCATAATGTAATGTGGAAATTGAGAGATGATAAAAGTCAGTCTGAAAAGATAAAAGAAGGAAGCTAAATAAGCACAATCTCTATTAAAAAAAACCCAACAACAACAGAGCTGGTAGGTCCTTATTTATTTATTTTATCAGGTGGGTGGTTTATAATTTAAGTAAAACTAGTTGTTTCTTCTCACTTTCCAAGCATCAGTTCCATCACCTGAGGCTCCCAGGCATATATTCCTGGCGTATGCATTCCACACACCTGTACAAGAGCCTACTTGGCACACAACATTTATGAAATGATGAAATGAAATAAAAGAAGAGGGGTTGGTAACGTGGTCAGACAACATAGCATCCCTCGTAACTTTGCAAGCATAGATAAGTCAAGCAGGGATGAGCATGGTATGCCCTTCCCCCAAAATCCCAAACGGGCCCCTTAAAAACTTCATCTGAGAAACAAATTCTGATGTGTTGCTGGTGCAAGTATAATTGTTAAAGAAGCTGGGACAAATTAATAGCATCATACCTTTCGCTTACTATATCAGAGTTCGCCCATTATCTATAAACTAACTACCCAAACATGGGAAAGAAGAACATTCCATATTCTGCTAACAGCAGCTGGTGTTTGGGTGGGCAGGGGGATATATATTCTGGCCAAACAAGATACGATACGATACGATACGATACGATACGATACGATACAATACAATACAATACAATACAATACAATACAATACACAGATACAATACGTGAAATCCAACTACTTTTCATACATATGCCAAACATGTCCAACTAATGGGAGGAGGAGGAGGAGGAGGAGGAGGAGGAGGAGGAGGAGGAGGAGGAGGAGGAGAAGAAGAAGAAGAAGAAGAAGAAGAAGAAGAAGAAGAAGAAGAAGAAGAAGAAGAAGAAGAAGAAGAAGAAGAAGAAGAAGAAGAAGAATGGATATTTGCAAGCATGTGCTGAAAAGAGGCATCATAGAAGTTTGAATGTTTACTGGGAAAGAGATTAGGGTTACAATCCTAAACCTGCTAAAAATGTACACTAGTCAATAAAAATATTAACTGTAATGGGACTAAGTGCACATAAAGGGGTACTGGGGTGTAATTTGTGCATTTATTGATAATGCAAAACCACTCCTTTCTCCACTAATTTGCAAGAGGACCTAATACATTAGTTTTCATGGAAAATCTGGCCTCTGCTCACACAACTGAAGAATGAAATACAGCAAACAAGGAAGGAATGGATGGACTTAATATAAAGCCAACATAAACTAGATTTACAGAGAGCAAAGTCATTTGATTTCTAAGCACAAAAGCAACAACAAATGCAAGTATTTTACCACGTTGCTGTTTTGCTTGTTTTTAGGGGGATACTTTTCCAAATACATCTTGAGTTTAAATGTTCATCTGAAAGATTTTGAACTTGTGTTCCATTACATTAAATCAGAAGTTACATTTTCCCCATTTGTTTGTGCCAACAACCAGAGGGTTTTATGCTGGTGGTCACAAACTTTTCAGGAATATGTTTGCTTTTTCTTACATTTGTAAGCCACAGAATTTTGCAAATTGTGTAGCCTGTGTACAACAAAAGTAAACAGCATTGTGGTATACAGTACATTCACTCAAAAAGACGGCTTTCAAAACAGATCCCCCTCATCTAACCACATAATAACTACTATCAATCATTTCATTACATTTTATGCAAACCATCTCTACGCTTAAAGGAAAGAAAATAATTTTTCTCAAATATATTTTACAACTGTAATTCATTTCATGGAACTAAATTCGAAACATTAACTCAATTCTCTCAACAAAAAGCTGCCAGATCAATTTTTGAGATCATTTTAAAGTAAGATAAAATAAAAGACTGAGAAGCTAAATGGTATAATTTTTATGAGGTGGGGAAGATGATATTAAAAGGAACAACTAAGAAGATGCATTAATAAAGAATTTTAATTAGGACCAAAATGACAAATTTCTGCACTGGAACTATACAACAATATAGATAATGCTATATACTCATTGGTTTGCCAAAATGAAACCCAAAATTGCATGAAGAAAAAAAACTAATTACTGATTCTCTTAGCACTTTTTACAGTTTATGATAATCCACATTTTTGCTTTTACTAGAGACAAGCTGCAAAGGGGTGTTTTTGTCTGTGTAATGCCTCAAGGCAAGCTTCTAAATACTAATCATAAACACAACACATTGACCAGACTGACACAGATATCACTAAACTGTCTTCCCAAAGTCATCTGTTTTTCTTTGGTCACAGTCGAGACATTCTATACTAACTAGGTAACATTTTTTTAAACACAGAGGCAAAAAGCATTCCAATAATATCCTTTTTCCCCCACATGGGTGCATTAATGAACACTTGTACCAAAGTTTTCCGTGAATAGTTTGAGGTGCAAAAAAAAAATAAGTCTGTGTTGCTGAACTTTCCCTTTTTTCAGACTTGATGTCAATGCACAGAAGAACTCTCACCTTCACAAGCCCTTAAACAGAGTTACGCTGTTGTGCACTGGCTTTTTTGCAGCACCAGTGTTACAACTCTTTGCACTCTCTCTAAACAATACTATCTGGCACAAACTTTCATTGATGAAAAACACCTCATGATTAAATGACATTTGTTTCGCGTTTCGAAATAAACTTGCCAACCTTCCTCAAAAAAATGTGAAAACAGACTTCACACACTCTCACACACACTTTAGTTCAGCGAAGAGACGTGCTCCCATAATTTCAAATCCAAATAAAAGGACTGATGCAAGAGAGGGGGGAGCCGATTCCCCCAATAAAAGGTGGGAAATTAGGTACTTACATGATTCAGGTTCAGGGGTGAACCTCAGGACCAGGGTAGGATTTCCTTTGCCCCCTTTCCCAGGTGTTTCAAATTGCTGATTAAATATCTTTTGGTTCCGCTTGCGCTAGCCGGGAGTCCCCTCTGCGTCTCTGTGTCTCTTTGTGACTAAGGACACAGTACTCTGAGTCCCAACCTATAAATAGATTCCAGCTCTGTGATTGATATAACAGGCAGCTGACAAGAAAAAAAAATAAGCAGGTCTTAGGCATAGCAGCAAAAGCTGCTCCACAATGAATTACAGGGAGGAGCCCCCCGTAGCCACCCATGGGCACAGCAAAGGGAGAGTGTGCAGCAATTGCTTCCGCAGCAGCGTTACAGCAACGTGAAACAAGGGAAGCGAAAAGAAGAAAATCCAATATATGAATAACACAAAAGGACCAGCCAGTATCAGTGTCCTCTAAGTCTCAGGCTAAGGCCCCTGGTACAGTCGGCGTACGCTTTCCAAATTGTGGGCATACCGATTCCAGGCCCAGCTTTGAAAAGTTTCTTTTCCCAGAACTGTGTTGAGATAGATACTGGACCTGGAGTTGGTCCTGCCAAGCTAAGGCAGGATGCTTTGCACGAGGGCTGAGAGACCAAAGACGAGAGTTTTTTCTCTTTCCAGAGTACCAGCTCAGAAAACACAGCCAGGGCATTGCTAACGTTTTCTCCTAATAAAAGATTTCGCAGCCTAAAGCGTTTTCAAGCCTCGGTTCTGCATCCTTTGCTTTTGGAAAAACTTTGACGGATTCCGTTATTTTGTTTGAAGCGTGTCCAGGGAAACATCTTAACCCAAAGTTGGAGGTGGTTGAGCTACTGGAAGGCCCAGTGACAGGGGGCTTTCTGAATGACCTGGCAAATATTTGAGGATGAACTATGTGAGGCAGATTTAGGTAGGTAGCCGTGTTGGTCTGATGCAGTCAAAATATATTAAAATAATAATAAAACAAATTGTCCAGTAGCACCTTAGAGACCAACTAAGTTTGTTCTTGGTATAAGCTTTCGTGTGCATGCACACTTCTTCAGATAGTATGTGAGGCAGGGGAGAGATACTCAACCTTGGTGTCTACTAGCCACCAATATTCTTTTGCTGCCCCTAATTTAATTGACTGTATTATTCAAGCTGGTTGCAAAAGGGAGAGAAATTGAATTGGTTGGGAGCTGCAATAAACCCGGTTTTGAAAGTCTTTTCAGGTTTCTGAAATGAGAACTCAGGAGAATATGCCACATACACTTTGGGACACACAGGAGTTTAATGTGGATTTGAAGCTTCATGTGCCTTGTCCACATTACCTTTTCATAGTTCACATTTCCATCTAAGTGGCAGCCCACAGTTTTTTAATGTGGGGAAAGCGGGGAGTAAAACCAATATAAAATTACTCAACTGGAAGTGTACTGGAGTGCCTTGTGCATTTCCATCTCCGGTATCACCACACCCCCTACTTCCATTTTGCTTCTGTCTGCCCCTAGGAAAGGATGCCGGTTCCTGGTATTTTTTCAATTTTTAAAACAGCTCTTTTGTGCAGAAGAGCTATTGCGCAAAACAGCTTTATTAAAAATAAAATTTGCCCTTTGCAGGTTCAGGAAGTGGGGAAGGAAAAGAGGAGAAAAGGAAGCAGCAGCCTTGCTTGACTCGGAACAACACTTCGTGCAAATCTTGAATATTGGGAAACTTACACTTCAAAAATAAAAATAAAAATACAATATAAGGTTTATGTGCCCAGGTAAATGAATATCTCAAGAATGCCCACAACAGACAACAGGTTTCCTGGCTTGGAGCAACGTGTGCTATTTTGTACAAATCTGATATAGTGGAACACTTGTGTTTCAACTAAAATAATAATAATGAAGAGGTGCTTGGGCCACAAAGAAACAAACACCTGTATGCATGCCTAGAATAGACCTTAGGTTTCTGGAACAAAGGATGGGTGAGGAAGTACCAACTGAGGGGAGGAGACAACAATACACAAGTGTTTATATCATTATTCAAAGGTATTATTTCATTATTTATTGGATTTCTTTCCCTCCCTTCACCATAAGGTCCCAAGGCAGATTGCAGCAATTTTAAAAAATGATATTAAAACCATTTATAAGAAGAAGATTAGAGTGGATCCAGAGAGAGAGATAGAGAGATATGGTGTCAAAGGCCAGCATCAAAATGGTGCATTTTCAGCACATGAGAAAAGCTGCACAATGAAGTTGCCAGATGCACCAACTCTGAAGGGAAGAAATTCCACAGTTTGAGGGCTGCCACAGAGAATGCCCTCTCCCAGGACATATACACACCCCAACAAAAACCAAGATTTACCTATGGTTTTTTTCAAGTATCACTTATTCCATAATTCTGAGTACAGTATGTATATGGGTGCAGTGGGTCGGCACCAATCACATGACCTCCCGTTGGTCATATTGCTGCTGCTTCCTGGGAAGTGGAGAGGGAGTGGCACAGAGGTGAAGTCAGCACAGTGCAAGCACATCAGCAGAGCCAATCCCTCCAGTACATTTGCACCATGCCAACCTCACTGCCCCTCCGCCTCTACCTCCTGGTAAGAAGCAGCAATGGAACCAAACAGAGGGCCACATACTGGTGAAAGTTCTGGTCACTGCCCCACACTCTAACTTCAGCACTTATGCAATGGAACTGTAGCAGGGCTAGTGGATGATGAATGGTCGCTATAGAAAGCCTTGGAAATCTGCAACTAGCACAGTGAAGGATGAGTGTGGCTTACTATGTTCTTGTCCAGCCACAGCCCTTCTTGTTTGGGACCATTGTTCACCGGAAGGTCCCAGTTTGAATCCCAGGCATCTCCAGGTATGGCTTGGAAAGACTCCTGCCTAAAACCACTGCCATGTTATGTTAACAACTAGGGGTGGTGGAGGAACTCATTTTGATCCACACCTAGCTAATTCAAATTTTCCGAAACAATTATTGTTGTTATTTAGTCGTTTGGTTGTGTTTGACTCTTCGTGACCCCATGGACCATAGCACGCCAGGCACTCCTGTCTTCCACTGCCTCCCGCTGTTTGGTCAGACTCATGTTTGTAGCTTCGAGAACACTGTCCAACCATCTCGTCCTCTGTCGTCCCCTTCTCCTTGTGCCCTCAATCTTTCCCAACACCAGGGGCTTTTCCAGGGAGTCTTCTCTTCTCATGAGGTCGCCAAAGTATTGGAGCCTCAGCTTCAGGATCTGTCCTTCCAGTGAGCACTCAGGGCTGATTTCCTTAAGAATGGATGGGTTTGATCTTCTTGCAGTCCATGGGACTCTCAAGAGTCTCCTCCAGCACCATAATTCAAAAGCATCAATTCTTCGGCGATCAGCCTTCTTTATGGTGCAGCTCTCACTTCCATACATCACTACTGGGAAAACCATAGCTTTCACTATATGGACCTTGGTTGACAAGTTGATGTCTCTGCAAGAATCCTTGTGCGCACAGGAGGGATATGACATGGCGACACAGCAGGCAGCAGTGGGCGGAGGCAGGAAGGCCTCCCCCTCTCCCTCTGGCCCTCCCTCCGCCCGTCCTTACCGTGCTCGAGGCGGTTCTCCTCACAGCCAGTTTGCGCTGGCTTCACAGGGGCTGGTCCTGCTTGCCCACCGCCTGGCTTTCTTCAGGGCCATCGTGCAGGGACTGTGGAGGAGCCGGGCTCAAAAACCACTGGAGCTCTTTCCGCAGAGCACCCCAGCCTCGCCTCCACGTGGGCGACGAGGGGCGCTCTCAGCAGCAGCGGCGGCCGGCTGAGGTGGTCACTCCTGCCCAGCCTGCTGCCCCCCGCCCCCCATTACTACGCCACTGGAAACAGGCGTCTTTTAATTTCGAGACTGCTCTCACCATCTGCAGTGATCATGGAACCCAAGAAAGTAAAATCTTTCATTGCCTCCATTTCTTCCCCTTCTATTTGCCAGGAGGTGATGGGACCAGTGGCCATGATCTTAGTTTTTTTGATGTTGAGTTTCAGACCATATTTTGCGCTCTCCTCTTTCATCCTCATTAAAAGGTTCTTTAATTCCTCCTCACTTTCTGCCATCAACGTTGTGTCATCTGCGTATCTGAGGTTGATGATACTTCTGGCAATCTTAATTCCGGCTTGGGATTCATCCAGTCCAGCCTTTCATATGATGAATTCTGCATAAAAGTTAAATAAGCAGGGAGACAATATACAGCCTTGTCGTACTCCTTTCCCAATTTTGAACCAATCAGTTATTACGTATCCAGTTCTAACTGTAGCTTCTTGCGTTAGGTTTTTCTTTAGGATTGACATGGTCAATGGTGCTATGCAGAGATGTGTGTTTGTAGCCCTGATCTGAATGATAGCACACCTGTGAGCTTTTGATAATTTGAATAATTGGAGGTGGAGTTTCCTTGCTGCACTGAATGCGGCAAGGTGATTGGATAATTTTTTATTTTGAAAATTGTATTTTAAGTTACCCAAATGTTTCATGGGTTTGGGTGTAATGTGAGGTATAGAGGAATGGTGGTAAGAGGGGTATATTGTATAATAAAAAGCAAGCAAAGATATTGCGGACAAGTTTGTTATTTCATCGACCCTGCTGCTGCTGACACTCGGTTGGTGCGAATGCCCAACATCTTGTCCCACATAGAGATTTCTCAGGAGTCAGATGAGGTGATCAGGCACTCCCATTTCTTTAAGAACTTGCCATAGTTTGCTGTGGTCGACACAGTCAAAGGCTTTTGCATAGTCAATGAAGCAGAAGTAGATGCTTTTCTGGAACTCTCTAGCTTTCTCCATAATCCAGTGCATGTTTGCTGTATATTGTGCAAATTTGCTGTATATCCTCACATATTGTCATTTGAATATCCAGTCCCCAGTGTTGTTGTGTGCTACAGTGCAGTTGTGGAGAAGCAATTTCTCTCTGGTCACATCCACATTGTACATTAAAGCACATTTGATGGACAGGGCATCCCCCAAAGAATCCTAGGAATTGCAGTTTTTTAAGGGTTCTGAGCATATGCATGAGTAAAGATTTGTGTTTTAGTAAAAACAAATCTTCATCAGTTTCCATAATATTGAAGAAGAAGGGGGAGGGGATCATATTTTCCAGTACAGCCCCAGGTGCAAGCAAGGACACAGAAAGCACAGGTGAAACTTTAAAGTATATCTGGAAAGGAAAACTGAAGCTTTCATTTCCATTGAACAAAGACAAATCAAGTTGAAAGCATTAGGAAGTCTAGTCTCAGCTTGCACTATTAAAACAGAAAGGTCAAAATGGTGAAACTCCAATGGCTGCATCCAGACATGTAGCCATTGTGTTTTGTGGTTTTAAAAAAATCCTGGCTTATTCAAGCACCTTTGCTAATTTTAGAGTCCAGCATGCATTCTCATGCATATAGGAAAAGTCTAACCAGACCCCTTAACATTATATTTGGATGTCTTCATATGAATACTACTTCATGTACTAGATTTTTGGTACAGTACATGCACCCCTATGTTTTAAATGTGAATAGAGCACACATGTTTGTAGCAGTGTATCATGAAGTGTGGCACATGTCAGGGAGCAAGGAGTGATTGCAGCTGCCTGTTGAACATACATTCAATTGCAAATTTGAGTTTCACTCTCCATAATGTGTGAAATGGCCCCAATATACTATTTATCCACTCTTTTAGCATTTACTGATCGAAAAGTGCATTTAGATAACACTCCATATATGAAGTACGTTCCTGTAAAATACAATATATTTACTGTATAGAAATAATATTAACCATTACACGAATTTGAATAGTTTGAACATGGAGATACCTTTGAAACAAGAATTATGTCGGGAGTGGGCATAAGGCAAGGGTAGGCAACCTAAGGCCCGTGGGCCAGATGCGGCCCAATCGCCTTCTCAATCCAGCCCACAGGCAGTCCGGGAATCAGCATGTTTTTACATGAGTAGAATGTGCCCTTTTATTTAAAATGCATCTCTGGGTAGTTTGTGGGGCATAGGAATTTGTTCACCCCCCCCACCCAAAATATATAGTCCGGCCCACCACATGGTCTGAGGGATGATGGACCGGCCCACGGCTAAAAAAGGTTGCTGACCCCTGGCATAAGGGGTGTACTTTTATTGGTATACCTATGTATCATAAGCTCCTGTTAACACTTCACAGTGCTTCCTCGCATCTCCCAAATGCATTTGATCACATTCATTAAGTTTGTAAGCTGCCCAGTATGAATGTAAATAACTCTTTGACACTAGAACTTTATCAGTTTGATTATTTTAATTTCTTATAGCCCACTTTGTCTTTTAAGTAAGCCAAGAGGCAAACAGCAAAATCTTTAAAACAATATGTCAGACTACAAGGCAATAAACTGAAGAAGGGCAAGCAAACAGGTGTTTGGGTTACCCAGTTATGTGGTAGTGGTAGCTATCTGCTTTATATTCTATTTCCTTTTCTGCCACGGTCCCAGTGAAGAACGTGGTACAACTGCATCTGGAATACTGTGTATAATGCTCAAAAAGAGTATTGTGCAATTGGAAAAGGTTCAGAAAGGAGCAACCAAAATGAGCAAGGGGAGGGAATGACTCCTCTATGAGGAAAGGTTGTAGCATTTGGGACTTAGGGGAAATGTGCGTAATGGGTGGCATGACAGAAGTTTGCAAAATTATGCATGGCATGATTTAAGTGGGTAGAGAAAAGTTGTTTGAATAATAATAATAATAATAATATTTATACCCCGCCCATCTGGCTGGGTTTCCCCAGCCACTCTGGGCGGCTTCCAACAGAAAAATAAAATACAGTAATCTATTAAACATTAAAAGCCTCCCTGAACAGGGCTGCCTTCAGATGTCTTCTAAAAAATCTGGTAGCTGTTTTTCTCTTTGACATCTAATGGGAGGGCGTTCCATAGGGCGGGCACCACTACCAAGAAGGCCCTCTGCCTAGTTCCCTGCAACTTGGCTTCTCGCAATGAGGGAACCGCCAGAAGGCCCTCGGCACTGGATCTCAGTGTCCGGGCAGAACGATGGGGGTGGAGATAACACTAGAAATTGTGGCCTTCCAACGAAGCTGAGTGTTGGAAGATTCAGGGCATATAAAAGTAAGTACTCCTTCATGCAGCACACAGTTAAATTATGGAAATTGTTCCCACAGGAGGCAGTGAAGGCCACAAAATTTAGATGGCTTTGAAAGAGGATTGGACAAAGTCTAAAGGCTCTTGGTGGCTACTAACCATGTTGGCTATGGTCTCCCTCACAGCTGGAGGTAGCAATGCTTCTAAATACCAGTTGTTGGACGCTCATGTTCTACTCCCTGGTTTCCCACGGGCATCTGGTTGACCACTGTGAGAACAGGATGTTGGTCTAGATGGGTCATTGGTGTGATTCAGCAGGCTCTTCTTGTAATCCCCCCCCCTTTAAAGCATTAATGAGCATTAATTCTGATTTGTTTGCGAGAAGGTTACACAAATGGTTACTTGCTTGCTTTATTACTGGCTCTTCACCATAAGGTCCCAGGGTGGGTCATACGGCAATAGAAAAATACAATTTTAAAAACTGTTTAAAATACATTCAAGCTACAAGAATAGTGTGGGGGTCCTGAAAACATATAAATCTCTAGTGCCAAAGCAAATGTTATCTCACTCTTTTTGGTGCCTTTTCCCTTCACTTTCTTCACTGCAAGAAAGTGCAATTTAGCAGGGAAACACGTTTGTTGAGCGAGACTGCCAAATCAACCTTATTTGTTGCAACCTGAATTTGCTGTCATGTGATTGAATCCCACCCCAAAATAGCCAGAGTCTGGAAGCACCCTATGACTCCAAGTAACATGCTGGAATTTTTTCCTATCTTCGGCCTGCATAAGACCAGATGGCTTCTTGCCTGGCAGCAATTTTTTCCTGGCTCCTGACCAAATTAAAAAGGCCAAGAAGGCAGGAGTGGGCATGGCTCGTGAGACCTCAGGCAAAGGAACAGAGAGGCAGAAAAACCTGTGATAACTGGGAGGAAGCCCTACCTTCCCTCTTCCTTTCTAAGAAAAAGACAAGTTTCATCCATATTGAGCTTATGAATATTGCCCCACATCTCACTGGGACATCTTCAGTATTGTCCTAACTTTCCAAAATTTGCATATTAACATGGTACTGGGCTGGAGGCAGGGTTCTCATGACTCTCCCACCAAGGTGGTCCTTGGTGATCCTCATTTCATTCCACTTTATGATGATTTCTTTTACACTCACATGTACTTTGTGGCTATGCTTGCAGTAAACTAGCCTGACAGTGCCTTGCAGTAAACTAGCCTGACCCCCACCCCCCACCCCGATTAAGAATATTCACAATCACATTCACACATGCACTTAACACCCGCATGCAGTACTTTTCACTAGTGCAGGAGGAAGCATTCCTAGTGTACCTCAGATGTGTTTAAGGTCAGGCTCAGAAAAGGGTTCTGGTTTCATGTTCTCAGTAACCTTGGAGATGTGTAGAAAGGGGGTGGGGAGGCAGCGTGTCTTGAGTACTTTTTATTCTTTTAAGCAAACAGCTATTGTAATAAGGAACACGCAAAGTCTGATAGCAGGATAAAAAGTGGAAAGATAAAGAGATTGAAAGTTTAACCAGTTCTGAAGCCGGTGCAAATAAGGAAAAAAAGTGAGCAGCCAGACACAGTTCCCTTATACAATCTCAAAGTAAATTTCATTGGAAGAAGGAATAAAATTAGTGTCGGAGATGGGTTCAACCACAATATGTAAAACTTCAGATCAAAACTTCCACCCAGCGTGAAGATGCAAAGTGATGGTTTAGTAGTCCAATAGGAAACAGACCACCTTCTGAATTCCAGTTTGGCTTACGGTACTACCACTTTATTTACTATGATATCTATATAGTGCTTTCTACGTACTTGCAATGTGAATAGTTGACTGAATGGAATACCATCATGTAGTCAGCTGACCTATACAGGAGTTTCTTGTAACCCAGTCAGCTGATCCACTGAAATATCATCTGGTCAGGTCATAGAGAAGAGCTTTCCTTCGCCTTTTTTTAACAGAAAAGGTGATGGAAGAAACCAGTGCTTTTTTTTTCTGAGGGGAGGCAGTGTTGTGCATGCCCCTAAACATTTTGTGAATCTAAGTTTGACCTCATTGAGGGGCAGTATTTCAGTATGAGTAGAAAAATGAGAGTACCCCTAAACATTTTAATTTTTTAGGGGGGAAAAGCACTGGAAGTAACAAGATAAAAGTTAACTCCAGATAAATTAACATATGAGAGGTATTAATGTTCCATGGCTGCACAGCTTGCGTTTGGTGTTGAATTTAAATTCAACCCTGAATGGAAGCCCCTCTGCCAGGGAACAATCTGGCAGAGGCAGATTTAGGGCAGTGTGATCAGTTTTGCCATGCTGGGCGCCAATCCTAGGGGGCGCCACAGGGCACTGCAACGATGACATAGTGAATTGAACAGAATGGAAGAGAAGAAGAAGAAGAAGAAGAAGAAGAAGAAGAAGAAGAAGAAGAAGAAGAAGAAGAAGAAGAAGAAGAAGAAGAAGAAGAAGAAGAAGAGGAAGAGGAAGAAGAGGAAGAAGAAGGGGGTCACCAAATTCTGGCCTTGCAGAGGATGCCCCTGAAATTTGAAAGATCAAAGTCTGCCTCTGAATCAGGGGTTCACAGCTTAAAGTGTTCGCTTTTTGGATCTAGCCTGCCAGACAAAAGTGACGTCATAGAATCATAGAATCATAGAGTTGGAAGAGACCACAGGGGCCATCCAGTCCAACCCAAGCAGGAAACACCATCAAAGCATTCTTGACATATGCCTGTCAAGCCTCTGCTTAAAGACCTCTCACCCTTGCTTTAGAAAGAATGTGCCCCAACCAGAACAGGCTGTTTGTCTACTTCTGTTCCAAAACTTAAAGTTCTATGCAATAAATAAATAAATATTCCATTTGAAAACATCGAAACAAACCCAAATTACTTTCTGCAACTGGGCCAATCTGCATACCCTTGTTCCCTTTGGAAAAGCCTGCACATATATTTTTAGGTAACCCACTTACTCTGTAGTTACTCCTTGTGTGAAATGCTTTTTGACATCTTTATATACTACTCATGTTTTAAAATCTGCTTTTCATATTTCCTTGTCACCTGTCACCAGCCATACAAGCCTGTCTTTTCCCTCCACTCATCTGCCCATTGCCCAGAATTTCAAATCAAAACAGGATCAATGCTCTGCTGCAAAGATTAGCCAATGTGGCGCCTTCCCGATGTTGGACTCCAGCTCAGTCCCAGCCAGTATGGCCAATGGTCAGAAGCGATGAGAGTTGTAGTCCAGCAACATGTGAAGGGTACCATGTTGGCTACCCCTGAATCACAATGACATTAGCTTCCTTGGCCATGTCTTTCTGTTTCTGGAAAAGATAAAAAAAACAGTCCTCCTTAGCTGCTATTTTGTTAAAGAAATGCAAGACCAGCGTCAGGACAGGTGAGGTCCACTGGGAGGAAACTAGCATGTGTTCAAAAGGATGCATTTCATCAAATTAAAGTAGCACAAAAGTCTCTGAAGCACGCAGTTCAAACAAATATGAGCTGACTCACACTTTGCGCAAGGATCATGTTTGCTACAATTAGGACGTATCCACGCTTACCTTTTGCCTGGCTCTTTCCAGGCACAGATCCTGCACTTAAAAGATCAGATTCAGAGTGTTTATTTGTTCGTTCATTTCTCTGAACTGAAGCTTTCCCCACAGAAACCCATTTTTAAGCGCTTGATCAGAGCAAACGTCAATTTGGGTTTTCGACAGATTGCCATTTGCTCCGACTGAGCTTTAAGGAGCTGGTTTCGGGGGGGGGGGACTCCAGGGTGCTCAGATAGTGCCTGGAAAGAGTGGAAGAACAGTCAAAGTGGATAGGCCCTACAGTTTGGGGTTCTGTGAGACTTTGGGAAGTCATATATATATATATATATATATATATATATATATATATATATAATAAAAAAATTCCTTCAGTAGCACCTTAAAGACCAACTAAGTTTTTATTTTGGTATGAGCTTTCGTGTGCATGCAAACTTCTTCAGATACCGAAAGCTCACGAAAGCACACGAAAGCTCATACCAAAATAAAAACTTAGTTGGTCTTTAAGGTGCTACTGAAGGAATTTTTTTATTTTACTTCGATCCAGACCAACACGGCTACCTACCTGTAACCATATATATATATGTTTGTCTGTGTGTGTGTTGCAACACAAAAACACACAAAAGAAAAGAAAATAAACTTAAAAAGAAAATACAAATACCAATGCAAATACAGATACAAATACGAAACAAATAGTGAACATATAACCCTATTTCAGTTCTTCTTTTCTTCTAATTGGCTTCCTTCATCCTCAACACAGGTCTGCTTTCATCTTTGATAATCTGTTTCCTTCTCCTTTCGTTTTTTTCAACTTTTCTTTCTTAGGCTTTTACACCATAATTTGTTTTGCTAAAGTTAATCAAAACAAGTCCAGGTATTAATCTGAGGGCACTGCTTCTTGAGATAATCTCTATATTTCCCCCATTCCTTTTGAAATTTTTGTTTAGATTCGGGACGTTTTGGGGGACGAAACAAATAAAAGCCTTGTTTTTGCAAAATTGCTTACATCAGCATTCATTAAGAATACATCAATAGAAGACATCCAAATGTCCTAATAGGCATGTCCAGTAGATGTTTATAAGAAATCTGCTCAAAAAATAACAAGGGCAGTGAGGTCCTCAGACCACTGCATAATAGACAGAGGGTGTTCTCTTTCCAGGCAAACGTAAGTGTTTGTTTGTTTGTTTGTTTGTTTGTTTGTTTGTTTGTTTGTTTGTTTGTTTTAACCCTCACATGAAACCCTGTGAATTCCAATTGACCAGAGGCGATTATGGGCAAAATGAATGCAAGTGTACCATGGAAAGTGATGGCTTGCTCAAACCATATTCAAATCGCAAGTTCTTCTGTCTCCATCATTTCCTTGACATTTTCATTTTCATCTTCGTCTTCGTCTTTTTCTCTTTTCTCAAGCACCTGCTTTTCCCTCTATCTTAAGCTGTTATTCTAGGTGAGAAGGCTTATTTCAGCTTTTCTCTTTATGCTAACATTTATTGCTTAGATCTGTTCTCCCTACTTCTCTCCTCCCCACCCCCTTCATGCCTCTGCTAGTTCTCTGCTCCTGTCTCTCTTTCCTCCTCCTTTTATTTTGCCCCACAAGCAGATCTTCTTGCATGTCAAAGGCAGTGGGAAGTAACCTAATTAATAGTCATTTGATAGACTAACCACCCCTGCTGTCCCACCGGCAATTCAACAATCTGCCCTGCAGTCAGGGAAATATATCTATGCTCATTAATAAAAACTAAGGGAATTTGGGGACAAAAGAAGCTGGGAATCCCATCTAGGTGCATGTTTTTCATCCCAGAGCTAACAATAGCACTTCCCACCTCTATGTTCATAGCTTGTTTCAGTAGTACAGCTGTTTATCTTGGCTTCTAGTCCTAAGAACCACATTACGTAGATCTGGACTTACATTTATTTGACTGAAAAATCCAACACAGGTTTGTTTTTTTCCCCCTCTCTCTCCCTCCTACATTAGGTTTATTCAATTTACCCGTTGCTTCCCACCAACAAGTCCCACAGCGATTTACAAGCCACAGCAAAACAGCAAAATAATAAAATCCCAAACGTGATTAAAAACAGATTTAGCAGGTAAGTGGTCCTAACTGCCCTCGGGCACAGAAGGGCTATCAGATGGAGTGCATCGCTGCAGTTGTGGAACTCGGCACCAGCTGTGTCCATCCTATTCCTCTCCTCTCCTCATCTTGCTTCTTGTGACTTCGGACTTATTGGTGAGCAAAGCAAAACCCAGAACTGCTGCCGCAGAGGGGAAAGAGATCAGTCCGAACCACTAAATCTCATTACTCCTCTGCCCAAAGCTCTCCATTTTAAATGATGGCAGCTTAGTTCTTGTCTGCTATATGGGGGGGGGGATGACCATTCTGAAGTTTAAGTGCCAGGTAGCATTATCACCAGTTATTGTAGTTTTGAAAGAGCTGGTAATATCCCTTGCTTTGTAATTTCACTACAGCCATGGGGAGCCTGTGGACCTCCTGGTGTTGTTGAACTACAGTTCCCATCACCCATTACTATTAACCATGTTGGCTGGGGCTGATGGGAGCTGGAGTCCAGCTATATTTGGGGGGCCACAGGCTCCCCATCCGTGTTTCTACCTAGTAAGGACAGCATCTCCCATCCTGACTGATGCTCTTTGACCATCTCATTAAGAAACATAGTGTTATGAAGGAAATTGAGTTTTGGAGAGTAGTCTGACTCATTCATGTTCCCTTTCCCTAAAACAGGGGGGAAAGGAAATGAGCAGCAGAAGAAAAGATAGGCCTAGAATCTGAGAAGACTATCCAGCCACACCTAAAGAGTTAGATGGCTGTTACTAGGAAAGACTAGGAAAGGGAACATGAAAGCTCATACCAATGACAAACTTAGTTGGTCTCTAAGGTGCTACTGGAAGGGGGGGGAATTATTTTGTTTCGACTACGCCAGACCAACACGGCTACCTACCTGTAACTAGGAAATGAGTGCCTTTGAACTCAGTGAGATTGGCACCACACGCCCTAAAGATGTAATTCTGGCAACAACAAAAAAACTTATAAGAGAAGAAATATTATTATAGTGACAGCACTCACCCTCAGTAAATCTGACCGATACACTGGAATAGCAACAAAAAAACAAAAACACCATTCCTTCTTGGACACAAATGTAGATCTGTATGTACACATATGTAAAAAAACAAACAAACGTATCTACGAGAGAATAAGCACCTAGTGTTGATGTTTAGAGCATTTTAAAAGGTCACTTTTTAAAGACCCGACATCCTAGTATACCTCATAACACTGCAAGCAATAGGAGACTTCCTAGAAAACGTGATTTCCTTGTTTCCTCTATCTCTGTGACTGACCACTTACTCCTGCCACTAAATAGTTAGTTCCTGCCACTAAATAGTTAGTTCCAGAAGTCCAGGGTCCTGGACAGAACAAATAAAAGATATGCTTCCTGCCTAGTAGGTTGGAAACCTAATTTTCTACCTGCAGTGTAAATGCACCTGCCTAAGTACTGTGAATAAGTTTGCTTCACATCATTTTCCCTTAAAGCACTACAACATCAAGCTAGTCTGTCGGCTATTAACCACATCCCATCTGTCACACCTTCCAGTGTTTTTCTTCAACCTTTGGTTTTTTCCCCTACCTTTCAGCACTTCCTGGTCTTCTTTTTCCTGTCCTCTCACTTCCCTGGTTACCTTTCCCCATGGACTGCATCCTCTCTCGCCTTCCTGTTGCCCTACCCCCTACCCCAAAATGCTTGTACCTCATCTCAGTACACAATGCATTTATCACATGGTGAAGTCTTTCATCTACCACATAAGGCCCTGTCCACAATGAATGGAGAAAAGGCCAAGGGAAGGAATTAAGGGAGAATTTAGAGGAAGGTAAGAGAGAAAGATGGAGACAGAGGAGTGGGTATAGAAAGGGGAGAGAGAGGGGCCATAAATTCCCTTCTAATTCCAAATAATTCCGATTACACGGATGAGTAGTTTTCAATCAGAAAGATAATCTCAAAGATAGATGGCAGGATAATTGCTCGTCGGCGCGACGTAAATATTGTGTCGTTTCTATTAATCTCAGCGAATCGGGTGTCAGAGTTGTCACTCATTCATCAAAACAAATTAAAAAAAACATATTAAAAAGAGAGAGATGCCGGGAGGAGGAGGGGGAATGTGTATCCAACCAACAGTGAGAGGGCCTATTGCTCAGTAATGAATGTTGCTTACATGCTATTTGTATTTTTTATTTTAGAAGAGCCTGGAGGTAACCAAGGCTGTAGGTCTTTATTAACCTTCCTATTGGAATAGAAACAGCCACAGAAGAGGGGAATGTGCCACAGCAGAGCAGCACAATGGTTGCTGCAGGTGAGGGAAAGATGGGGACGAGGCCAATTATGAGCACTTGCACGGAAGACCTTAGTGGTGTCACCAAATCTGGATAAAAGGCTTTGGGGGATCCCAGGGGGGGAACCTGCAAGGACCATTCACAAGAGTGATAACTGAGCAGGGGACACGGAAATGCCTAAAAGGATAATAAAGGAAGGGCAAAACGGGGCTGGGCTGGAAACAATATCGAGCAACTGTTTCAGACTACAGATTCCTGAAGGGGGTGCTATTTTCCTGGCCTTTGATTTCCATTTCTCTGTATTATTAATGGTATTATTAATGGGGGGGGATTCCAGCCAAAATCAGGGATAGGTGCCATTTTGAATGTTTCCTTGCATGCATAATTGTCTAGACTCTAGAGAGACCTGGCAGTGAGGAAGGACTACTCAATAAAAGTGGGGAAAGGCTCAAAGGAGCTGATTTGAAGTAAATTTTCGGTATACAGAACTATAGAGGTGTGATGGATACTGAGCTTTGAACTGGATCATCTCTGTCAATTTCCCATATGCAAGCCAAAGTGGACACTCTGCTTTCCTAGAATTAAGGTTGGTTATCTTGTGTACATATGTGATTCTCTGCAGTAGCGAAAGATCCATAGACAGAGGGATAGGGAAGTTTTAGCCGCTCTATTTGTAGTGTTTGTCCTATCATTCATCAGGAACCACCACTCAACTCCATAAGAAACAGATTGCATCACACTGCCCAATGCACAATTGTAGCTAATGAAATCAAACAATGAGGTCACCATTACAAACTGACCCAGGTGGCTGATCTCATCCTTCCTTCTTTGTTCAAGGGGGGGAGATGCAACAAAATGAGCACTTCTGCCATTGCTTGAAGGGAAGACATGCAACAAGGATACGTGCTTGCCTTTGCATTGTTATTCAGAAGTAAATTTATAAAGGTAGACTACAGCTGCAACTCTACCACTTGGGAGTAAGCCACATTAAACACCGTTTAACTTGCTTCCAAGTACATATGCTGAGGGTTGTGCAGCATGACAGGCTGTTAAGTGAACAATGGCGTGGGCAACACAAGGTCTTCTTGCAAAGTGACAGCCATCCAGTGTTCGAGGGGACTCATCTTCTTGAGAACGAGTGTGCTTTGTTTCAGGAAGATCATTCCCATTGGGTCATAGGTGCCCAGGGTTGGGATGACAACACAGACCCCAAAGTTCAAACAACTCTCATTCATTTCAGCTTTACTGTCAATTTCAAGAGTGTCTTTGGCAATTCATTTCTCAGTGGCTGTTAAAAGTTGGTCTACTTGTCACATTGGAAGTGGTTGCATATTAACCAGAGCTAACATGCACCACCCCCACCCCCACTCTTGTTTAATGTCAGTTTCCGTTTCTAGAGTGATTTTGGATGCATGGAGCAGAAAATGAAAGATACTGTTATATACTATTTTAAAGCATTTGAACGCTATGCAGTATTCTGAGTTATGGAACCAAACTGCAGGTGACCCCTGTATTTCACTAAGGACCTGAGAAAGCCCAGTGACTTTGCTCCCTAAATAAATATGAAAACAAATGGTAATATTGTATTCCCATGTGTTTTGGCTTTTCTGGTCATTCAAAAGTATTTGTCCACTAGAATTTCTTTTGGGTGGGGAGGTGGATCTCAAGGAACAATCAACGATGCCAAGGTATTTCCACATCATCTTACCTGATGTGGATCCAACAATATACCTGAAGCCAATGGCAGGTGTTTTTTTCCACCTAGTTCCGTCACAAATTCTCCTTCTAAGCCCTTTGGGAAGGAAGGAAACCTGTCCCAGGTGCACTTCCAACCTATCAATCCTGCAAGCAACGCAATATCCGCTGGGGAATTTCAGCTGTCATTGTGCCTCTGGTCTTATCTCACCGTCTCCTGGTTTGCCCACTGCCCGGTGAAATGTCATTTCTTTCTCCCTTTCTTCCAAGATGGAAGTGAACTTGTGTGCCTGGCATGGGGGCTGACAGACATGAGCTGAAGGGCTGTCAAGGACCCTCTGAAAAATTACCAGGCTGCCCTGTGTCAGATTTCGGGCTCTAACACTGCAGCTTTCTGTCTGCTCTGCAGCCAGCTCTAAATGGAGCCTTTGATGAAGAGCCAGGGAGCTGTCATCAAGGGTTGGCCTCCAAGGCTAAACTCCGCAGGTATAAACACCTGGAAAGCATGTGCCAAGCCATGGAGAATAGCAGTGGCATTGTAAACCCTGATGCTGCATGAGACCCCCTTCTGCAACCCAAAATGGGGACCAGTACATGGGTTGATGAATGCAGCAGGAGAGAAAAGTCCTAGATCTAAGGGGGAAGAAACCTTCCCCATTTCTACCAGATTTCACATACCAGGGTGGAAAAGAACCATGGAGGGAACTTGGATAGCATTTCTGCACCATTTGGCACTTTAGTCATCCCATTCTGTAATGCAGAGGCCGCTTAAACAGCCACTGTAACTATTGTTGATTCGGCAACAAGTTTTCACATGAACATATGAGAATATCACCTTGTCCTTTATTGTCTACTCCGATGGGTGGCAATTCTACAAGAGTCGTCTCAACCCTGCTCTGCAATCTTTTAACTGATCCCAGGAACTGAGCCTAGCACTTTGCTTATACTCTCCCGTCAAGCTAAGGGCTCTCAAGATTTGTCCTTTGGGGTGGGGGTGGGGGTGGGGCGGAGAGACTTTGCCACTAACCCCAAAAAGCATCAGATGTGAATCCAAGTCTCTGGCCATAGCAAGCAGACTGCAACTGTATGAGCTCCACATACTGCTTTTCACACCAAGCCGCCAAGTAGCAGTCGACCACGCTTGGACATGTCAAGGGTGAAACAGATGGGCAATTAGCTGTTTCATTGAAAGGGCCCCATTTTTTGGAAATCTGCAGTTTGCCACTCATTCTGTGTTATCCAACAAGCATTACTCCCAATAGGTCAAGAAATAGCCATAAGACTAATATCACTTGGCCAGATGATCCACCTAATTCACCTTGAAAAGGCAACATTGGAAACCTGTAGCTACTATGAATATGGATTTGCAAGCTGCGCTGCAGGAATAGGGATGCTTTAGCTCTCCAGATGTTGTTTCACTTGATCTCTCATTAGCCCCTGCCTGCATGACCAAATGACAGGAAAACGTATATATCCACCGTACATACATAATTTTTGTATGCTGCCTTTCTATAGTTCAAACCACTCTCAAGGTGGCTTAGAATGTGAAAAGATACATAACTACAAGATCACGAAAGTAATAATATTCCTGCATCATAGGGGGTTGGACTAGATGACCCTTGGGGTCCCTTCCAACTATACAATTATGTGATTCTACGAATCTAATAAATAAAACTTTAAAAGATACACCATGAGAGCTGTCATCTAACACATCTGGATACTCCATGTGTCAGCTGTTATGCCTTTCCTAGTGCAACAGTAGTCCATGTAATGCTTTTTACTTTAGTTTTATACTTTATACCTCCAATAAAAAATATTTTTCTCTGTTTCTAAAATAATGCTTCATATAAGCCAATTTTCCTATTTGGTGTGGGACCTTTGCACCCACGCTTAACTGCAAGCTTATGCTTCGTTAGAATTACTGAAATGGCTGAAGAATAGGTTGAAGAATAAAAACAGAAAGGGATTCCAAGCCCAGGGTAAAAATGTCATAGATACGAGTGGCAACTGCTCCTATCCTAATACTATTCCATATTTCAGCAGCTGTGTCATGGACTGGTCAATTTATGCTGGAACCGGCACACAAGCAAGTCACACTTTTTTTCTGTTGTGTTCATGTATAACCCCTGGGATGCTGGACAGAGCACTCCCATCATAAATTGGATATTACCACATTTATAATCTGGCTCTATGAAGCATGCCCTTGTGCCTGCTTGGAAATATTCTATTAAAAATGTGGCACACAATATTTGCAACAAGCCAATGTCCACAGGATGTCTGACGAGAGCTCCCATGTATCTGAAAGGGGAGTTTCTATGTTCCACAATTATCTTTCTAGCTTCTCCTGGGGTCCCTGTCCTCTCTCTACCACCTTCTCTGCATCCTGACTTTAACAAACCTTTCGTCTCACATGCAAACCAGGATGACTGCAATCAGAATAATGGATATTTATCCAGTTTAGGCAAATGGGATTACTATACACAGTTTATTCAAAATGTGGAAGTTGGACATTTCGGTATGGCATCTCTGATTTAGGTAAATATTTTTTACTAAGATCTTGTGAGCATAGTTCTATTTTTTTTCCAGTGATCACCCTAATACCATTTTCCGTAGCTTGTCAAGCACATTTGCTGTGTTTTAATCCCCGAGCCTCTTTCAGTCTATATTTCTTTTCTCCACTTCTTCTCCTCATTAAACATGTGGGTTTCACAATGATTTTCTTCCCCCATCATGTGTTGTTGTTGTTGTGTTATCCAGGCTGAGTGCAATTTTATTTCTTCCTCATTTTTTAATCTGTTCAAGGCCGTCTGCATTATTGCTGTTTCCTCACTTGTGTTTGGAACACTCCCAATTAAGTATCGTCTGCAGATTTAATTAATGGACTGTTTACCTCCTCTTCCAGAGCACTAATGAAGAGGATTAATCACACCAGACCTACCATGGATGCCTTCCCCACCTCATTGGATCACCCTCCCAGCATCTCAGTAAGTTCCTATTATAATTTACTGCAGAGGAGATAGCAGGAACAGTCCAAAAAGACCTTCCACTTCCCATTCCTAGGATTCACTTAGGGCTGTTGCTACCTGGGGCAAGTGCTCTGTCCTCATAGCAGCCCTTTCTCCAGGATCTTAATTCTAATGGATTGAAACATGGCACTCGAATACAACAGGGAATGCCATTTATGAGGCTCTTATATCCTACAAATTAACAAACACCCCCCCCAATAATAATAATAATAATAATAATAATAATAATAATAATAATAATTTTTTATTTATACCCTGCCCATCTGGCTGGGTTTCCCCAGCCACTCTGGGCGGCTTCCAACAGAAAAATAAAACACAGTAATCTATGAAACATTAAAAGCCTCCCTGAACAGGGCTGCCTTCAGATGTCTTCTAAAAGTCTGGTAGTTGTTTTCCTCTTTTAACATCTGTTGGGAGGGTGTTCCACAGGGCAGGCGCCACCACCGAGAAGGCCCTCAGCCTAGTTCCCTGCAACTTGGCTTCTCGCAACGAGGGAACCGCCAGAAGGCCCTCGGTGCTGGACCTCAGTGTCCGGGAAGAATGATGGAGGTGGAGACGCTCCTTCAGGTATACTGGACCAAGGCCATTTAGGGCTTTAAAGGTCAGCACCAACACTTTGAATTGTGCTCGGAAACGTACTGGGAGCCAATGTAGATCTTTCAAGACCGGTGTTATGTGGTCTCGGCGGCTGCTCCCAGTCACCAGTCTAGCTGCCGCATTCTGGATTAGTTGTAGTTTCCAAGTCACCTTCAAAGGTAGCCCCACGTAGAGCGCATTGCAGTAGTCCAAGCAGGAGATAACTAGAGCATGCACCACTCTGGCTAGACAGTCTGTAGGCAGGTAGGGTCTCAGCCTGTGTACCAGATGGAGCTGATAGACAGCTGCCCTGGACACAGAATTGACCTGCGCCTCCATGGACATGGATACCAAAAATGGTAATCTAGTTCAATTTGGACTTTACAAATCTGTAGCCATTTGTGTGCTATACTTCTTTCTTCAGAGTTAAAGATATAATGATAACAACAAACAAACAAACAACAACATATCATCCTTCATCCAAAGATCACAGGGTGGTTCACAATACAAAAATACAAATTGAGAACAACAACAAAAATCTTAATAAAACAAAAACAAACCAATAATCTCCCTCCCTCAAACACATTTAATAGGCCATAAAACATTAATCAGCCCAAAACCTGTTTACAGAGACATGTTTTTGCCTAGCACCTAAAGATATGTAATGAAGGTGCCAGGCAAGCCTCCCTGGGGAGAGCATTCCACAAATGGGGAGCCACCACAGAAAAAGTCCTGGTTTGTCAGCAGACTTGGGCTCAGTCTTTAATAAAAACAAACCATGGCATGGTAGAGTGTCTGAACAGAGCTACTGAGAGAAAAGCTAGGGCTCTTTTACTTGTGGAAGCTGCTAATGGGCTGAAACTGCATTAGAACCAGTACGGCCTGCATAGCATTCTCACTTCACAAAGGCAGCTCCAGGGAGTTGTCTTAATCCCCCTCCCTCCTTGGCATCTGAGCTGGTGCTTCCCTCTAGGGTAGAAGCTGCCATCTATATTTTTCTGAAATTTAATGTGCCAGGAATTCCAATTGTGACACATTGTGTGGATAAAACGACATAACTCCTCCTCACAAACAACAACAACACAGTGGTCATGTTTTAGTGTCTGTAGCCATCTTTATTTTTACCCACAATGCACCATGAGGGACTCAGGCAGCATGGTGCCCCATGTTGTTGCCACCAGTGGAGGGGGCCCTGGCATTTGTGTGGTTGTGCTAGGTCTTTGGCTTCATACCTTTTAAGAAAAATTGTTACAGTATTAAGAAACTTTCCTTCTACCTAGTGAATGCTTCCATTCTGAGAAACATCCAACAATGAGTGAGGGGCATGTGGAAAGCAAAAAATAAATAAAACCACCCTTTCCCCATCTGTGGCTGAAAACAGAGAACACGCAAGAATGTTAACTAGGGGCAGCAGAACTTGCCTGAGGCCATAGCACTTGGGTGCTGACAAGTGAACTGACAAAACAAAGCAACATCTGACACCCACATGAAACCTGCCTCGCTTGCCCTCAGGCCAACCTCAGAACAAAACAGGTTCTCCCATTGGTCAGCCCTTTCCCCCCTCTTTTTCTCCGCCTCACCCTTATCAGGCCGACGATGGAATTATCTCTCCAGACTTCTTACAAGGAGGAAGTGCCTGCAGAGAGCTCTCAACATCCAGAGGAACTCGGCAGCTTTGGTTACGATTGTTCCGCTTAAGCACCCTGTTGGTCATTAATCACAGCGCTGACAGGTACAGCTTCAGAACTGTGGGCTAGATGCTCACAAGATTCTCTGGCCAAGGACCCACTAGGGCCACAGAGAGATCCGGTCCAAATTTACCTCAGGTTTGTGAGAGCAGTAAAGGGAGCTACTTGACAGCCACGGGTGTCCAGGAGTTAGATGAGTGAAAGGGCTACCAGCATTACAAAAGCAGAGCAAAATAGATCCATCAAATCCATTGATCGTTTTTTTAAAGCCCATAGCACACTGCAACTCAGACTACAAAACCGAAAGTCCAAAAACATGTGTGTGTGTGTGTGTGTGTGTGTGTGTGTGTGTGTGTGTGTGTGTGTAAACAGCATTGATGTATGATCTTTTGGACTAGGATATTTTAAGTAGTGCTATGGATTTGAAAATGATGCTGAAAATGTTTGGCATTATATAGCTATGCTGGATTTTTGGTGAATAAAAATGGAATTTGTATTTTGATATAATAAAAAGCAACATTTTATTTGTAAAAACACACTTTTAAAAAACCCTGTATGGAGATCACACACAAAAATGCCTCCTTATCCACTCACCCCGATACAATGTGTTTGATTCCTCTTTTCAGATTTGCTCAGAGATGTGGCATTAAGGCAGCAAACATTGCCAACCCCAAAGAAACTAACAAAGCAGATCAATCCATTAGGTTTTTAATAAATGGATGATTAGATCATCCAGAGAATTTGGCCAAAATGGGTATCACCACTTCATTTCTTACAGATACAAAGTGGACTGAGGATGAAATTGATTTTAATGGAGCTACTGTACTTTGATTAGCATTATACAGTGGTACCTCGGTTTATGAACACAATTGGTTCCGGAAGTCTGTTCATAAACTGAAGCGTTCATAAACTGAAGCGAACTTTCCCATTGAAAGTAATGGAAAGTGGATTAATCTGTTCCAGACGGTCCGCGGAGTACTTAAACTGAAGCGTACTTAACCCGAAGCATGGGTGTAATTGGTTCCGGAAGTCTATTCATAAACTGATGCGTTCATAAACTGAAGCGAACTTTCCCATTGAAATTAATGGAAAGTGAATTAATCCGTTCCAGATGGGTCCGCGGCGTTCATAAACCGAAAATTCGTAAACCGAGGTGTTCGTAAACCAAGGTTCCACTGTATTATACTGAGCACCAATAGAATTGGGTTGAAAGAAAAAAGATAGAGGATAACTTACAAATTCGTTTCAACAAGAATCCAGCTTCACTGTATGTTTGTATTAATAATTCCCAACTCTTAACAATCACTGAAGTAGAAGGTGAAGCTTCATAGCTCCAGGTGAGCTGAAGGATGTTACAATCTCAGCCAGGATGTGAAGATCCACACAAGCCCTCTAGCGTGCCGATGGAATGGTTATCAGTGTAGGACTGATGCAAAGTTCGCTTTTCTTGGTGCTACAGAATTTGTCATGGAATAGACAAAGCCAGATTCTAATTTGGTAGAGGAAAAACGTGAGACTTGGAAGGGGAGAGACACTCCCTTTCTTGAGAAAACTTTGGGGATTAGGCCAGAGTAGTGTGAAAACCAGTAAACTCAGAAAGAGTTGTGCTATGAAGCCATTCAACAGCAAGTAAAGTAGTGAATATCAGACTGCTGCTTTAGGATTTGTACCTCTTCCCCACACAATCCCTGCCCTTGTTTCCTTTCCTGCAGTACCACCTGCAGGGAGTGGCTTCAAATGAAGGCAAAGCACTTACATCATTTCCAACTTTTGGAAATGGAGTGGGATCAAAGAGTCTGTGTAAATCTACAAGCAATGGGCTTGCTTCGCGCAACACTGTCTTGCAGCAAGCAGCACCCCAATCTGTCTGCTTGTAATATCTGATTACCATTCTATACATTCCCCCTTTCTCTAGCTCCAAGACCCAAGGGTGAAAGGTCATTGCCTGATCCACTGAGCTACCCAGTCTCTGGATCGCAATGTTAACAAATCGTCATTTATCTTTGTTACTATAGCAAGGGGGAGCAGGCCCCCAAAGATCACATCTGTTGGGATAACCTATTGATTTGTGTCATATTCCACCCAATCCCTATTTTATTCTTGTTCAAGCAGGGGTCAAGATGGGTTAAAATGACTCTCTCAGTCTGAGGTGTGGGGATGGATGAATTTTAAAGCCAGGCTTCTACTGGATGAAGGCTACAGAACAGTGCCACATTGGTGGCTCATATCAATTAACACAGCGGTTCTCAACCCCACCCCCCCTTTCTGGGTCACACTTTCAGATTATTATTTTTTATAGACAAAAAATACATTGTTCAACAAAAAGAAGCTTGATTTATGACATAGAACACAGGTACTTTATAATACGATCATGGGACATCCAGAAAGTATAAAAAACAAAGCAGCTATGTAAGAACATGAAACATTAGCAAGTCTTCTTCAATGCTCTGTTCAAATGGCGATTCTGGATCACCGCTAGGATTGTCCTCAGTAACAGTTGCTCTCATTTTGAAGATACCTATCCATATTCTGCAAATAAATAAAAAAATATTTTGCTACACTGAAATGTTTAAATGTTTCTCTGATTGTCCCTAAATCTTTCCACCACACTTGCCGTCCTCTCCTGCCACACCAGTGTGATGTGCCACGCCCTTTGAGAACCACTGAATTCACATGTGCTTCCTGTTTTAGTGCAACTCAAGGTGATGTGTGTGATTACCAGAATAGTTTCTTCCCCTTCATAATATTTTGTTATTACAGCAAAATCCATAGAAAGGGGCGAGGGAGGTTGTACGCAACAAGACCAGACTTCATTGTGATAGCTCCTTGGTTGTTACCTGCTCTTTTTGAAACAGTATGTTTGATTTTCACAACCACAGCCTGTTGGATAAGTGAGGTCATAATGATATGTTCTTCAGGGGACTGTCCTTGAAGACTATTCAGAAACTGCAGTGAATGCCAGTCTATTGATGAGTGTAGGTTGCCAAGAAAACTATTTCACTTTTCCTGAAATTTACCAATTTGTGATTAGACCATTTCCAGCCCCAATTCATGGTGGTGATGTTTTTGATCTTGCATGTGAATCAAAGATAAACTGCTATGACCATTTAAAAAAAATTATTAAAGATTTCTTGAATTACAAAGGTGTGAGCAGTGTCACTCATATTTTAACATGTATCATTTTTGCAAATCAGTTTCATTTGTTAAGACACTAAGAAGAAAGAGGGAAAACAAGGTAGATAGGGGATGGGAGGGTGGATGGGGGTGAGAGTAGGTGACGATGTTTCTGTTTTGCTTAATATATGTAGGGCTTGATGTCAGCTTTGTTTGTGCTGGTACTCCTTTATTTGCTTGTGTTCTTTTGATGGTGAGAGAGATTTGGGTTGGGCAAGGCTGTAGTTCTTCATTTGTGATTGACTATGATGGTCATTGTTTTCATGTGTGAGTGGGGTGGGTGGGTATTTTTGGGTCAGGTTAGCCATACTGATTTCTAGGCTGGTGGTAAATTTTTGTCATTATCTTGTTGGGCTGTGTGTGTGATAAAGGGGAACCATACAGGGATGAAGGCATCCTCTTCTATTTGTCCCCGTGCCAGTTTCAGCTTGTTGGTTAGTTTTTCTAGTAAGGCTGTTTCCCATACTACTTGGTACCATCGGTCCATGCCTACTCCTGACAGGTCTCTCCAATGCCTGGTTATGACATTCCTGGTTGCTGAAAGTAGGTGGGTAACTGCTATGACCATTTGATTTATTTTCCACCTTTCAAACCAGAAAGATTTCCAAGGTGGCTTACTTAAAAGAGCCATGGGCCAGTTCACAGGAGCATCTGTTGTTTTCTCCATGCAATTATGTTCTAAAGTACATTTTATTTATTATTTTATTTAGCAAAATTTACATACCATTTGATTGTAACAATAAAACCTCTGAGCAGTTTACAAGAAACATTAAAATTGTCAATAAAAAACGGTTAAAAATTAAAAACATTTAACGATGATTAAAATCAACAGCAGCTTAAAAAAAGAAAAGATTAAAACGTGTCCACATCTGTGTGTCTGGATATGTTTGCCTAGATGAAAATGTTTTAAAGAGGATCCAAAAAGAGTGCAGCAAAGGTGCCTGCCCAATGTCAATAGGCAAGGAGTTCCAAAGTGCTGCTAGCTAAAGGTAAAGGGACCCCTGACCATTAGGTCCAGTCATGACCGACTCTGGGGTTGCGGCGCTCATCTCGCGTTATTGGTCGAGGGAGCCGGCGTACAGCTTCCAGGTCATGTGGCCAGCATGACAAAGCCGCTTCTGGTGAACCAGAGCAGCACATGGAAACGCCGTTTACCTTCCCGCTGTAGCGGTCCCTATTAATCTACTTGCACTTTGATGTGCTTTCGAACTGCTAGGTTGGCAGGAGCTGGGACCAAGCAACGGGAGCTCACCCCGTTGCAGGGATTCGAACCGCTGACCTTCTGATCGGCAAGCCCAATCACTGTGGTTTAACCCACAGTGCCACCTGCCACACTAAAAGATCAGTTTCTTACAATGGCAGTATTATGTGGCACCTGTAATAGTGTCGGTTCTTCTTAGGGTCAGATAGGATTGGCTTCAGCTGTAGAACTGCACCCTGAGTCTTCCAACCACTCGCTGGCCCATGAAGGCTCCAAGCCTCTGGGAATTGTCTGAAGAACCATGATGCAGCCATAGTTATAGAGAGAATTCTGTATTGCTGTACCCTCCAACATTTCTCTGATGAAAATAGGAACACCCCATTCCGGCCATCTCACTCTGGGTGGGTTCCAACATATAAAAAATAATAATAGAACTTTACGTTTTTTATTAAAAAAAACTTCCTGTCACAGTGGCCGGAGTGGACTACTTCAGAGTAACGACGCTACGCAGCTCTGCATTTTATTCTTTTATTGGTGCTGCGTATTTACAGTGTTGAAGTCATTGCTATTTACACGGAGTGATGTGGTCAGTCGGTTTCAGAACCTCCTAATGGCTTTTGGCGCGTCTTTCTCCAACACAAAAGCTTTGGCAGACCCATCCTCTTTCCCCTCCTCTTTCTGCGTAATTCCGGAGTTGGGGGGATGGGTCTCCCCCCCTTATTCGCCCCTTCCTGTCCCACCTGGGACCCTGGCTCCTCTACCTTGCCTGAGCCTCGGACACGACTTCCTGCTTCCCCACTGGAATCGGAACTCTCTCTGCTTTCCCCTGTGCTCGGGGATTGGCTTGAACTCAGGAGGGGAGGGACTTCGCGATATCCCCTGTCCCTCACACTTCCCTATACAGACATCTTCTAAAGGTTGTATAGCTACTTATTTCCTTGGCTTGGGGTGTGTGTGGCATAACTCCATATTCTCCAACATCTCTCCAATGAAAATAGGGACGTCCTAAAGAAAAGCAGGACATTCAGGGATCAAATCAGAAATCAGGGTGGCTTCTGTAAATCCAGGACTGTCCTTGGAAAATGACTTGGAGGGCCTCTGTATTGCTATAGTAAAAAGGAAATAAAGTTAACTAGTTCATTCCTGCAGTGCTGATGTGACCCTAGAAGAGCCAATCAAGATGAATACACAGAAATGTAAAAGAAAAAAACCCTTCAGCAGTAAAATCCTTCCAGGCAGACAAGCCCTGGCGGCCCTGACCAATGGTCAGAAGATTTAAGACAGCTGAGGAACTCCAGGTGCTCCAAGAGTTAACTACTGACAGGCCTGGATGGTTATTTACAGGTTAGGGAGAAACCCCCAAGAATGGGAAGGAGGAAGATGAGTCGTGTGCAGGAGGCAGCCGAGACCAATCACAGCTGAGCTTCTGGGCTTTCGCTCTGCCCTCCCTCCCTCCCTCACCCCCCCCCCGCCTCCCCTCCGGTGGTTCTGCGGGCGATTACTCCGAAGCACCCAGCCATACCAAAATCAATAAACAATTTCAACGCAGCCCAGGGAACTTTGCCACACTTAATAAAAGTCTCCAGTCACAGTTATGGCTTCATTTCACCTTAACGTCTTCTTTAACTGTCCCTTCTTTTCAAGATCAATTAGAGACATGTGCAAAGAGAATCAAACAAAAACAAAGCACAAGGTCAAATCAGCAGCCGGGACAGTCTCTCCTCCGCCCCCCCGCCATGATAGCACATCTCAGGGAAAATGTGGGAATCTGGCACACCAGCCACACGGCTTGCTATGGCACTAAATACACATAAAAAGAGAGCCACCAATAGGAATGATGGCGATGGACAAGAAACAAGGAGAGCTACGCCAACCGGATTAAAGTATGTGGGCTCCTGTATCTTTGTAGTGCAGAAGAGGAAATACAAGACACTACTGTACTGGGACATGAGAAGCCTTTCCAGTCCAAATTCCTTTTGCAACACACAACTTTAAAAGGATCGTGTCCTCCTTTGCCTCTGGACTGTTTGAAATTCTCAACTCAGAATCAATCAGAAAGCTCTGTAACCATGAAAAATATGGGAGAGTCACTTACACATTGCCAGAAACAAGGAAATGCAACACACAGAGAGACACAGAGGACAGATGTCAACAGTGATTTGCATGAATTGTGCATATGCTAATTCATATATTTCATCTCTCTATGAGTTTAGAAATACATAAGGATAACGATACTTCTCACCACAGAGGGAGTGACTGTGCCCATATGTTCTGGGTGCCTGCTCAAACTGCTGTCTAAGTGTAATATTTTATCTCTTTTGGAAAGTAGGATATCCTAATGAACAGAAGGAAACCTCACTGCATCTCCCATGAATATACAAGTTTAGCATCCAGGGTAGTTTGGTGCCCTAGGCCCAATAAACTCTTGGATGAGTGGCCAAGACCACCTTAGGATGCTGTTCTCTGAAAAACTGGCATTAAAATCTGACAGCTAAGACATGGTTACCTCTCTCCCTGCCAACATCCACAGTTGAGTCTCCTCTCTGTCGCCCTGCCCAAAACTGACTCCTTAAGCTCACACCTTAATAATAATTTTAAAAATTGTTATTTATATGCCACCCATCTGACTGGGCTGCCCCAGACACTCTGGGCAGCTTACAACAAAGTATTAAAACACAACAAAATCTCAAACTTTAAAAAACCTCCCAGTACAGGGCTGCCTTCAGGTGTATTCTAAAAGTCAGATAGTTGTTTATTTCCTTGACATCTGACGGGAGAGCATTCCACAGGGCGGGCGCCAATACCGAGAAGGCCCTCTGCTTGGTTCCCTGTAACCTCACTTCTTGCAATGAGGGCAACGCCAGAAGGTCCTCTGAGCTGGATCTCAGTGTCTGAGCTGAACAATGGGGGGGGGGGGAGCCCCTTGATATGCTCCGACCCATTTAAATGGCCACAGGTTAAGAATATGTCTCCCCACCACTCACATACCTCATGTCTACACCCTCTCAATAACTAGCTATAAAGGACCACTACTTCTCCCCAGGTTTTTGGGAATACTTGAACGGGCCTTTTCTCCATAATCCATGAGAAAAAGTGGCTTGCCTAAAGCCACTTTGTGAATATGCTTAAAGCTTCTTGGCTGAACTGGAGACATTGGCTTGCATCCAATATAGTGCTAAGAAGCCACTGTATCAGTGCAAGAACTTCCACTTCCTCAGTGGGACTTCTCCCCGCCCCCCTACACATACACACACACACACAAACACACTGTGCCCTCCCCAGACCTGCTGAAGAGGGTTGTGGGAAACCCCACAACTGATTTAGAGAGGCACAGTGGGGAAGAGAGGAGGGGAAAGTCCTGTTGCAAAACTCCTTGTGCCAACAGGGAGGTTACTTAATGTTACATTGGATACAACTCACACATCACAAGCCTTAGCTATCATACTGCATCATGTTGACAAGTACTGTCCTCAGCTTTCAGCTACAGTGGTACCTCGGGTTACAAACGCTTCAGGTTACAGACGCTTCAGGTTACAAACTCCGCTAACCCAGAAAGAGTACCTTGGGTTAAGAACTTTGCTTCAGGATGAGAACAGAAATTGTGCTCTGACGGCGTGGCGGCAGCAGGAGGCCCCAATTAGCTAAAGCGGTGCTTCAGGTTAAGAACAGTTTCAGGTTAAGAACAGACCTCCGGAACGAATTAAGTTCTTAACCAGAGGTACCACTGTATTTCTATGTAATGTCTGAATCAGCAGATGCCATGCATGACTTCAACAGGTGTCTGGATGTAGGGCTGGTTTGGATGAGAGCCAGTAAACAAAGTGAATCTAGATAAGATAGAAAGTTGGGGGGGGGGTCTCCAAGGTCTAGGAATTGGGGAGCTTCTTCCTTCTTCCCTGAAGGAGCAGATTCGTAGTTTGGGGGGTGCTCCTAGATCCACTATTGTCACTTGAGGTTCAAGTAAATTCTCTTGAGACAGAATACCACCATCCAATGCTATCTGGGGAACTGGGATTTAAGGCCAGGCTATATGCTGGTTCATACAATTATCCTAATATTTGTATATCCAGGGAGGGAGACCTGCTTCAACTCGAGGGCCAGTTCCATTATGCTCAACCTGGCGGCTGCATAGCCATAGTAGGCAGGGCCAAAGGCAAAAGTGGGCCAAGCAATGTTTATAATCCAGCTATTCAAAGGTTGGAGTTTTCCACAAATATGTGCACACACCTCTCCGTCCTGCTTCCAAGCAAGCAAGAGGCATGGTCACAGTTGGAGGGCAAATTCCAGTCACGCAAAATCATTCAAGGAGGGAATGTCCTCTGGGAGGGAGTGTGTTCTGGTGAGAGCCCCAAAGCCCAAATAAAGAGGTCTGGGGGGGGCTGAGGTTCCCTCTATGCACACACACACACACACACACACACACACACACACACACACACACCCTGTGTCTGTGGTACAAACAATGCTCAGAGGCAAGAGGTGAGGACAGTCATTATTCAGGCAAGTTCACACATTTGGCAGTTCTAATTCAGTTGAGAGATACATCATAAGAGCTGAAGTATTTCAGAGCAGGTTATGCAAACTTGCACCAGTGAAGCCCTCATCATTTGAGTTGCCTCTGGGAACATTATGATCACCGATACATTCGAGAACAAAGCAGAAACTAATAGAGTGTTAAATATTTCCAATTGAAAAGGGCCTGCATGGCTGGGAGAAGATTGTGTGCCTTAGTGGAAGCCTTCAGCAAGAACAATTATTTTCCTACCTTCAATATTTTACAACTATTGAAGGTTTGGGAGAGGGGCAAGAAGAGAGACAGAGAACTTTATTCTTTCAACTCAAACGTTTCCAGAATTAACATTGTAGGAAATTCTACAATGCCCTCTCTTTTACAAGATCCGGTCTGAGCTGTTGTTGTTTTTAAAGGCATTTAAACCCGACCCTTTCACCAAAAAGGTTCTGAGCCACTTGCACAAATCAGTCCTAAGACTTTCCCTGCCCTCCTGCTCTATGACCTAAAAAGACATGACACACAAGGAAAAAGGAACAGGAGGAAGGAAAAGCAAGCTCAAGCACAAATTCTTACTGTTGCAGCACTGATTGGAAGTCCACTGATGTGAACATATGAGTAGAGAGGAGGGAGAGCAAATACATTTTATACTGCAGCTGAATGCAAAAGCAAAGCATGGAATGTTTATCTTTTCAAACTATTCAACGGGGTTATTCAAAATTTGTGGATTGCTGGTGAGCTTCACAGCTGCTTGATACTACCCCATTTATCTATTTCATATGTGAATCATTTCCCATGAAAAAATCCCAATTAACAATAAAAACATATATATGTACAAGTTTCTCTAAACAGGTACGAATAAAGACTAGGATAAAAAATAATCCACCAAAAAGCCTTTTGGGAAGAGGAAACTACACAAGTGGAATACAATATTCCTTTGGTGAGAACTGTGAAGTTCCAAAAAGGAACCATATACTCTGGTTCCAGATATATACTCTCACAGTTTAGTATTCTCAAGTTGTTGCTCAGCATATCAGGGTGTCCCCCTTGTTTGCCCCCAAATAGCCCCCCACTGTATCCGGAGACTGATCCCAGTCTTGCACAGATAACTGATTCAGGTCTCATCAAGAAATAGAGCTGAGTATCATCAACATACTGATGGCTCTTTGCTCCACATCTCCTAATGGCCATTCATACTAAATGGAAGTAGGGACAAGATGTACCCTATGGGACCCATAATGCAATTGCCAGGGACCTGACAGGCAGTCTCTTGATGCTGTGTAACAAGCCATGAAAATAGGAATAGGACCACTGAAGGACAGCACCCCCAGCTCCCATCTCACAGAGTTGGTCCAGGATACCATGGATAGAGATATCAAAGGCTACTAAGAGATCAGGAGTAACTGCTCCCTCCTTAAGAACAGCAGGCACCACTCCCTAGTGTAACTACACATCCACCACATCTTGGGCATATCTGGTCATACATCCCAGGCTAGTTTTAATCAGCCAAGACTGCAGAAAATTGTAGAGGAAGAAAATGTCTTTCCATTCATCTCACCAGGCTGGAAGAAGAAGAAGACTCTTAGCCTGTAATGCTATGACACTAAACGGGCAATAAGTCCAGCTGAACGCTGTAGGACTTACTGCTGGGTGAACAACAGATTGTGTGTCTACTAGAACTCTTTTTGATTCTGCACCACAGAGGAAGTTGGATAGTCACACAAACTCTGTTAGCTTAACTTCAGAGTTTTGAGGACACCAGAAGAAAAAAACAAAAGGCTGGAAAACAGAAGCTGAAAAGTTGATCAGCAAATAATCACATTTTTCATTGATAAACCCGGGAGGATAGTATTACTGGACAAATGGATTAGGAAACATAGGGATCTGGTTTATACCAAGTTGGATCACTGGTCCATCTCGTGCAGTATTTTCAACACTGAGTTTGGCCCGCCAGGATCCAGGCAGAAGTCTTTCCCCCAGCACTATCTAGAAATGCCAGGGATGGAACCAGGAACCTTTTACATACAAAGCATGTTGTTCCAAGGCAACAGCCTTGCCATTGTGATGTAGTGGTTAGAGTGTCAGACTAAGAGCTGGGAGACCAGGGCTCAAATCCCCGCTCAGCTCACAGGCTGATCTCAGCCCAGTCATTCATTCTCAGCCCAACCTACTTCACAGGGTTGTTGTGATGATAAATGGGAAGAGAAACCATGTACACCCCTCTTGGGCTTCTTGGAGGGAAGGTGGAATATAAATATAATGATGTTGCTGTCCTTCCCTTGGTCATCCAAAATCTTATTCTTCTATTAAACTTTAAATAAAAGGTTTCCATAGACCAAGGTTTCCCATACTTGGATCTCTGCCTGTTTTTGGACTACAACTCCCATCATCCCTAGCTAGCAGGACCAGTGGTCACGGATGATGGGAATTGTAATCCCAAGTTTGGGAAACCCTGCCATAGACCAATGGTGGGGAGCCTAAGGCTTTCTAGCTGCTCCATCACCCCTGATGATTAGTCACTCTGGCTAGGAGTGATGGGAACTGGGAGCTCAATACAATCTGGAGGGCCATAGATTTCCTGTCACTGTCATCCCTTATCAGCCTGGATAGCTCAGCTGGTTAGAGCATGGTGCTGATAAAAGCAGAGGTTGCAGGTTTGATCCCTGTATGGGACAACTGCATCTTCCTGCATTGCAGGGGGTTAGACCTGATGATCCTCAGGATCCCTTCCAACTCTATGATTCTGTGATCTACATACATTGACTGCTCTCTGTGAATAAACCCTTACGAATTCCAAAGACCAGCTGCTTTGCCAGATAACAGTCGAGTATGCATATAGAATTCCAGTCCGATATGCAGTTGTGTCGTGAGCGAAGCAGCAACCTTGACCAGTCACTTCAGAGCTCAGTTATATCCATAATGATACTGTCTCCACCTTTCCCTTCCCCTTCAGCATGAAAGATGAGTGGCTGTGTGGAACGAGTCCCCGAGCTGTGATGGGAATCCGTCTCGCTTGGCTGCAAAAAATATATATATCCAGGTACGGCTGTGATGAATCCTTTCATTATTCATCTGCAATTGCCCTGCTGTTACCATTGCTTCCTGGTTTCTCTGGCATTCTCTCTTTTTTATATATAAATAAAAATGGAGGGAAAAAAGGTTAATGACAAATGCTGACAATGATTGCCTTTAAAGAACCCGACCAGAGCGCAGAGAAAGAAGAGAGATCGTGGTAAGGGGCTGGAAACGCAGGCAGGAAGGAGGGGGCGAAAGAAAAGCCAACCTGGCAAAAGGCAATACTCGATCCCTCCCAAACTGGAAGGGGGGAGAGGAGGGGGGGAACAGGACGTTTATCACGGAGCAGGATTTAGCTCACTAATCAGTTGTGGATTTCCTTTCAAAGTCTGATGCACTTGAACAAGTCTGCCTGCTCCATCCTGGTATTTAAATAGAAGTGGGGAGAAATTACTCTCCCTCTCCAGTGATTCACACAAGTAGGGGACCCATTTCTCTAAGGATGAGAGACACCCCAAACATGGAGCCATGGTGAAAACGTGCAAGGTATATGGCATGATGGAAGTCCAAGGAAAAGAAAAGGGATATAGCTGTTTGCATCCCTCCTTGCAGGGTACAAATCCCTACAAGGCAGCTTACAAGCAACATCAATTCACATTGGGAAAAACATACAGACATACAAACACTTAGCAATATCAACATATAGCAAGGTATCGGGATGGTGGTAGATAGAATTATTATTATTATTCCCCGCCCATCTGGCTGGGTTTCCTCAGCCACTCTGGGCGGCTCCCAACAGAATATTAAAATATTAAATATTAACCACGATAAAAAAATCAAACATTAAAAACTTCCCTAAACAGGGCTGCCTTCAGATGTTTTCTAAAAGTCAGGCACAGTAGTTGTTTATTTCCTTGACATCTGATAGGAGGGCGTTCCACAGGGCAGGCACTGTAACCTTACTTCTCACAGTGAGAGAACCCCCAGCAGCCCCTTGGAGCTGGACCTCAGTGTCCGGCTTTGAATGATTGGGGTGGAGACGCCCCTTCAAGTATACTGGACCAAGGCTGTTTAGGGCTTTAAAGGTCGGCACCAACACTTTCAATTGTGCTTGGAAGCGTTGTTGTTGTTGTTGTTTAGTCGTTTAGTCGTGTCCGACTCTTCGTGACCCCATGGACCATAGCACGCCAGGCACTCCTGTCTTCCACTGCCTCCCGCAGTTTGGTCAAACTCATGTTCGTAGCTTCGAGAACACTGTCCAACCATCTCGTCCTCTGTCGTCCCCTTCTCCTAGTGCCCTCCATCTTTCCCAACATCAAGGTCTTTTCCAGGGATTCTTCTCTTCTCATGAGGTGGCCAAAGTATTGGAGCCTCAGCTTCACGATCTGTCCTTCCAGTGAGCACTCAGGGCTGATTTCCTTAAGAATGGATAGGTTTGATCTTCTTGCAGTCCATGGGACTCTCAAAAGTCTCCTCCAGCTTGGAAACGTACATGGCCCCAATCCTGTTGGACTGTCTCCTTTGTCTGATATCCTCCCATACTCCCCTGGGATTCTTCCCACAGGGCAGTTGGTGGCAGGTAGCTCTCTTTTTATTCCCATAGGGGTCAGGGGGAGAGGGAGGGTAAGTGTTATTGCATGAGGGGAAGTTGCCCTGTCTGTGCAATGCGTTTAGTGGCTACACCCTCAAGAAACATCTTATTTATTTCTTGCATTTACATCACCTTTTGCTCCAACGTGGCCCCACAGAGTTGTTGTTGTTGTTGTTGTTGTTGTTGTTGTTGTTGTTGTTGTTACCGTCGATCTCCTCCTCCTCCTCCTCAATTAATCCCCACTGTTAAGTAAGTTAGACTGAGAGTCGGTGACTGGCCCAAAGTCACCCAAAGAGCTTCACAGCCAAGTGGGGATTTGAACCCTGGTCTCCTAGGTTCTAGTCCCCACTTGGCTGAGGCAACCTTGGCTCTCCAGATGTTTTGGAACTACAACTCCCATGATCCCTGACCACTGGCCCTGTTAGCTAGGGATCATGGGAGTTGTAGTTCCAAAACATCTGGAGAGCCAAAGTTGCCTATGCCTGTTCTAGTCCAACACTCTCACCACTACGCCACATTGGCTAGTTTGCTAGCATTGGCAAACAGTTAGGCTGCTCTTGTTTAAGAGAAGTTTAAAGGGGCTTTGTAAAGTTACATACCAATGCGTCTCTCCCTCTTAGGGAAGGCTAAAACGGTCTCTCTCAACTGGGGAATGTTCACTAGGACAAATGTTCAAGAAGCCCTGTCTTCTGATCCCAGCATTCTCAGCAGCGCTAATTGCTCTCAGCAGCACGATCCCAAAGTCCCAGAACTTTTCCTGGAAAAGAAGCATTTGCTTGCATATAGCTCGCGACCAATCAGTCTGCGTAGCACATTTTGTAAGTGGGAGCATCTATCTGCAGGGGGAGCAGCCCAGGCCTCCCGACAACTGGCCCCCGTCTGTTCCACTAAATGAAGAAACATGACAAGCCTTTTACTCAAAGGGCTCTCCAGGAAGTTACATTGATTATTCCAAGTTAATGCTTTCCCCGTCCGTTAGAGGAAAACAGGGAAAGGGAATAGCAAGAGGTGGTATCCGGTGCTAGAGGGGGGAAATCCATTTGCTTAATTTTTACATCTCCACTCAGGGTAAGACTTTCCCACAGCTGCAAGTCAAACTGTCATCCACCAATGGGTTTCTGTGAGCTTTCAGTCAGAGGCCTGGTGTAAGCAGGTAGCCACTAAACTCTAAAATGTGAGCCTTTGTTTTAGCAAAAGCAATTAAATTGTGGCCTAAATAGCTTTACAAATCCATGGAGTAATAGACAGTTGTCATCTATTTTATTTAAAGGTAAAGGTAAAGGGACCCCTGACCATTAGGTCCAGTCGTGACCGACTCTGGGGTTGCGCGCTCATCTCGCATTATTGGCCGAGGGAGCTGGCGTATAGCTTCCAGGTCATGTGGCCAGCATGACAAAGCCGCTTCTGGCAAACCAGAGCAGCACATGGAAACGCCATTTACCTTCCCGCTGTAGCGGTTCCTATTTATCTACTTGCATTTTGACGTGCTTTCGAACTGCTAGGTTGGCAGGAGCTGGGACCAAGCAACGGGAGCTCACCCCGTCGCAGGGATTCGAACCGCCGACCTTCTGATCAGCAAGTTCTAGGCTCTGTGGTTTAACCACAGCGCCACCTGGGTTATTTAGTTTTGTTTTATTTATTGTGCCTATATCCCACCTTTTTCTCCCAATGTGTTCAAGGGTTTGCACGTGGCTTCCTGTCCTCTTTGTTTAATCTCTGTAGGTTAGGCTGAGAGGCAGTGACTGGCCCAAGGTCACCCAGTGAGCTTAGTGGCCACACGGGAATTTGAACCCTAGTTTCCCAGGTCCTAATCCAACATTCAAACGCAATAACACACTGACTCTCTAGATCAGGATTTCCCATACTTGGGTCTCCAGCTGTTTTTAGACTACAGTTCCCATCATCCCTTACCACTGGTCCCACTAGCTGGGGATGATGGGAGTTGTAGTTCAAAAACAGCTGGAGACCCAAGTTTGGGAAACGCTGCTTTAGATGAAGCAGATTCTGATCAATCTTCTGCATAGCAAGGAACACAGGGGTGGTGTGCCTGTTAACACTTGCCACAAGGAGGCTGTCCCAAACAGCTAGAGTTCCATGCTACAGCATCTGGAGGTATCTGCCACATGGTTCATGATCCTGTTGTGGAGAGCCTCTATCCATTGGCAACTGCCAGGAGCTCATCTCCTGTTCCCACAAGCAGTTCAGGAGGGTGAAATCTAGCAAGCAATTTGCAGAAAAGTAGAGTTCAGTCAAGATTAGAGTTCCCAAAAACAAGGGAAGTTCGTGGAAAGAGTTTCAGGACCTTGGACAGGGCCCAGGGAGCAGACAGCTCGATCTATTACCAGGAGCGCTTCCTGAACATCCCAGGCTCTGCACCTCTTGCTGTGGAGTACAGCATCTCCAGGAAGCAGCCATCTGGCATGGGTCCAGCAATTCATTGTCTGCCCATGGGTCAGAAATATCCTATACGCTAAATGGGGAGTGAACTGGCCATGACTGTCTAGGAAAGAGATCCTGATTTCACAGTGGATAGCTTGATGGAAATGTCTTATGAATAGGCCAACCAGATACCTGTAGGAAGCCCATAAGCAAGGCCCAAGCGCACTCTCCCCTCCTGCAGTTTCCAGTGACTGGTAGTCAGAAGCAAGTAGCCTCCAGCTATACATATGGCCGCTGAGAAACTGGTGAATTCCGTATTGGGATCAATAGGAAAGGGATTGAACACACAGCTGTCAATAGCACAATGCTGTTAAATCCATGCTTCGGCCACACTTCCAAACCCTTTTCCTAATTCACACTTACAACCTGCTGCATTCCATCACTAGGGCCAATATGGCATGTATTGCTCAGGAATCTTGGTTTTGGCTGCGATTTCAAAAGCCATAGGTTTGCACCGCTAGGCCATATGCAGCAACATTTCACAAATGAAAATCATTGGGACACTGGCATATTTTATCTTTATTTATCTTTATTCTCACACCTGACTCTAGCTGCTGCATGATGCACTCGTGTTTTGCAGTAGTCAGTCCTGCACTGGCTTCTGCAGAAACATATGCTGGCAAGCAGCCCTGAAGAGTTGCCCTGTCTTTCAGCATTTCATCTCCCAATGGCCAGCTGTGCTTATTACAAGACAGCTACAAGTGGCAACACATTCAGAAAGAGGTCTTGCTCCAGGTTTGAAGCCCTCAGCAAAAAAAAAAAGCCATCTGGTGGGCTGCTTCCTGCCTGTGAATCCCACTGGGATTATTGAGTGGTGATGGTGGCAGCAGTATGACCTTCAAAGGCAACTGATCTACCCACCATCTAAATTTCCAAAATGCTCTGAAGCAATTCTACATATGTCAGGGGCCAGTGTAGGTGGGTGGTCAGCTGCCCATGGCTGTTGATGTCAGCACTATTCAGCAACACTGACAATCTAGAAATTGGGACAGTACACTTGCCTTGTGGGTCCATGTCCATTCATTTATTAAGTTGCAAGGGCAACAGAGTCAAGATGTTTCCATCCCATCAAGATGTGAAGTCTAGTTATCCAGGACAGGTGACTGAAATCTGATTAACTCGAGGACGCATGTGCCCACTTAGATTATCTGAAATGCATGGTAGCTGTCAATGATTCAGACACAGATAAAGGTAAAGGGACCCCTGACCATTGGGTCCAGTCGCGGACGAGTCTGAGGTTGCGGCGCTCATCTCGCTTTACTGGCTGAGGGAGCCGGCGTACAGCTTCTGATTCATGTGGCCAGCATGATTAAGCCGCTTTGCACGGAAATGCTGTTTACCTTCCCTCCGGAGCGGTACTGATTTATCTACTTGCACTTTGATGCACTTTCGAACTGCTAGGTTGGCAGGAGCTGGGACCGACAATGCAAACAAACAAACTCATGTTGCAAACACAGCCGTGAATCAAAACCAGAGCAACACGTGACCAAATGCAAACATACAACTCTATATGATGTCTAAACAGAACATAAAACATATATGAAGAATGTAAACAACTCTTAGAGGATACTCTTCAAAACATAATCAATAAAGTGGAAATCAATTAAGTCTTAAGTCCAACATCATAAAGAATTGATTATGTATTGCATGTTTGCATTTGCCTTAGGCTCAGTGGTTTAACCCACAGCGCCACCTGCGTCCCAGTCAGACACAGATAAGGCTTCACTAATAGAATCCATATTAAAAAGGGGAAATCAGAAATATTTGCAGGCAAAATATATATCCACCAAGCACAACTATTATATGCCTTTCCCACTGCTCCAATCAATGGGGCTTTTCCTACAGCCAGGTTGAAGTGAATGAAGGTTGCATACTAGAATTGCTTAGAGGGCTCCAGTTGTTAATAATATGAAATCACCAATTTAAAACAGGCCTCAATTGTTTCGTAGGGGACATCAGAAGCTGTCCTGTACAGAGTCAGAGCACTGGTAGTACCAACCCTGACTTGGCAGCGGCTCTCCAGGATTCCAGGCAAGGAACATTCTCAGCTCTATCTGCAAATGTTGGGGATCAAATTTGGGGCCTCTTGCACCCAAATACGGACTCTTCCACTGAGCAACGGCCCTCTGCACCATCCTTTTCATGTTCCTGCATTTCTTTCCCACCAGTAGCAGACTGAACCTTTTAACATTACACATGCAGTTCCTCTTTTCACTCATGTTCCTCTTACGAGATTAAATGCTGTCTCAGAGTAAGGAGGTAACGTCCATTTTTGTCTTATACAAGCCTTGTCAGTGCATACTACTATTACCATGTAACTAACTTCTCAAATGCCACAAAAGACAAAAAATAGGGGGGAAGGGCACAGTAACAAATAAAAATAATCTCAAGGTGAGCACAGTGAGCCCATCTTCAATTACGTTCAGCAGATCAGTGTCAAGAGGCAAACCTATATAAACCTTCCTGTCCTTCTGGCATCTAAAATAAGATGCTCAATTGCTTTGCTATTCATGGAAACATGGCAGTGTGCTGAATTTTTAGAGTATGTGATGTTTCAGAAGTATATTACTTCACACAGTCTGTTCAGACATGAGCCCAACTCCGTCCCCCTCTTTCATCTTAATTCAATAATTTGTGGTTTGCTAAAACTGCAAAGCTAGTTTGCAGAGTCAGGTAGGTAGCCGTGCTGGTCTGACGCAGTCGAAATAATTTTAAAAATTAAAAAATTGTCCAGTGGCACCTTAGAGACCAACTAAGTTTGTTCTGGGTATAAGCTTTTGTGTGCATGCACACTTCTTCAGACACCTTTGCAGAGATCCTTCAAATCAGATACTGAGATGGGAGATCACGTGAAACTGTGGTTTAACAAAGCAGGAAGATTGACTTACCTCTTTGGGATGTTAGGAATACAGAAGAACAAAAAAGTACAGGAAGTACTTGTTTATAACCTAAAACGTATAAACATCTTAACACCTGGGTAGAGAAGAATGTGAGCAGTCTTTCCATCAGCCTCAAATTCACTAAGCAGGCTTTTCTGATTAACACCCATCATCCTTAATTTGTTGTTGTTTAGTCGTTTAGTCGTGTCCGACTCTTCGTGACCCCATGGACCATAGCACGCCAGGCACTCCTGTCTTGCACTGCCTCCCGTAGTTTGGTCAAACTCATGTTCGTAGCTTCGAGAACACTGTCCAACCATCTTGTCCTCTGTCGTCCCCTTCTCCTAGTGCCCTCAATCTTTCCCAACATCAGGGTCTTTTCCAAGGATTCTTCTCTTCTCATGAGGTGGCCAAAGTATTGGAGCCTCAGCTTCACGATCTGTCCTTCCAGGGAGCACTCAGGGCTGATTTCCTTAAGAATGGATAGGTTTGATCTTCTAGCAGTCCATGGGACTCTCAAGAGTCTCCTCCAGCACCATAATTCATCCTTAATTAGGATTGCCATATTTCAAGAAGTGAACATCTGGACACAAAAGTTGTTGAGCTTTCAGCAATTTCCGCCCCAGCGCTGTTTACAAGGACCAAACACTGTCTATGTCCAAAAAATTCCACACATGGCAACCCTAGCTTAATCTCCATAGACTATGCCAACTCCTGTACTGATCATCCATACAGCTACTGTAGTGCCAAACTATTGTGTTGGAGATGCCTCTTTTGCTAAAGTCTTTCACACCATGCTCAGACTGCGCACTAGGGGAAATTGACATCTGGTTGCAAACTTGCCAACAATTAAAAAGAACGCATGTCATGGTTAGCAGGAGATCTTTATTTAACATATTATGCAAGCTGCTCTCTAAACAGCATTTTCTAAAATAAATTCCAGAAGCACAACATAGCATGTCACTTGCCCCAAAAGGGGTTTGCAAAGGCCTTGAGAACGCAAGACTTGCCAAAAACTTGATTCACCCACAAGTGACTTCTGTGTAGAGTCAAGAAGCCTTATAGAGATTGCAGGGAGTATAACTTCGGTAGAAGGGAAGTGCCTGCTATATTACAAAACTGGCATGAGGATACCCACTCATTTGAAGACAGGACATGTTCCTGCTCAGAATAGTTGTCATTTAGCAAGTTTCCACAGAGCTTACTCGTGAGCAGCTTCATGGAGTTAAAAGAAAGAAAAAGGGAGTGAGTCAGCTTAGAATAAACCATACGTAACAATAAACCCTCATACATAAGAGGCCATTTTCTATGCAAGATGGAAAACATGTCACTGGAATTTACTGCTCCAGACTGCAGAATGCCTACACGATGAATTCTCCTCACAAAAGAAATCCTTTTACTTGTCAACAAGTCAATTCACAGGAAGAGGAAGGTACCTTAAAAAGGCATCTCCTCCTACCCCCGCACGGGATGTAGGAAATTCATGGCTACAGCATTCCCAACAGGTAACTAAGCAACTTCATATTGGAAACGTAATGGAGAATCTATCACCTTCCAAAGCAGTCTGTTCCACAGATGGATAAGTTTAAGTTCTTCCTAAATTTTAGTCAAAATCCCCCTTCCTGTCATTTGAACCCGTTAGTTTGGGTACTACATTATGGGGCAGCAGAAAACAAATTTCTTCCATCATTTATATCTATCAATATTTAAAGACATTGGCTCTTTTCCATGCTAAAAATACTCAGCACCTTCAACCTTTAGATGTAGGACTTGATCCCAAGGCCCCTTACTATCTTTGTCACCCTGCACCGGACACAATCCAGTTTTTCTTCTCCCCAAATGTACATGGTTGTTGTTGTTTTTACATAGAGAGAACATTTTTGGCATGAAAAAACCAGTCAATCATGAGTGCCTCCAACTGGAGTCTGTAGCACTACAGCTCAGTCTGAGGTTTTGCCACCTCCATGAGAAACAGGCCTCTATACAAGCACTTATTCTAAGCTCTTCCTCTGTGAAATCAGAAATGCTACATGAATTGATGCAAAGCCTTGGATATCTCAAATTGTGATATGACTGACATATTACATAGATTAAAATAAGCATTCACAAAATACTGCAAAAAGAACACAAAGTCCAACTGTAGTACAGGTGAAACTCGGAAAATTAGAATATCGTCGAAAAGTGAATTTATTTCAGTAATGCAATTTTATTTAATTTTTAATTTTTACAAATGCTTTCCTTTGGAAATTCCACAGTAATAAAACAAAGTGTTACAATCATACAAAAATGAACAAAAATGAACATTGCTATTACATTTCATTAATTATATTCCTTTCGTAATTGACCTGCCCAATGACAAATTACAACAAATAAAGGCTTGACATATCTTTGTATGTCATGCATCTATCTCATATATTGGTTTCACCTTTTAAGTTGCATAACTGAAATAAATGCACTTTTCGACGATATTCTAATTTTCCAGGTTTCACCTGTACAGTACCTGCAAAACAGAGTTCCTATGAGTTCACCGGACAACTGCATTTGGCATCACAAACCAATTTGTCAAAGAAAATGTGAAAATTAAAGTTCTGCTGTAGAAAACAAATGAGGGAGGGAAATAGGTGGACAGCAAGTTCCCACCCACACCTTTCAATTGTAAAGAATGTTTTTATGTTCCTTTTCAGGAATTTGGTTACAAATGCAACTAACTGGTTGCCTCCCCCAGGCATGAAGCTATTGTTTAAAAGATAAGTGCTTGGCAACATTACATATGCAGAGCAGTGTGGCTAGGCCAGAAAATAGGCCCTGGCTGAGTAGCTCTGCATGGGGCTTGTCAATGGTATTTGGCCCAAACGTGATATGCATCCAGCTCCATTACTCTAGGGGCTGGCCCCTTTCCAATTTGCACTATACAGATACAATAGGTCAGCATGGAGATTTTCGCAGCATTGCTTCCAGTTTAATGCTAAAGTGCCAAAGATAAGCGCAAACATCCAGTTACAACTGAAAGCAGCCTATTATGTGCATTTGGCTCCTAGATCTGCAATGCCAAGCTGCAATGTTGAGGGTGAGGGATATTAGGGAGTGTTTCTGACGCTCATCTTGCCATGTGTGAGCTCTGTGAAGCTCTATGCACAGGGCAGTTGCCCTGTGCAGGAAGCTGCTTTAGATACTGCTTCTCCACATGCCATTGCCAAACACTGATTGTGGTAGCAAAACCAAACCATGCTGGATCCCAATTCAGAAGTAAGAGCACATGGATACACACAGAAAGTTTAGAGCACCATGCACGTGGCAGCTGTTGAAAAGCCACTCTTATGAGCCAGAGATATTCACTGGCACACGGCATCGGATCCCAGAAATTGCATATAATCATCATGCCTGGTAGCCACTGACAGAATTTCACTCCATGAATTTGTCTAATCCCATTTAAAGCTGTACAGTCATACCTCGGTTTAAGTACGCCTCGGTTTACGTATTTTCAGTTTAAGTACTCCGCGGACCCGTCTGGAACGGATTAATCCACTTTCCATTACTTTCAATGGGAAAGTTCGCTTCAGGTTAAGTACGGACTTCCGGAACCAATTACACTCATACCTCGGGTTAAGTATGCTTCAGGTTGAGTACTCCGCGGACCCGTCTGGAACAGATTAATCCACTTTCCATTACTTTCAATGGGAAAGTTCGCTTCAGGTTAAGTACAGACTTCCGGAACCAATTGTGTACTTAAACCGAGGTACGACTGTATAAGCTACTGGCCACCACAACTCTTGGCAGCAAATTCTGCACGGTCCAAAGACTTTTGGGGGGAAGGGGGGGTAGTCCTGAATCTGCTAAAAGTTTCATTGAATGCCTCCAAATTCTGGTGTCATGAAGGAGAAACACTTCTTTATCCAGGTTCTCCAAACATGCATCAGTTTAGAAGCCTTGTGCATGAAATAAACTTCATTAGATAAGAACAAAAATGGCACCTGATCTAGCAAGAGATATGTACACAGTATCAGCCTATCCCATGCACTGCTCATGGCGATGCTCATCTGGATGTGTATCCCCATTCACAATATTTATCCAGCCCCAATTAATTGGCTAGTTCATCTTTGATGTGGCTGTTGTTGTAGGCAATTAGTAGCCTATGGTTATTAGATCTTGTCGTACAAGTTAAAACTAACTTGTATCTCCCAAATGAATTGTTACAATGTGAGCAACTATGTTCAGCTGATTACATTATGTTTTTTGGGGGGAGGGCATGTCACAAGCTTGGCATACAGGTTAAAATAAAAAAGAAATACTGAAGTACACATCAATCCACCAAACTGTGATTTGAAGGACTAAAGAACATGTCTGAAAGAACCCACAGTGTAATACGGAAAATCTTTAACTTGTTACAAGGTTGCAATTTTTCAAACACTTATATACAGGGTCATGTGGGTTCCACAATTTTGTGATCATATTTAATAATAATAAGGCAGCTGTTACAGATGCCCTGTAGATTCTGTTCACACTTTTACTGCCTCTTGTTGCTTCTACTTTGTTGCTTGCCACCTCCTCCACCTGGTAAAACATTTGTTTTAAAAAGAAATCCATATCCCACATTGCAGTCAGAACTTGGCACAATATGCATTACTTGCATAAATGTATTTTAGTCACAGAATCGAGCTTCTTCTCCTTAAAAGAATATGCATTCCTTTAAAGAAGAATTTGCCCTTTATTCTGTGGAAATTATTGTGTGGAATTCATAAGGCCCGGCTTACATGGTTCACATGCTAAACAATCATCCTATTTTGAGTATGTGGCCCGTTAAGTATAGCAGTGACTGTACACATCAATATAAGCATTTTACATTCTTACAAATTATTTCTTTTAAGGGAAATAAAAATCTCAGAGCAGCTCAGTAATAAAGCCACACACTAGCAAGTTTGGGCTACGTTTGAGACACCTTGAAGCAACCAGGTACAGGTTTTTGTTATATTTTACAAGTGTTATATGGGGAAAGCTAGTTTCAAGTGCAAACAAAATAAGTAATTGGTGATGGCGCAACTCATCATCACTTAATGCAACTCAGTTACTGAATATTTTCATCTGAACCCCACCTTAACCTGTGCTCCAGCAACTACTGATTCCATACTCTAGACACAGAAAAAGCATTACAAGATATTTGGGACGCACCTTTTGTGCAACATAGGTGTGTCTGATATGCTACAAAAAAACAAGGTGGTAGCTCCCATTCATTTATATGGGAGTTTGCACAGGAGACAGTAACATGAGTAACACAGATGCAATGTATTGATAATGGTGGTGCTCTCCAAGGTCTCTCAAGACTTCACTGATCCATTCAAATAAATCCTTGTCTTGTGCATTCACACAGGATTAAAAGGCTCCTTTGCTCCGTCAATTTCAGAGTATTTGGAACATTTAGGACTCAGAGCATTTGAAGATCAGAGCTTGTGCCTAGGATACATGGTTGGTGCAAATGGCTCAGACACAGGCAAGGCATCACTAAAGTGACTCTTCTAGTAAGGCATGTGTGAGCTGCTCTGAATTATTTGATAAACCCATATAAAATTCATTAACACAACCAGAAATGCTCTCCGGGGATATCATTTTTGTAGAGCAAGAACATTTTCTTGTGCCTATATCACACTTTCCGTTTTATGAGTTGTAAGGCAAAAATAAGTGAAACATGCTAACCCTTCATCTATATCGAAACAACACTGATTTGCTTCTCGTGAGAGTTTCTGTATGCACAGAAGCAAGCCTGATTCCATTTGCTCTGGCTTTAAAAGCGTATGAAAAGCCCTGCTGGATCCGACCAAAGGCCTATCTAGACCAGCATTTCCAGAGGCCAACCTAATGCCTACAGCAGGCATCCCCAAACTGCGGCCCTCCAGATGTTTTGGCCTACAACTCCCATGATCCCTAGCTAAGAGGACCAGTGGTCAGGGATGATGGGAATTGTAGTCCAAAACATCTGGAGGGCTGAAGTTTGGGGGTGCCTGGCCTACAGAAAGCCTGCAAGAATAAATCACCCTCTCCTTATACGTTCAAGCCAACAGGATCCAATCAAAAATATAATAGTTGACTCTGCGTGCACACACGAGGCACATCTTGAGAAAAGAACCCCACAAGGGAGGCTCCAGACAATAATCGAAGGATGATGATGTGCTCTAATGTAAGTAGTGCTAGAAAAATAACATGGTTGTCTGGACTTCTCAATTTGATGCTGGCATCTAGGACTTGGGACTATTTTGCAGCCTCGTTCACATATACTAGCAATGAATGAGTTGTTGGGAGAAGGCACCACTCTCTACTATATAACACACCTACACCATAGTGAGTACACTGTAATCAGGAAATGTAGAATAAAACACAGTATGCGCTTCTGGGGACATACTGCCAAAAAGGGATATTCCTTTTTTATACTGCAGGAAATATCCCAGCTTGAAGACAACAGAACAAGTGGTTGTCATCCACAAAGGCTATTTTGAAACCACACATCTAAAAGGCTATTCTCATAGCAACTTATGGAGTTCAGGTTACTGTCTCAAATGATTCTTATAATAGTTTCCAACACTATTTCATTGTCATTCGCTTTAAGGTTATATATTGGAAAGCTTCCTGACATGACAGTCCCATTTTTGCATTTATGGTTCCACTGGCTCATGCAGTAGGATACACAGGCAAGGAAGGAACCATAGTTTAAAAGCAATACTAGGATACCCCAGTGATACAGGAGGAAAAACTGAAACAAGAATGCTATATTAAAAGGGGGGGCAAACCTCAAAATACTGACCAACACGTAGCTTCTGGAAATGTTCCCGATATAAAATTCAAGTCACCCAGTTCAGATAAAACAGTTTATCCTCTATTAACCTCAACTCTAGTGCAGGGATCACTGCTGGTTTCTTTTCGGGTCTCATGCTTACAAAAGACACAGGCTCAGCTTCCCCAAAGAACTGCAAATAGAATTTCTTCTATTAAACACAGGACTCTTCTAACAACTGAGATGTATCTGAGAAATGAAGAGCTTTGCAACAAAGACAGGCACCTGCAATAACCAAATACCATTTTGCATATGCCACCAAGCAGCTTCTGGGGCTAGAAATGAGAGTGTGCGACAAATACTTGCATAGCAATAGCAGGAACACTGGAAATATGGAAACCCCCAACACTGATTATGTGTTTTATATAGATTTACAAACATCATTTGCAGGATGAGTGGAGTAAACATATCATGCTGACAGAGGTGTGTGTCACATGCTAACACTGAGGGATAACTACTGCCAGAAGGAAAATTCTGACGTACTCCAAAGTCCAACATATTAAAAAGCCCAACTAGTTGACAAAGGAAGAGCTGCCTCCATCTAGTGCAGTCAAGGACCATCTCCTGTGGCATTTTCTTGAAAAGCTGCCTGGGGTGGTAGCAATGCAGCTTGTCTCTGATGAATTGCTTCTGCCTGTTCAGTCAGTTCTGGTGCCTCTGGGAGTGTGGCACAGGAGGGCCTGGGTCTGAAGTATCTATGTGGATGGATAAAGCTGCTGGAACATCAGAATAAAAAAGAAAGAGAAATACAATGAACAGTAACATCAAAGCAAGGTACAATTTGCACATCAAATGTTAGGTGCCAAGCCCCACCGTATGCTTCCACTGCCATGATTGCCTGTCCTATTCATTTACTTTCAGCCAGGTTTATAGGGCTCTAAAAGACTAGAATACTATGTAGATTCCAAGCATTGTTTCATTTGTTCCATTATTTGCGTTTCAAAATGCTATGTAGAAAGCCACACCCTCTGCCAATAAATGCCCTGCTCATAGCCAGTGTGTTGCTGAGGAGGGAAGGGGCAGTCAGTCACAATAAAAACACAAAAACATCATCAATGCACCCTCCTCTTTATGCAGACTGCAAGGTGCCATGAGGGTGGGCAGAAAGGGAGAACAGTGCCAGTTTCAAGCATGATGTGGGTAACTCCAGAGCTTCTGAAAACCATTCCTGGTTTCAGCACTAGAGCTCCCAGCAGTTGAGACTTTCTTTTGCTCTAACCCAGAAATGAGGAAGCCATGGCTCTCCTGATGTTGTTGGACTACAGCTCACATGAGTCCCAGTCAGCATAGCCATTGGTCAGGGATGATGGGAATTGTAGTCCAGCAACATCCAGATACTCACCTCTGCTCTTAGCTGTGGAAGTGACCTGACCAAATAAATAGTCCCTGTTTTGTGTTTAATATACCCAAGGTTGCGTTTATTCTGCATCACATGGAAATTTGAATTCTCTGCCCTAACAGCCAAAATTCTGTGATCAGGCTTGGACAAATTTGCACCTGCTTGCTTGCTTTCAATTCTTTATTCTGCTTCTAAGACCCATGTTTCAAAGAATACATGATCTGCCACAAATATGCAGTCGGCAGAAAGAAATAACGCATTTTCCTTGTGGAAAAAGTGAAGCAACAACTTTAGGGATAAAGGTGGCAACCTGTCTAAACACCATTTTAAACTTGTCAGAAATGCAGCCAAACTCTCCTGCTAAAAGAGAAATCAGCCTTGCACAAAAGAAAATGGATGAAGTTCACTTGATTGTCACTGAAGCAGCTTGAGCACACCTTGCAGTGCCTACCCAGGATGCAGGAAAGCGGTGGAAAGAAAACTGGCAATGCTTTTATTCATCCCCACTGAAGTGACTAAAATAAATTAAGCAAGAATATGTTGCCTAAAACGCCACTAATGAAACCACCTCCTCCTTGAAGACAGCTGGACCATGAGCAAATGCAAGCCCAGCTGTAAGAGGGCCCAAATGCTGCTCACATTCTTAAAAGGTAAGGGGAACTGTGAGGCTATGAGTCATGCCTAAAACAAGGGAACAAAAAACTGTTTCTCAGGTAGATGTGGGAGGTGTTTTGAGTGGGCAGGGCGATCTCCAAGTCTAGGTAAATATCAAATTCTATTAAGCCTGCATAATGTAGGGAGAACGTTACCATACTGACCCACACACACACACAACTGCCCCAGGAGCACGTGGAATTGCAAAAGCCCTTGTGCAAGTGTGACTTAGGGTCTCCACGGTGAAGTGGCAACAGTGGTATATATAATAAGCCCATTTTTAGGGATGGCAGCTGCTCTAGAAGCGTGAGATGGTCACATAGGGTTCTCACGTATGAACCGTTTCTTAGAGATTGCCAAGGAATTGTAGTTCCAGATTAACCCAGAGTAAGTGGGCATGACCTTGTAGGGGTGCCATTAAATATATATTAGGTTAAAAGAAAAAAACAACCCTCCAGATTGCAGCTTCCGTTGCCACCACTGGATGCATCTTAAGTGGCTTGACTATCATCATCTAAATTCAGTCAAATTCAACAAAACTTTCTGTAGGTGGGGAGGGGGAGGGGTCTACGACATAGGAAGATTTGTTGCTGCATGTTTAAGAAAGAAGCTAAATTCATCACAATGACAGGGGAGAGTGTTGGCAGAGATTTGAGCTATTTATTCTTTTAGGAAAATCCTATAAAGAATGACATGAGGAAGCCTCTATCTGCAGTCTTGTTCATCACGGTGGTGAGGAGTCCGATAACAGATGTATGCAGTAGCGTGATTTAGTGCCGGGAGCTGGCCCCTGATGTGTATTAATACAGCGGCAAAGCGGAACGAGCCTCTCTTCATCACTCATCTCTATAAAAGAGGTGGAATCCGAGATGGCCCGATGTTAGGCAGAGCAAGCCCATTTGTTCTGCTGACTGATGGAGCCAGCTCAGGCTGTGTCCTTCACCTCTCTGGGGCACACGGGTTGCATAAAAGGAGTTCACTGAAGCAGGACCTGGTCAACAAGTGAGATGAGAGCTGTTGGGCTCAGCCAGAGATCTGTTTTGGAGGCACTGTCTATTCCAAATGGGGCATCCTTGCTTGTACAACCCCCCTCGTTCTCAGGCCTGGGCCTGAATGGTGACTCACACCAATCTTTCACTGCCAACACAAAAAGTCGTCACGTGAAGCTAGATCTACAATGAAAGAAAATTGAGTCCAACAAGCTAGTCAGAGAGGAAATGTCCAAGTCAGTGCTGATTGAAAGCATGCCAGGGGGAGAAGAATCCTTTGGCCAGAGACGTGCATGCCCCATGTATCACAGAAAAACACAGAAAGATATCTTGCTTCCTTGAATACTGGCTCTCTTCTCTCCCCTCACATTCTTTTCTAATAAAGGAGAGGGCCATTTCTAGCTCAGCTGACTGTAAATAGAGGTGCCCAATCTGTGATCCTCCACACACTGTTGGGCACAAACCCCCATCGTATGCGACCATTAACCATGCTGGCTGGGGGGAAGAGATACACACAGGCAGCCTACATGTCTCTTTCTCTCCGCCCTACACTGCGACAATGTCTTCCTTCTGAAAGCCCTGGGTGGATCTGAGCTGACCTGTGGTGATCCAGCGATGCCTCAACCCAATCTAGCTAAATCCCAGGTTGCCCCAAATTGATCTAATTCAGTTCAGGATCCAGTTGCATCCAGTGCACAAGCCTGGTTTCAAATTGTTTTGTCTTATGATAACAGTGTATTGTTCATACTGTGTACATCCTTAGGACTGAAAAAAGGGACGATAAAACAATCAATCTAATTCAAACCACTTGCCAGCTTGCCTGAGGCCATGTCTTTGGTCAGGCATAGGCAAACCCAGCCCTCCAGATGTTTTGGGACTACAATTCCCATCATCCCTGACCACTGGTCGTTAGCTAGGGGTGATGGGAATTGTAGTCCCAAAACATCTGGAGGGCCGAGTTTGCCTATGCCTGTCTTTGGTCCTCAGCGTGGTCCCTTCTTAACACTACCTAGCCTGATGCTGGTGCACAGGGGTTTGGCTGTGCTGTGCTTTGGAACACACAAAATCAGTTTGCAGTGCTTCTGCCTGCTCCAAAGCTCAGCACAACATGCAACACAAATTCAGAGTTCTCTAGCACACACAGAGAACTTCAGCGAGAACAACCGCAATGTATGGCTGGCTAGTAAGTCCATATAAAATTTAAGGACCCCTATATTAAAAGAAACCTGGAAAAGTAAAAAAGTTGCTAGAGAAATTGAGACAGATAGCATTAGAGCACACCAGGGGCTGCCTTTTTTTGCCTTCTCAGAGAATGAATTTTCACAAAAAGGAACCACAACACAGAAGGAATATTTAATATTGTAATAGTTGTCTGCTCCAGATAATTTGTACGTAATTTGTTCCAAGAAATACAGCAGATAGCAACTGAGTAGTCGCTATCTCCTGCATTTATTCTAACTATCACTGCACTTCTGGTTTCTTAGTGCAAGACAGGATCCATAAAACCTTCCTGAGACAGCTGCTATGGACAAATGTTTAGCAATACTCTTCTCATTCTACTCACTGCCTCACCGACTGCTCCTCCTCTTTGCTATTCTTTAAGAACTGTGTGCACATTCACCTATGCAGAGAGATCCATGAGCAGACATTCTGCTTGTGTCAGGACACAAGGTGCACATGCAGTTCTGTGTTTCAACAATTCGTCGCCTCTCTACATACACACCTGCATCATCTGCTGCCTGAGGCAGTCACCTCACTGTAGTTAATTGTAGGGCCAGCCCTATGGTATATATGCATTGCTAGATTACTACTACCGTACCACCCACACCAACTTTTTATTTTGTTACTAGAGCCTGTAGGAGTAGTACAAGTAGTACAAGGGTAGTAGAGATCTGCCTGCATATGCATTTAGAGTGGAGGAAGCATGCCTGAACTGAACACACACAAAGCTGTGTAGAGACTGGAAACATCAAGGGGCAAGAGATAGGGAAACAAAACATTAAGATTGGCAATGAAGAAGGCACCAGTGCTGGCATACCAAGGAGCTGGTTCTATGGAACCTTTTATGCCATCTTCCTTATTAGTGAATTAATGGCTACCTCATTCTGTCCAAGCATTTGCTAATCAATGGGAGTTCACTTTTTTGTTAAAATTAATGCTTTTTCTTTAGGGACCAGGTGAAAATATTTATAACCAGGCCTTTAGCTGATGAATATTCTATGGCCTTTTAAATGTGTTTAGGGAGGTGAGAGTTATTGGTTTGCTTTTGTTTTATTATGTATTTTGTGTTCTCATTTTGTATTTTTAAGTTGTGAACAGCCCTGTGATCTTTGGATGAAGGATGGTATATTATTATTATTATTATTATTATTATTATTATTATTATTAGGTGACCTTCAATCCAATAACCTACATTTTCTAGGGATACAAGCATAGTCCTCTCTCATCCAGAAATGTTGATTCTTCTGCTTTAAGAAAATACTCCAGCCTAAGTGAGCTGGCAAGCTCTCAAAGCACAAAACAGTTTCTCTCAATGCGTAAGATGCTCTTTAGGCAAAGTACCAAGAGACTGGCACAAGGGAGAAGCTAGCATCCATGTCCTATTTCCTTTAAGCTTTCCAAACACTTCACTACTAGTAGTTGGACTGTGTCAACCAGACTTTGCAACTGCTGGCCTCCAGATAGTTTGGACTACAATTCCCATCAACTTTAGGCAGCACAGCCGCAGGTCACTAGGTTGGAAAAGGATGGGGTAAACTCTGTGTTTTTTAAAAAAGTGATGTTAATGTAAACCAAATACTGTGCAAAGGAAGGCCAAGTTCTGCAAACTAAATTACATGAGCTAAATTAGCATGCATATACTTGGTTGCAAGGGACCCAGGTGGCGCTGTGGTTAAACCACTGAGCCTAGGGCTTGCTGATCAGAAGGTCGGCGGTTCGAATCCCTGTGATGGGGTGAGCTCCCGTTGCTTGGTCCCAGCTCCTGCCAACCTAGCAGTTCGAAAGCACGTCAAAATGCAAGTAGATAAATAGGAACCGCTACAGCGGGAAGGTAAACGGCGTTTCCATGTGCTGCTCTGGTTTGCCAGAAGCAGCTTTGTCATGCTGGCCACATGACCTGGAAGCTATACGCCGGCTCCCTCGGCCAATAATGCGAGATGAGCGCACAACCCCAGAGTCGGTCACGACTGGACCTAATGGTCAGGGGTCCCTTTACCTTTACCTATACTTGGTTGCATGACCAATTTTGCCCCTGCTAGTTGCAGAAGAGCAAGGAAATATTATTAAGCTGTTTTGATTATTCATCAGGCATTATCCAGGCATTTCCCAACTGACTGCCACAGTCACAAGGAGTAGAACTTTCTGCACCCAATACTAAATGTGGCATTTGTGCAATGCAAGTGATACAACCCTGCCCTAGGAAGCCTCCGTATCTCACAGGGGAACACTGAAAAGGCAGATCTTTCTTAAAATTAAGGTGTTTTCCTGCTCCTTCCCAAACAGTAGCCCCCTAAATCATTAACCATTTATACCAGGCATCCCCACACTTCGACCCTCCAGATGTTTTGGAGTACAATTCCCATCTTCCCCGACCACTGGTCCTGTTAGCTAGGGATCATGGGAGTTGTAGGCCAAAACATCTGGAGGGCCGCAGTTTGGGGGTGCCTGATTTATACTGAGGTTTAGCCAATTTACCTGAAGTTGGGCTGGAAAGGGAGGCTGTTGCCATTACAGGCTTCCTCTTCCTCTTTATGTCCCTTGAACATGGGGGTCCGAGATGTATATTAGTCTGCCTAAAAAGGAAGAAAAAAGTATGATTAAAAAATTGAGGCAACAAACACCATATTGACTGTCCCTTTATTTATTTATTTATTTTTTAAGTGCCAATTGCAGAGCCACCACCAAGAAGGCCTTGTTTCATGCACTCACCAACCTAACTGATTTCACTGGCAGGCACATAAAGCAAGACACCATACACAGATCTTAAGGTTGATCTGCAGAGGTTGAAACTCCCAACTGCAGGTGAAGTTTTACTCTCTTGTCTAATAAGCATTAGGTTGGAACACTAGAATCATCATATTTAGGCTGGCAATAAAGCTCCCTCCACTCCCCCAGAAAAGTGAGCCTTGTTTCCCCCTATGCATAATGTAAACAAGATGGAACTAGGCATCTCAAGGAACCCTCTACAGTGGTACCTTGTTCTGAGTCCAGGATCCGTTCCAGAGCCCCAGACGCTCCACGAAAGGGACACTCAATAAAGCGCCGCTCTGCGCATGCGTGAAGTGCGATTTAGCACTTCTGCGCATGCTAGAGCTGCAAACCCAGAAGTAACCCGTTCCGGTACTTCCAGGTTTGCCACGGACATTTGCCGAAATGGACGGTCAATGGGGCAGACGTTCGTGGAGGTATTACTGCACATTAAACAAGCACCCTTCTTGAAATTTATGGTTAATTGCAATTGACCTTCTGAGAGACAGCCGTACAAAGCATTCCCTTTAGAACGGAAAAGTTTCAGTTGAAAAATATGGTCCTTTGTTATTTCATGAGTTTTCTAAGAGCCTCAATTTTCAGGCCTTCTCTGTAGACCCTCAAACTGATAATACAGTTGAAGACTCTTGTATTTTCCCTGTTTTAGAAAGCAAAATATATGGATTGAATCAATGCAATGAAGGAAATGTGCTTATTAACTGATCGCCTTGAAAATAATTAGTTCGGCTATCCTCATGCAGAAGGAAACATTCAGTAGAACACACTTCCTATCAAGGGTACTGCTACTGTGACAGTATTCAGCTCAGCTGTTGCAGTTGTACTTAACAGTTTCCACTGCAAATACCAGATGCATAAAAGGTGCTTTTTCTAAGCCTTGAGGTACCACCTGAGGCTATCTCTGATGCCTTCAAAGGTCAAAAATAATAGTGAGAACAGAGATCCTTCTCCTCTTTGAAACACCACCAGCCAGCTGGGCACCCAATTCTGATCTGCACATCATAGGTAGAAATTACTACAAGTTGCTCATCCCATCCAGTGAACACAACATCTTTGCATGCAAGGATTAACCCATTGCACAGCACAGAAAAGTGTCCTGGTAACAAATGATAAGCAATTCATTCAAAAAATTCCCTACACATGTACTAGAGAGACTGACATCCAGACTGGCCTATCCAAAATGTAGCCCTAGGGAGATTATCTCCACCCTCTTCTCCAACAGTCAGCATCAGATGTGCTTTTAACAAAACAACAACATGGAACTATTGCCACACATGTTCACATTACTCACAGGCAACTTTCAACAGAGGTCTCTGTATTTCTTTTCCATTATGCTGGCCACTAGCACCAAAGTGATTCTCTCTCTCTCTCTCTCTCTCTCTCTCTCTCTCTCTCTCTCTCTCTCTCTCTCTCTCTCTCTCACACACACACACACACACACACACACACTCCCAATATGGAGCTACCTATGATGATGCAGCACCTGCATTTGGCAGCACAGCAGACACAGATAGAGAGATGGTTTGGATGTCCAGTTGGTGTCCCTCCTTAAACTACATTTACAATCACATACCAGAAAGATGGTGACCCAGGACAAGAAAAAATGTTTTCCAAGGGTTCAGAAAGGCACCAAAGGCATTACCACTGTATGCAACTCTGAATGTGGGTTTCATAATGTAGGCTGTTAGTATATCATGCTGCAGTGGCTGCCACAGTATGGCTGCCACATCTGTGGCTGCCACAGTATGGGCTCTGCTTTAGCACTCTTCATGATCCCTCTCTAGCCATGTAACCGACACTTGGGACTCTTCTGGCATCACTGGCCATGCTCTGTACTTTTGCCTGGCTGAGATGTCTTTGACCACTGGCTTCTGCTTGCCTGGATGGAGAATTGTAACTTCCAACTTCTGCATGGGCAATATATAGCTAATGTACACTTCTGCTTGTGCGCCATGTACCACTGGAATGTGACCCCAAAAAAACTTGCCCAGGCTGTAGGCTAAAAAAGCGAAGACAGGGAACCTTTATTCCGCCACCTAGATACATGGAAAGCAGTAAGTTCAACCTGCTATCTCAATGCAGTTCACATTGGTACTGAGGAGCATATTCTCAATGCCAAATTCTTCATGCTTTCCACTTTTAAAAAGTGCATTGTCAAACAGAAGCTACAACAGACATGGCATGATTAGTAAATGCTTTGTGCTCTTAAAGAGCCGCAATTACAGGCATGTGAAAAGAAGGAAAGCAGTCCCTGAGATGGGCTCTCTCACATGCCTCCCAAGAAGTGGCAGGCCATTAAAATTCCATGATGAAGAATCAAAACAGCCTGGGAACAGCCAGGAGGCAATGCAGCAAATTAATACACCAACTATCCCCAAGGAGGATGGCAAAAAAGGAGGGAAAGCGGGGGGTGGGGGGACTCTCGTCGCTTTGCAAAATAAAATTATACTACTAATGATAACAGAGTCACCAAACCCGCCCCCCTCCCACACCACTTCTAATGATGGGTGTGGAATTCCCAGTGCTGCTTCTGACACTGTGAGAGAAGTCTCACCACATCACAGACAGACAGCTAAAAAGAAAGTCTTGGTATACTACAATTTATACAGCCTTTTAACTGCATCTTCCAAGGAACCCTCCATGCAGAGCCTTCTCCTTGACACCAAAAAGCCGCTCCTCGCACACCCATGGCTCTACACTCAGCAATCTGGCTGGCGGCTCTGTTTAAATGAAGCAATGGGTTACAAAACAGTGACTATGCTACCTAGATGAATTTCACCGGAAACCACTAGGGAGGTAAAGAAAACATAGGTTAAGGCAGACAGGTGAAAAAAACAGAATTTGCCTGATAACAGTGCTTCGAATTGCATAATACATTTGTGAAAGGCTTTCCGGAGGCAGACAGTGCTTATAAGAACTGGCAGTTTGACTAGTTTGGCATAAAGCTAGTATGGGCAACTATGGCCCAAGGTGCTGCACTTTTTGAAGGATGCTTTTCTTTCTGCTATATGCCAGAATATTATATCTCTTAAGTAATACAGCCTCAATAAGCTTGGAAATTATGGTAGGAATTCACCTTGCACTAAGCTGATCACCTCTCACTTCAGCTTGCCTGATAGAACAATTCCCCCACTCCTTCCCCTGAATGCTATTCCAGGGGTTCTCCAGACTGACCGCCCCTCACAAGCCAATTTTGGAAAGTGGAGTTCCTTATGCATGTCCTCCACTGATGGGACGAATTGATTCCCACCCATTAGCAGGGCCCACTCATAAATTACAAGTCCCAAAACATGTTTACTTGCTCACCTAACTGCATATATACATAGATGTCCATCATCAGATATACAAAGTAAGACCTAACACAGGCATAGGCAAACTTGGCCCTCCAGATATTTTGGGACTACAACTCCCATCATCCCTAGCTAACAGGACCAGTGGTCAGGGATGATGGGAGCTGTAGTCCCAAAACATCTGGAGGGCCGAGTTTGCCTATGCCTGACCTAAAGCTTTAAAACATCACTTGGAACCAAATTAAATTCACTACCAGAAACTTGACAAGTCGCTATTTACAAGCCGAGCTCAAGGCTCATCCAAGTTTAAGCTACTGGCTTTCATCATCATAATAGATTAAGAGCTGCAGAGAACATTAAATCAGCCCTGAGTACTCACTGGAAGGACAGATCCTGAAGCTGAGGCTCCAATACTTTGGCCACCTCATGAGAAGAGAAGACTCCCTGGAAAAGACCCTGATGTTGGGAAAGATTGAGGGCACTAGGAGAAGGGGACGACAGAGGACGATATGGTTGGACAGTGTTCTCGAAGCTACCAACATGAGTTTGACCAAACTGCGGGAGGCAGTGGAAGACAGGAGTGCCTGGCGTGCTATGGTCCATGGGGTCACAAAGAGTCGGACACGACTAAACGACTAAACAACAACAACAAAAGCAAGTTCCTGCCATAACGTAAGGTACTTCCAACCACACACCTCTACAGACTATGTGGCCAAATGACAAAAAAGTGAACAAGGTACTGAAGCAATAGGTTTGATAAAAATTACAAATGGCTCAAAAAGGACAAGATGAAGCTACATACTACAGTAGAATTTGCCAACCCAAGTCTGGGTTGTTAAATAATTCTGAATCTTTCCATTTTAGCAATACAAATGAAACCTCCTTGAACCTGTAGCACAAGCCCACACCACTCAACATTTCATCACCAGTCATGGCATTCTGCCAGAACTAGTGAAAACTTCAAAGATCTCAAATGAAAATTTCTTCCTAATCTCACATATCCCTCACTGAGGCACCAGATTAAATAATAAAATATCCTTCATATAATATATGTTGTCTGCTCCCATGACAATAATTTGAAGTGGCTATTTCAGATTTTTACATTTTCTACTTTTAGTTAGCATTTTCTTCAGACTCCCAGGCTAAATTGAATAATGGATAGATTCCTCACATTGAAAATTTCTTTAACCTCCCTATTCAATTATTCCCTCGCTATTCTATTGAGCTTTCGAATGCACAACACAAAGTCTGCTCCTTGTCCAGGTATCAGTCATCCAAATTCATTGGCCCAGTTCACATGTAACACTAACAACATATACATAAAATCAATTCAAATTCAATAGAGAAACCAACAGAGTATTATCATTTTAATGGGTATTTTTAATGGTATTTGCTTTATGCTGCAGTGCAGTTCTGTAGTTGTTGTAAATCTCTCGTTTAGTTTGCTGCCTTGGACTCTTGAGGGAAAGCAGGATAAAAATGTTTTAACCCAAAGAAGTAGAAAAGGAAGTGACCTATGCAATTTGTTTCTGACATGCATACTCCACAAACCAACAGATACCATACCATTCCTCACAATGAAAGCAGAAGGTGATGGTTACCTGGCTGTGCAGTGTGCTGGTGAGCACCTTCGGTGGGAAGCGTCAGCAAGAACATCCAAAGAATAGAGAGGAGATAGTGGATTGAACTGGAAAAACAAGAGAGAATTGGTTAACAACATGTGAAGTAACGTTAACTGAATACAGACAGCTGAACTATCCTTACCTGGTCTCTCACATTATCTGAGTCTTGCATTCCATATGTAGCAGCAGGCCAATTTCTGACCGCAGGCCACACTGCTCACTCGTCTGAAGGAGAAAACCAACTGGACTTCGAACACACCTACCTACTCATGCAGTGCCACCCAGTCAAGAAGTCAACACCTTTCTCCACTCTCACGTAAGTAAGAAAACCTCTACCAATTAAGTCTGTTTTCATTTGTATAGAGCTGTGTACAAAGGAGATCAACATCCACCTTCACTGCGGGATGTTTCTTTGATCATTGTCAACTTGAGAACCATCAGCATAGATGCCACTTTAGCATCACAAGAAGATCATTTGCAAAACGCAACTGCAGAACTACAAATTGTTCTTTACAGAGATGTGAGCAATTGAAGCAATCAGCTTCACCAGTACCAATGATCACGGCATACTGCATTTATTTCTCCAGAAAAAGAACAACAAAACTTTTACCACAATGAGACATATTTTCTTCTAAAAGGCAAGGGAGCAGCACTTAAGGTTCTTTTTAAAAAAAAACCCTAAACACTATTCAAACATTAACAGAACATATGATACAGTCCTTCTGGACCACATGGATGCTAACACACATTCTTCCTGCATGTGCAAAACTAACATGTCAATGATACAGCTAACCTCAATGGCTTCCTCCCATGTGCATGAGAAGACTTTAACATGCAACTCCCCATCAACCTATCTGTTGTAGCGTAGTCTCAGGAAGGCCCTGCTAAACAGCTGGATCAGTTCAATCTTCAATCACAGAGAACTTAAATAAATAGTAAGGAAAAGCACCAATAAACTACAGCAATACAAGGCATCAGTTTTTACCCTATCAACTATCTCCAAGGAAGCCTGCAAATTCCAACCTTCTAAACAGCTGTAGTGCCTCTTACCACTTGCTCCCAACCAAACTTCAAAGAAATTCAAATTGCTAGATTGACTGTGTACTGCAAAAAAGCACTATTTCCTTTAAAAATAGACGCCCTCTTACTTTAATTTTGAACAATATAAACATATAAGTTATCCAGTTACTGGATGCTCACTATAAAACCCAAGGAACTTCAAAATAATGTGAACAGCTGGTTGGAAAAGGTTTGGGCATACTGTAATCAGATTCACTTTCTGAATGGATTGTGAGTTCATAATGAAGTATGTCACTCACTGCAGATTTTTAAACTACACTTTTGAGCTTATAAGAATTTTTTTTTGGGGGGGGGGGCTATCAAATGAGGAACACAGACCTCATCTAATTGATTAAATTGTAACTGAACTAACAACAACTCTGTACATTCAGGAGTTAGTCCATTAACCTTTTACACTGGTGTAAGTTAGTTGATGCTGCAAATTTAATTGGGAGAACTGAAGTTTAAATATTCAATGGCTCACCCTATTAGCAGTGGGAACCAGAACATGGAAAAAACCATCTCTAAATATACTTGGAATTACCAGCTTTCTCTCTGTCTTACCAGCACAGCTAAGAAAGTTCCAGCATGGCTAAATAACCAAGTTAAAGCAACTATCAAATGCAGTAAGACTTCTTTTTAAGACAGGGAGAGAATGTTGTTGTTATTGATAACAAACAAACAATTAAAAGGGGCAGAGGAAGAGGGCACTATGTTCTGGAAAATCACATGAAAATTTATAATTTATTTATTCTTACATTTACATCCCACCTCTCCTTCAAGGAGCTCAAGGTGGCACACATTTCTCCCTCTCCTCATTTCATCCTCACAATAACCCTGTGAAATAGGTTGGGTCAGTCACTATTTCTCAGTCTAAAAATCACCAGCTGAGCTTCATGGTCAAGATAGGATTTGAACCATGGATTCTCAGGTCCTAGTCTGATGCTCTAACCACTACACTTTATCGATGATTCAAGATGAACTGATAGAAAAATGCACCCAAAAATGCTTTAAATAATCAGAAAGCTAGATGGAAAGGCAGCTAGAAAGAGGGGAAATGTAGGAGAAGGCAAAAGTTTCAAGCCCTAGGGCACTGTTTGATACAAGGAGTCATTGTGAAGTAAGGTCTTCCAGCATACAGTGTTTGACCAAAGGAATGTCTTTCGGCCTTACTCCCTGTACACAGACTGTAAACGTGGAAGAAATTGGAAGCCACGACTTCATTCTTTCTAGAGACAGAAATCAAGTGAGAATATACGAGAAAAGCAAAGTACAGCCATCTTACCTGGTTGCGATCTCTCATTCCCATTGACGGCAACCAGAAACTACAGAGGTGGTAGAAGAGACGAAATTGGAGGAAGCATGAGAAAAGAATTGGAAAAGGGGGGGAAATAGATGCACAGAGAAGAAAAGAAGAGGATTAAACATCCATGTAAGGCAGGTGCATTAAAGACAGGTTTAAGACAAGGGGAATTAATCTAGGTATCAACGGATGAGAGAAACTCAATCCAATGGATGCCACACTTAACAGCTAACAAGAGTAAGGAAACCACCACCTCCATAAACAAAAGGGAAATTTCAGGCATGCTCATCCACCCACCCACATCAGTGATGTCCAAGAGGGTATATACTAATTCAGAAATGCAGATAATTCATTAGTAACAGAAGCTGGTGACTACCTTGGGTAACCTCCCTACCATAGCCCAGCAGCTCAGGTACTTCTAATACTGAAGTTTATTTTATTAGTCTATGCTGGGTTCTTGTGCATTTTGCCAATTCACATAGTGCAAGAATGAGGAAGATGATTACATTCACAGGAGCACTGCACTGGCCTTTTTTTCTTTTTTTTAGGACAGTGGGAAGAGGATAGGAAATGCAACAGGAATACAGAAAGGCAAGCACATCATCCCTTCTTAAAGAGATGGCTTTCCAATAAAATGGGAGGATCCTCTCTGCAAGTTGAAAAGGGACAAATTCTGTATTATGAGCCTCCCCCTCCCCTCCCCAGACTTATAGACCTGTCAGCAGCATTCAGTTGCTTACTCTTTTTGGCAGGAATCACCAATGATGTGGCTAATCCTCTCAGTGCCCATAGCACTCATGATGGTCTCCTGAAACACAAAGTGACAGAGGGGAGGGCTGAGGCTACAATGGCAGATGACAATGGACGGCCTATTTATTTAAATCTGGGCCTGCCTCAATTGGGTTTTAAAAAGGATGCAGTGAAAGGCAGATTTTAATAGAAGAGGGGCACACAGGTATTGGGAGCTGAACCGTCCCCCAGCTAATCCTCTATAGTGTGTTACCTGGACTGTCAGGGCTGGATACTGAAGAAAATTTGGCTGAGAGGGACTTCAGGAAGGTAAGCTGCAGCAGAAAGGCAGGTTCAGCTCCTCTCACCAATGTGCCCCATATGCTCTTAAAACTAGGTCTGCTATCTCCATTTCTATGTGTGATTGGGGGCAGACTCAGGCTTAAGCAAACAGGTCTATGGCTATCACATGCAATATGAGCCTCAGGCACTCTCCCTCCAAAAATCAGGCAGCACAGACACACATGACACACTCATAAGTGCATTCTTGTTCACATGGGGTCAGAATAAATGCATTACCCTCTGAGCAATCAAGAAGTGTGGCTCCAGCAGCCCTGCAGGAAGTTAACATCTGAAGGCAGCCCTGTTTAGGGAAGTTTTTAATAACTGATGTTTTAATGTATTTTTAATATTTTGTTGGAAGCCGCCCAGAGTGCAGAAACGCAGCTAGATGGGTGGTGTATAAATAATAATAATAATAATAATATATTATTATTATTATTATTATTATTATTATTATTATTATTATTAACCTTCATGCTGATAAGAAAAAATGTAATGGAAATTCATGTTTCCTACACTGCATAGAACTAACACTGTCTCTCTGTTTCCTATGACATAGTTATCCAGAAGGCCAAAATATTACTGAACTGTCCAATAAGCTTATAGCTAGAAGTCCCAGTACGGTCAATGTCTCAAGCACAAGATGGATTCAGTCTGAATATTGCTGGGAGTGATTTAAGAACAGGAAATTTTACTCCTAGATAAAATCTCAAACATTCACATGAACATGTTAAAGTTTCATACATTCACCATCCCTATTAAAGTTATTGTGCAAATAGTGAGGAAAATTTTATTTCCTCTTGCTTCAAGTTCCTTCTGTGTTTCTTTCACTGGCTTGCATTTTTTCTGCTCTGTTTAGGGCAGGAAAGGAAGGAAAGTAGGAAAGGAACGATTAGGACCACCCGCTTTGCTCTTGGTTATTTAAAAGCTCTGACCTAAAGCCACAAGAGTCTTAATTCACTTATTTTCTGCTCCAGTTCATTAGGGTCAACAGATGAAGTGGTTCAGTGGCGCTGTGGGGGGGGGGGTTGAAGTGTATATACGTCACATCATGTTCTACCTGTGTTAACCAGAACTACTTAACAATCTTGAGTAAATGAACAAGTCCCATATAAAAACTGATTAGTCTGCTCTTGTTTGTGCATGTAAAATAACAAAAACCTAGGACTGGATTAGAATATAAGAAATGTGGTCACTCATCCAAGATCAGCCCTCCGATCTGAAACATTACCCATCCCTCACAAGTGATTAATCACATGAGGCAGCTTGCAGTCATTTCTGGTACCCCCAGACTTATTATTTCACATGAATAAAAGCAAAGATACCCAAGGCAGAGGGGGTAATGGTATATTCTTAGTAGATAAAATAGCTTACAGAAACTCAGCTCAGTGTCCTGTAATTGCATAAACTCACAGTTCTGTGGACGAGGTTGCTTGCCACACAGAACAAATTGCCAGAAGATTGGGATCAGGATCTGATCATCAATGGGTAGCTTATGGCCAGGAACTCTGAACACTATCACATGCAAGGTTTGTGGGGAAGCAGCAGCAGGGGTGAAAGATAGGCTATTTGTTACAGTAGAGAAATTATTAACTTAAAGTGCCGTAATGTTTAAATTTACGGTTTATTACTGTGTAAATTACAAGCCGTACTTTGGGTAATTAGCATCTCGCTGGCGGGGAGCTTTGAATGAAACTCATTATTTATTATTACAATTTAGAAGAGAATGGGGGAAGGAGAGCAGTGACCTCCACTGCAAATGACATAGATCCCTTTAAGGTGATGAAGATAAATTAAACAAGTAAATATTATTCTTATTTTGGTTCATTAGAAGTGCCTCCTAAAAGCTTTGGGCCCTAGGCTCTTACCAGTGGCCTAGTCAAAGGCACTGTATTCACCATAACTAAATCTGCAATTCAACAGTATTTAACTACTGGTAAGCAAGATTAATAGAGCTGGGGTGTGAAAAATCTGTCAAAGACAGAAAACAAAAAAGGAAGGGACACCACTCTCCTATACAGATGAACCAGTTTACATATAGGCTTTATGAACACAAACCCCCAATGCACAGGACTAGATCTGGAGTTACATTGAGTGGAATTTCACTAATTCCACAGGCAGAAGGCGGGAAGCAACTTTTGCCCATTCTCCCTTCCCTTTGTGCATCTCTCCAATTATCTGCTATGCAGGTTTGGGAGACCCTACACTCTAGTGTTGGAAGTGGTGCAAGAGGAAATTGGCTAAAATTGACACACCCTGCCTCATTCTGCCTCCAGAAGCATCTACATCAGAGTCCTGTCAACAAACACAAGGAATTATGCTTACAGAGGGAGATGCCTGGATCCAAGCCACAGAGCTTCCGACTTCCACTCAGACAAGGATTAATTTTCCTTCAGCGAGAGCTCCAGGTGAGTAAACTATATAAAGGGTCTAGCTTCCCCCAACAAACCTTGCAAACTATATTCAACCAGCCCCATAAAGCTTAGAAAGCAGAGGTTGCAGAACTCCAGCTTTACCATACAACCAAATGCCAAGTATGACAAGAAGTGCTTATGATGCATAACTCAAAACCAGAAGCCCTGCAGTCAACAGCCATTACCTTTCAGCATTTAAATACAACACGTTCTACACCATATACCAGTGACTATGTATTACAAAGTATTACAAAATCTTCCACCCCAGCTAATAATACTGCTTTCCTCATTTCAGGGTTTCTTCCTTGCACCTTACAACTGGCTCTTCCATACTGCACTTTTATAGTCAGCCACCCTCCTTTCATCAGCACTGTCCTAATGTCCAGTTTCCTGAAGCTTATTAACTTCTTAAAATTAGCTTTACCACGACTATTGGCAAGTTTTGACATACGCCAACACATGAAGCAAATTTAAGGCCCATTCAAACTTTTGTTTGTCCTGTGATTTGGTCAAGTATTTTGTATCGATTGATCATCAAGGGTCCGAGAAAGTATTCTGTCCCACCACTTTCCCCAGGAAAACCTGCTGTTTACTGCTGAATCAGACCAAATGTCAACTCATGAAAAACCCAAAGATAAATTTGTTCCTCTTCTGAACCACTTGTAAAATAGCTCCTGAAAAGGATTTCATGCTCTTTCCTAGGAGAGGTGTTGGGAGTGGTCTGCTCCTACCTCCTTTCCTTCTTTCCCTGCCTACCCCCTGCAGGATCATGTTTCAACTTGTCTCTACAGCTTCGAGCAGTGCACCTCTGGTTTTCTCGGAGTGCTTGCATTTTTTATTTATTCTACTCTCTCTAGCTAAGCAGTCATATAAAAATTGCAGTCAAATTATATACATGTTCCTGCTTTGGTTGGAACCATCATAAACAATCAAAGCTTTATTTTCTGTCTTTAATTTGTTGTTGTTTAGTCGTTTAGTCGTGTCCGACTCTTCGTGACCCCATGGACCAGAGCACGCCAGGCACTCCTGTCTTGCACTGCCTCCCGCAGTTTGGTCAAACTCATGTTCGTAGCTTCGAGAACACTGTCCAACCATCTTGTCCTCTGTCGTCCCCTTCTCCTAGTGCCCTCAATCTTTCCCAACATCAGGGTCTTTTCCAAGGATTCTTCTCTTCTCATGAGGTGGCCAAAGTATTGGAGCCTCAGCTTCACGATCTGTCCTTCCAGGGAGCACTCAGGGCTGATTTCCTTAAGAATGGATAGGTTTGATCTTCTTGCAGTCCATGGGACTCTCAAGAGTCTCCTCCAGCACCATAATTCAAAAGCATCAATTCTTCGGCGATCAGCCTTCTTTATGGTCCAACTCTCACTTCCATACATCACTACTGGGAAAACCATAGCTTTAACTATACGGACCTTTGTCGGCAAGGTGATGTCTCTGCTTTTTAAGATGCTGTCTAGGTTTGTCATTGCTTTTCTCCCAAGAAGCAGGCGTCTTTTAATTTCGTGACTGCTGTCACCATCTGCAGTGATCAAGGAGCCCAAGAAAGTAAAATCTCTCACTGCCTCCGTTTCTTCCCCTTCTACTTGCCAGGAGGTGATGGGACCAGTGGCCATGATCTTGGTTTTTTTGATGTTGAGCTTCAGACCATATTTTGCGCTCTCCTCTTTCACCCTCATTAAATAATAAGTATTAAACATTATGTATTGGAAGGGTTCCAGCTCCTAATGATTATTTTATTATCTGGTTTTCAGATTCCCCAGTTTTCTGTTTTTGTGATTCTCTGCTACAGGTGGGCAGAGTTGAAGGTGGAAACAACACAAAGAGTGGACTATTGATTATAGCAAGAATGAACAAGAAGAAGAGTTTGGATTTGATATACCGCAGGGTTCTGAAGTCTTTCCCCAAGTAAAACGTGGGGCAAAAAAAATCACAAGTAGGAACATACAACCCCGAACTGAATTGAAAACAGGTCAAAGAATGAGAATGTGGCTGGGCAAATTGTTGCGTGGTCCACTTTCACCTGCAGGTAGATCTCCTGCAAGTGATGAAGCAGTCACCAACAAATTACTATTCTCAAAAAAGCAATACCTTGCTCACCAGCCTCCTACGGCCCTTCCTGAGGCAGCGGGTAGGAACACTGGGAAGACGGTTCAAGCGGGCATGAAACCCTGGGTGGGGAGAGAAAAGAAGAGAATGCTGAAGACAGAACCCTATCAAAACAAAGACCACAATAAACAGTTAGTTGTAACACAGAAACAAGAAACTAGACTGCATTCCAATTTCCAAATCTACCTACAATATTTTGTGGAGCTTGGGCATGTTGTTATGCTCTCTATATTTCTCTCTATTTACATAACATATATGAAGATAGACCATAGGCATATGGCAAGAAGGCAGCATGGGCTAAAGCACCCTCTTCTGACACTGTTGTAATGCATGCTGAGTGAGTAGTATTCTCACACTGAGAGCACTGAAAGATGAAGGTATTGACCAAGCTACTTAGGATACTAGGCAAAATCATACATAGTCAGAACACCTTTATCTAAGTTAGCCTGCATTTATCCACAATAAATTAGTATTTGCTTCTCAGCTACATGTTGAGTGACAAATTTCACACATTTATTAAGGAACCTGACTGACATACAGTGTCTGTCTGACTGCACAATGAACCTCCACTTGCACAACCTCACTCCTCCCCTTCTAGCTCCATATCATCCCCAGCAGATTTTAAAAGCTACAAGCAGGAAGAGGAAAGAGGAGTCTGCTCACACAAAACCGGAGGTTACCCGCAAGCATTTCAACTGTGTCAACTATCTCCACAACATTTACTGAAGGATCTCACCTCTCGTAGCAGGCCGAGAGGGCAGAAGGAATGTTGTATCTGAGATTTTTTCAATGCTGGAATCCATTCGTTCCATGTCAGACTGGCGGTCAGATCCCCACTTGGGCAGGAGGTTGGGGACCGTGAATCCTGAGACACATTCTCCCTCATAGAACCAATCGCTCTGTTCATCATCACCTAAAAGAGAAGGGAAAAGCTGATCCAACACTCCAAAAATCAACATCATTTGAACAGTGTTGGTCCTCTCCAAGCTATAACAATGAAATAAGCAGTGTTCACTTGTATGAATATTCCTCGCTAGAACCATCATGTTCGCTTGTGTACCTAGAACGCAGAAGTTACTTTATACTTCATGTATTACAAAATGTATCATCATTATTGTTTGTGTTCCAAGGTGAATTTGTCCTTTATGTTTGAGCCCAAGAACACGTTTAATTGTTAACTCATTGTCTATGATATGAAATATTTTGTTAGCAACTGCACAGCTTTATGATACAACTATATATACGTAGACCAAAAAAAATCAACCTGAATTTGAAAGCTAGAGGAAGACCCCCTCAGCCTTCAAAAAACTGTGGGGGGTGGGGAATCCAAACAGGACTCACAAAAGGAGGGGGTCACATTTTCTCAAATACACACAGTATTTCAATGCTGAGACAATGCAACTGCCCCATGAGAAAACTACTGCTTTGAAGGAAGGCATATTTAGATTTGTTACAACAGAAGAACAATTACAAGTTTACTGAACAAAACCAAACACAAAACATAAGCATTTAGAAAAGGCATACCATTTTCTCTCTACAAGACCAATTAAGAATACATGGAACCCAATATTCTCTGGTACTTCTATTGTCTAACACTTATCTAATTAGGACATTAACTCTGAGTAGTGGTCTTTTCTACTTCATCCTTACACGTCAAAAAAGCACAGTGCTGAGAGCAGTTGGCCATTTTTTTCTAATATCTCTCAACATAAAGGTAAAGAAACCCCTGGCCATTAGGTCCAGTCGCAGATGACTCTGGGGTTGCGGTGCTCATCTTGCTTTACTGGCCGAGGGAGCCAGCGTACAGCTTCCTGGTCATGTGGCTAGCATGACTAAGCCGCTTCTGGTGAAACCAGAGCAGCGCACAGAAACGCTGTTTACCTTCCTGCCGGAGAGGTACCTATTTATCTACTTGCACTTTGATGTGCTTTCAAACTGCTAGGTTGACAGGAGCAGGGACCAAGCAACGGGAGCTCACCTCATTGCAGGGATTTGAACCGCCGACCATCTGATCGGCAAGCCCTAGGCTCTGTGGATTAACCCACAGCGTCACCCGCGTCTAATTCTCAACATGGATGCTGCTAAATATTCTCTGACAGCTTGCGAGCTCTCCAGTTTTATTATGATTTAGAAAGTTTACATGGAGTAGCAAAAGAGGAGTGTTTTGATACTGAACAAGAGTCATTATCTAAATCAGGCATCCCCAAACTTCGGCCCTCCAGATGTTTTGGACTACAATTCCCATCTTCCCCGACCACTGGTCCTGTTAACTAGGGATCATGGGAGTTGTAGGCCAAAACATGTGGAGGGCCGCAGTTTGGGGATGCCTGATGTAAATTAACAGAAATTCTTGTGGCAGCTTAAAGACTAACACATCTATTATGGAATAAGCTTTAGTCTGCGATTGTCATCCAAGGACCTTCTTCAAGCGCCTCCTCATTTAAAGGGCCATAGATTAACATTCTATGGCCTTTTAAATGTGTTGGGTGTGTTATTGGTTTGTTTTATTATGCACTTTGTGTTCTCATTTTGTATTTTTAAGTTGTGAACAGCCCTGTTATCTTCAGATGAAGGGCAGTATGCAAATTTAATAAATAAATAAATGTATAAATACTTTAAGCATAAAATTAAAGAAGAGAAACATAAGAATATAGTTACCTTGGCGACCTTCATCATTGGTAAAAAGGCCAGTGTCACTACTGCTGCACACACTGCTGGTTTCACTGAAAAGAGAACAGAGAAAATTAAGCACAAATGCAATTGATATAATCCACTTTGCAAAAACTCTTCACTGCAGGAGGGTCTCAAAGCACTTTCTAGACAGCTCACAATAATGGTATTGCTTTATTCATCTTTACAGCCTGGTTGACCCACACATGGGATGTCAGGAGACACTTAAATGAGCAGCACAGTGGTGGCCAATCAATTTAGATGAGTATCACATATGAATCTTATAAAAGGTTTTGATATATAGCAATCCTAAAAAGCAAATTAGTTTAGAGACATTGATTAATATTCCTGCAGATGCTCTTTTACTAGGAAAGAAACCAGGTGAGGGTAAGCAAACAGGTGTTTCAGTTACCCAATTATGGGAGAGTAAATGTTATTATTATTATTATAAATTAATTTTGTATCCTGCTCTTCATCTGTACAGGAAGGGTGGTTCACAATACAAATATACAAGATAAAAATTGTTAATGTGTGCCAATGATATCTAGCTACTTTATACTTTATATTTCTTTTTCTCCTACAGTCATAATGAAGAATATAGTAATGGTAATACTGTGTATTAACACCTCTACTGTCAGAAGTAGTATGTTTCTGAATACCAGTTTTCTGGGAATCACAGGTAGGCAGGGTCCTGCTGCATTCAGGTCCTACTTGTATGCCTCCCACAGGCATCTGTTTGGTCACTGTAACAGGATGCTGGACTATTGGCCTGTTCCAGTGACATAACATACAATATTTTACCCTCTCTTTCAAATGGCATCATGTATTATAATAAAGAATTATATGAAGCACATAAGCAGCTGCCAATTACACCAGGCTTTCAATTTGGTCACTGATTTCTGTTAAGAGATGGTACTCTCCTGAACACCAAAATTCAACTTGAAAATAAGTAATATAGATATCTGTAAAATGACTGGCTTCTGAGAATACTGATTTAATACTGGGATTAGAACAATTCAATTATTGTGGTGCACAGGAAAAGACAAGCACAAAATTCACTTGGAACGTGTTACATTTCATGATTTAAACTACCCTGTTTCTCCGAAAATAAGACGTAGCCATAAAATAAGCCGTAGCAGGATTTTTAAGCGTTCAAGGAATATAAGCCATACCCTGAAAATAAGACATAGTGATAGGCGCAGCAGCAACGCCGGCCGTGGCAAGAGGAAGAGGAGGAGGCCTGCCGGGTCAGCGCCCGGAACCGGCTGCTGCTGCAATGCCGACAAAGTGCCCAGCAGCACCATGCCGAGCCAGCAGGACCCAGCAGTGCCGGCGCCAGTGGTGCCACGCCATGCGGAGCCCCGAGCCAGCGGGATCCAACAGCAGCAGCTGGTTTCTTCACCTATTGTCAGTACCGGTAGTGAAGTGGGTATCTCCCCCCCCCTCCCATGACTAAACGGTTTTTAATTTCTGTATTTTATATTCTTTCACCACTTTGACACAACACTTTGGACAGAGGACTTGCTAGGCTGTTCACCAGGCTCCAGGGAGACCCCATCCTTGTAGGTTAAACTATTGGGATTAGGACTAAATTACTCCCCCCCCCAAAAAAATACTTGCCATTGCATTTGAATTTCCTTTGTGTTAAAGAAAAAAGTTGAATAAGACATCCCCTGAAAATAAGCCATAGTGTTTTGTTTTGTTTTTGAGGAAAAATAAATATAAGATGGTGTCTTATTTTTGGAGAAACACGGTACAAGAAACAGCAGAGCATAACAGCAAATAAAAACCAGAAGAATCAAGAAAATAGGGGTAGTTGACATGGTGCCCTTCAGATGGTTCGGACTACAGTTCCCATCAGCCGCAGGCCCCCAGCCAACATGGGCAATTGTCAGGTTTCATGGGACTTGTAGTTCAAAACATCATGTTGGCTAACCCTGCAATAAAACCAGTTATTGTAGGCCTGGGCAAATATAAAAGGGTCTTCAGATGGGGCCAGAAAAGATGTCAGACTTGACACTAGGAAAGCCCTTTCTCTGGCTGCTGCCCATCTAGCCTCAAAGTATGCATGAGTGTTGTGGGGAGAGACTCAGAGGATGACATCCAATAAAAATAATAGCCTTTGAGCAGTCTCATGCAGCAGAAAGTAGCTAGATCAGGTTGCTAGATCTCAAGCCATTTAAGGGTTTAAAGGTAATCATCAGCATTTTCTATTTTGTCCAGAAACCAGTGAAGTTGCTTCACGACTGGTGAAATACACTCCATTTAGTTTGCTGCTCTCAGTTACTAGCTTTCAAGAAGTGTTCAAAGGCAGTTCTACATACTTCCTTCAATAGTCATGGAATGAAGAATGTTGGTTCTGCAGTTATTTGGCACTGTTCAATCATGACACAATGAGCAAATAAGAAGATGTAATCAAAGAAAAATAATTGTAGGGAATGAAATTATATTCTCCTTCAGACATGCCAGCAATCTGTTACAGAATAATTAAGAGTACAAAGAAAATGAGAACAACTGATTGGGTGTTTGCAAGGCAAAGTGAATGATGATATGAGACATGTTTTATGAGCAGTGGCAACATTACAGAATTTCTCAGCCTTACAGTCATTTTGTCACTCTAACTGATGAAACTTGAATTTTAACCAGCAAATGAGTGTAAATTGCATTTATATTCCACCTTTTTTCTCCAAGGAGTACATGGTTCACCCCATCCTCGGAATCCTTACAATGATCTGCGAGGAAGGTTAAGAGGCTATAACTGGCTCAAAGTCACCCAGTGAGCTTCATGACTGAGTGGGGATTTGAACCCTGATCTCCAAAGGTCATATTCTGACACTCTTAACCACTATAGTCTGAGCTATAAGAAATGCCACTCCAAATTTGCATCATCAATTGTAACTTCTCCAGGAAATGCAAACATATTACACACTGGAATGGGGAACATAATGCCTGACATCAGCTCAATACCAGCCTTTTGTTAAAGAGGCTTCCTAGAGTACTTCTACTATGGAGCAGCTATATAAAATTTAAGTAAGTAAATAAATATAGGGAAAGCAAAATGTCACTTAAAAGAAGCACCTGAAATATTTTCCTTGAAGCTTGGATTTGTTTTATTCTGCATTGTTTTATTCAATGTTTTAATATGTTGTAAAGCGCTCTGAGATTTTTTTCTTTCAAATATAAAGCGGCATAGAAATGAACAACAACAATAGTAAATTACAAATAAACCCCACAAAAAATGGTACCTAGACATTCTGTGGCAGGGACCACAACCTAGGTTTAAGGTGCCATTTGGTAATTAACTTATATATCTGGATTTCTAACACTTGACAGTGTTGGGGAATCTTCCAGCCAAGACCTTCTTGTTTGGGCATGTTGTAAGGAGTCCGTATTGTATTTATTTTACAATTTATATATAACACTCTGTTTTAGAAGCACCATCACCTACTCCAAATTCCCAAGGTACAGTGGTGGAACAAAACTAAATTAATAAATCACTAGATGGTTGTTACAGGTCTACAGAATTATAGCCAACCATCTTATTGTAGCTCCAGCTGAAAGGTTCATGCAAGGAAACCAGAGTTTCTTCACCCTGCACACAGATGGCAAAGCACACTATCCTTTAGTATAGGCCTTGCAGTCCAGTAAGCGCTGATTAATGACCTCCAGTTACAATGGAGGCTACTTACTTTAACCACAAAATAATGAATGCTATTGATCCGACAAGCTACTGCTATAGAGTTATTGATCATCCAATCTTTTGTTAAAATGGCCCTCATTTAGCAATTGCACTGTTGCAAACACCTGGAGCAAAGCATGCCTATAATTAAATAGCCTGGAAGAGTTAAATTGAGAGGTGATGGACAGATCTCAGCTCTCCCCCATTTAGTCCTGCTCCTGAGCTATTGTTTGTGTCAGGAAGGATATTGATTTTCTATAAAAATAAGAAAACAAGAGGCACAGAGGGGGTGCAGAAGGTCAGGCCAGGCTGAAGGAGGTGGGGGAGGCTGACACTCTGTCTCTGTCACTTGCCTTCTAGGAGTAGGGATTCCCCCCCCCCAGGCCACTTCTAATACATTAGCTCAACTGGGCTCTCAAGAGCTACTTCAGGCTATCACCAAACAAACTGCCCATCAAAGGAGAAAATAAGTGAACAACAAAGAGGGAAACAAGTGGGTGGTCTGATAAGTCTAGTATTTAACAAGCCATGGAATGCAGCAACTAAGGTGGTGATTCAGCATGGTATTTTAGTTAGAATCAAGCACTACAAAGAAAAATCTAATTAGCGTTAACAAAAGGAAGTTAAGATATATTCAGCAACTACCTTCCTCACGTCTAAAATACCTAAATCAATTTTGTTAGCCCTACTAATAGAAGTACAGTGGAACCTCGGTTTATGAACACCTCGGTTTATGAATTTTCGGTTTATGAACGCCACGGACCCATCTGGAACGGATTAATTCATTTTCCATTACTTTCAATGGGAAAGTTTGCTTCAGTTTATGAACGCTTCAGTTTATGAACAGACTTCCGGAACCAATTGTGTTCATAAACCGAGGTACCACTGTACTAATTTACTGTTCCTGTGAACATTGGTTGGCTACAATTTTACTATTGTCCCTCCAAAATATGCCTTTGTCAGCCTTACAAATGGCAACAAAGGCATTTGACAGCACAAAGCTTTGAACAATCCTAAATACCCTTCTAGAAAGTAGGTTCCATTGAACACAGTGGAAGTTACTTCTGAGTATATAAGCACAGGATTGTGATATAAATTAATGCAAGAAACTCAGCTAATGTCCTGCATGGAAAGAATACAACTGCTACTAAAAAAAAAAATCAAAACATTAAAGGTTCCATTTCTTCAGTGGTTCTATTTCTTGTGAGATTGTGGGTGGGTTTTAAAGCAGAGGTGTATTGGTCATTTGTCTTGGTTGCTTTAGTTGACATTCCTACACTGCAGGGGGTTGGACTAGATGACCCTTGGAGTCCCTTTCTATGATTCATAACTCTACTGCAATCATCAGCATGTACCATTAATTTGTATGCCCTTTCTCTGGAGGATTTTGCTCCAAGTAGCTCACAATTTGTTAAATGAAATAAAATATGTTATAGCAATCTGCACTACGCAGCTACATGATACAAAAGAAAGGCCTAGACATCTCACCATTCTGACATGTTTTCATCAGAGCCTTGTTTCTGTTCATCTGCTTCACATTCCATCCTCTCACTTCTTCCCCCTTTGTTGAGGAAGGCTCTGGTCTCTGCTGACTCACAAAGTCCTCGGCTTGATGATGTCCAAGGAGCATTCTCCTTCCAACGTGACAAGCGCTGCTTCTTAGCAGATTTGAACCTGCAACCCTTCTCATAACTCCATTCAGATACTCTGAGTTTTTGCTGGAGGCTAGCAGCCACCTCTGAAGTCACACGCTTAACTTTTCGACGGCGCCTTAGCGGCCGGCAAGGTGCATTCTCAGTGAATGAGTCCGACTCGTGCCACGAGTGCTGCTTACTTCTCAGAGTCGCACTGAGTGTTGGATGGCGTTTGGCTACTGCCATGTCATCTGAGTCACTGAAGTTAGCAGTCAGCACTTCCCGGCAGTCCTCAACAACTTCATCCAGGCTGGATTCAGATGCTCCACTGTAGCAACAAGCATGCTCTGCTTGGTGTGTTAGGTCTGAACGCCGTTTGCGTCCTCGCCTCTTGCGAAGCTGCCGTCGCTGCTGCCTTGGGCTAAGAGTCATTTCTTCCCACAGCTCATCCAGCTTGTTCTGTTCAGAAGTCTGCTCAAGGGCTGAGGCCAAATCATGCACCAATTCATCCATGGGCAATGTCTGCCAAAATAAAAGTAAACAATTAGAACTAGCCATCATGTCAGACCATAAAATTCACATCATGTACTTTCAGCCTAGTAACCAATGCACGTCTACCAAAAACTGTTTTTGATTGTACAGTATACCACAATTGTGGCATGCCTTTTAAAAAATGCTTCACCTTTCCAGCTACAGGTACTAAAGTGTACTTTGCCTCATACACACACCAAGAATACTTTTCTACTTAAGAAAACATGGGGAAAGAAAACTAACCCCAAAAAAACTCACAGGAAAGAAAAGCTCTGTTCAATCTCTCCAAGACAAATAGGAACTAAGGCCCAAGGAGCCTTATGAAACCATTTCAGCTGTACTGTATAACCAAGCTGTACGATTCCCCTGGATGAAGTACTGTACACAACAAGAGTTATCACATATCAGTCTAATATATCCTATGGGTTCACTGCAAGAATAAGTGAAGTGAAACCATGTTTACCACCCTAAGCTGCATGGAGGAAGTGTGTGGTGGGATTGTGATTCCATCTGGTACCCGTAGTCTTTAGAACTGTTTCTATCACTACACGTACGTGACCATCCATAAAGCACACCACATACAGTATCAAAAAAGAGAAGGCTAGCAAACTTGTTACAAAGGACAAGTCAAGAAATAATTTTCGGTTTGCAATGCTGTTCCTAACTTGCCTAACAGACACTTTCTTGCTCTTACATCCATTTCACCTGGCCTGCCACTTTGCATTAGGGTTTGGTGAGAGAATGGAAACAGGAGAGGCTATTCCTTTTTCCTAACCCTCATTCTTATCCCAGCTGCTGCCTGAACCCTAATAGGGAAACAGCTCCAGGTTCGCTCCCTAGCAAGGGCCCCTGCCTGAAACCCAGGAGGATGGCCGCTGACAGCCAATGCAGGCTACTTCCCTGCTTACCTTCTCCTTCAAAAACTGCCTCCCTCTTCAGCAGGATGGCACCGAATACCAGCGAATGGTGAGCAACAATAGGAAAGGGGCCTATTGTCCTCGTGTCTCTGCCTGCGTCGACGGGACGACTAGATGGGCGGACTCGACGGGAGCCCAACAGTCTTTCCTGCGCGGCGGCCGCCTCCGTAAACAACCACCGCACCCCGCCTCCCCTGGAGCACGAAGGGCCTCTTCACTCTAACCAGCCCGGCCGGCCTCCCACCCTTCTTCCTCCCTTGCACGTTTCCGCAGCTCGGCCCCCGGCCCTTTCCGACGGCTTACCTGGCTCCCGCGACGGCCTCTCAGGCCTCATCCACCCCTCACTACAGCCGCCTCTTCCGTAGGCCTCTCCAACTCGGCGCCGAGTCCGTTCCACACGCCACTTCCGGTTCTCGGAGCGGAGACCTGCGGGCGAACGGGGTGGGGACTGAATGTCACTTCCTCCCCTTGCAGAAGCGGTGACGTCACGCCCGTGACCAGCAGCAGCTGCATCTCTCTCGCTCTCTCTCGGACGCCGCAGTGCCTCGGCTGAGGCGTGAGCCGGAGGGGACGGCGCTGATCGGGTTTCCTCCTCTTCCGCACTTGCCTGTCATGTCCAGACATCCTTGGGGTGGCTTCCGCGCGGAGCTGGAAAGCGGTACCCCATCCCAGCAACATCCCCCTGTGAGGGAGGTGGGACTCTGTCCTTCTCGAGAAGGGCTTTTCCACGCCCAGCAACTGCGTGTTGGGTCCCAAGGACAAAACACGCCACCCGCGAGTCTAGATCGGCAGCGGTGGCGATGTGGAAAGCACTTTTGGTCCTCCCCGAGGCTTTATTTTCCCGTCTGGTGAAATGGACTGTCGTCCACGAAAGCTTGTGGCATAATAAGTTTTAAGATGCCACGAGCTTCTCGTTTTTGCTCCTTCAGACTACGTACGTTAGTAGAGAGGCAAACGTCGCATTTTACGCGCGTGCCTCTTTCGCAGTTCAGAAGGTATGCGTGTATTTTGTGCTTAGATGTCCTATGGCTATGCAAAGTGAGCATCAGCCCAAGCGGTCCCTTTTTTCTTCGTTCCATTTATATTGTGTTTTTCCTCCTTCTGGGTACTCAGATCTGGGTACAGAGCATGTTCCTATGCAGGCACTGACTAGACCTGCTTGACTGCAAAAAAAAAAAATATTTTAAAAATTGTTCCGTACATCTGCTTCCAGATGTCAGAACATGAGGACTGTGGGTTTTTCACTTTAGATTTTGTGTCCAGGGCAGACTATTGCATTCAGTCAGGCCCTTGTCTTTTCCACCTATGTAGAATAAGTTGGTACTGTTCTTTATTTGGGGCTTTATATATTTAACGGATCCCCATTCAGTTATGGAGCTCCTTGAGTGACCTTGGGCAAGTTACTCTCAGTCTAACATACACCACAGAGCTGTTTTGAGAATAATCGGGGGTGGGGTGTGATGTACATCACCTTGGGTTCAGTAGAGAAAAGGCATTAATAAAGAACTTATCCGCGCATTCAGCACAAACCTGAAGTTTAGAATGGTAAGTTTAGTCTACACAATTGTGAGAAGATTTGAATTGATGTAGAGAAGAGTATAATAACATAGGGGCAGTGAAAACAATCACATCTGGGAACAGGTGGGGGATACCACACTTCCTCCCCCACTGTAGAATTGCACTCTTAGCCAGCATGACTTTACGAAAAGGTGGTGGGAAGTCAGCCTTGTGTTTAATGAGTCACCTACTAACCATTGGCAGTAAGGAATTCCATGTAGGGAAGTGAGTGCACTAGCATGGGTTGGGGACAGCCCGCTTGCCAAAGAGGAAGGGAAAGACATTCCTTATTGGCCTGCATGGAAATGCAACAGGCTGCTCAAGGATTTTGGACTGCAGCTCCCATCATCCCTGACCATTACCCATTTGAACTAGAGTTGTAGTCTGAAAAATCAAAAAGGCACTAGACGGGGGGGGGGGGGTGGCTGCATTTGAATGCCCTGAGTTGTGAGGCAGCTCATCACTTTATTTGGTGGTATTCACATGGAATTGGTGAACTGGATACATTTTTATTTATTTTTAATGAATTTTTGTAACAAATTTAACAAGGACAGAAAATGTGAGGGAGGAAAACCAATCAGCTCCCATTAGCAATACAGTAACCATTAACAATTAATTTATATAAAAATGATATGAGCCTTCCAAAATGTCCAGATAGGTATCCACACGAAATTGGAATTTGTATAAAATACAGTATGTTCAAATGTAGCAAGGGCAATGAGATACTCAAGCCATACAGTGGTGGTGACCATAAGGGCTCACAAAATCCTATTTTGTTGTCCTGCTATTAATCCCCATACTACAGGAATATAACGTTAAAACACATGAACCATTAACATCTGCAAATATCAAGGATACAAAATGGATATGGACAACGACTTTAGACAAATATATATATATCTTTTATGACCACATAAAAACTATAGACTTTTTATTATGGAATTGTCTTAGAAGGTAAGAATGACCCTATTATCCAGGGTGCATGTCAAAGCTATTTCTCATGGAGTGATTTCCATATAAGTGACTAATCTCATGCCCGATCCCTCCATAGAACCATAGAAATCCTCCGACCACATTGTAATAAGAATGGCTAAATATGGCATTTGCTTCCTGACAATTCAATGAAGGCAGCACACCTTCCAGAGAGCTATCTGACTTTTAGAAGACACCTGAAGGCACGTTTAGGGAAGTTTTTAATGTTTGATGTTTTATTCTGTTTTTAATCTGTTGGGAGCCAACCAGAGTGGCTGGGGAAACCCAGCTGGATGGGCAGGGTACAAATAATACATTATTATTATTATTATTATTATTATTATTATTATTATTATTAGTTTGTGAGGAACAAACTAACTACTCGGTGCCCCAATCCTAACTGCTCTTTGGTCCCGGAGTAATAATATCAGGACTGTGATTCTGGGACCTGAACCATTGCATTTGCACAAGGGTAGCTAGTAACATTCTTGTACTAATGGCAGTAACCTGTGCTTGCCACCACAAACACAGCTATGGTACCTCTATTGCTTGCCACCACAAACACAGCTATGGTACCTTATTGACCCTTCTGGACCATAGGAACTACACCTTATGTGGCCATTGGTTCTGCCCTCATTTGCAGGGCATATCTGCAGTGCTCCAGGCCACTGCTTATGTTGCTATAGCCAAAACCAATCTACTGAATTTCACCCCCACGCTGCATATTTCCACATGGATCCATTTAGCAACAACTCATTGAGGAACCATATTGTGTGTAGAAATCATGTCAGTGACCTACATCTATGCCTCTAACCTTCAATTCACCTGCCTGATTTACCGTACTAGTGTATACAGTGTCTTGCCACAGTTTATGAAGTTCTTATTTATGAAAATACCAGTGAGTAGCTCTCTGACCTCTAGCCTTTATATAACTGAAAGTAGCATTTCTCCATATTGAAGTTCTGACATTCTTATATTGATTCACTTAAGATTTGTGCTTTGGCAGATCCTTTGTTTGGACTCTCTTTTCCTTCTGATCTTGACCTGTGCATAGAAATCATAACTTCAATGGTCAATGTGGCCCCATATGCTCTCCCCCAGTCTGTCATATTAAGATTACACACCTTACATCATGGGTAAGTGAAGAAGTTATATCCACAGATTCAGATAATGTGTCGAAGAGAGGAAATCTGGCTGAGAGGACTCATTTTTGAAGAACAGAAACTCTTAACACAGGGGTAGTCAAACTTTTTATACCTACCACCCACTAATGCATCTTTTCTGATGGTAAAAATTTCCTTAGCACACACCAGTGCTCGATGGAAGGAGAATTCAGATTATGCCGTAGAGCTCCCTACCACCTACCGTACCCATCCTAGAATCCTGAAACGCCCACTAGTGGGTGGTAGGGACCAGGATGACAACCCCTGCTCTAACATGTTCAGAGCTTCACTTGTCCAGCCTGCTTGCATATGCAGATAAAATTACAGGTAGGTAGCCGTGTTGGTCTGCCGTTGTCGAAACAAAATAAAAAATTCCTTCTAGTAGCACCTTAGAGACCAACTAAGTTTGCCATTGGTATGAGCTTTCGTGTGCATGCACACTTCTTCAGATAAAATTATCTATAATTATAGATAATGCATATGAGACATAGGTTACACAGGTTTCCTTGGTGACACAGAAATCTATCCCAGATAGCGGCATTAAAATATACTGAAGTATTTCCCAATTTATACTTCTTCTGGCTACCATCTTTTAAAACAGGTAAAGGCTCTGTCCTGGACTGTGTTATGAGAAAAGCTAAGAGTTCTTCACTTCTAAAAATGGCTTCAGGTTCCAGTACCAAAGACTTATTTCAGAAGCAGGTTTCTAGGCCTAGTACCACCAAATCAAACCCATTATTAGAATTAAGTATTCAAGCAAACATTTTGTATTTCAAGCTGTAAAGCAAGCTGGCCATTTAATTTGACTTGGATGATTTTGTTATGGTTCCCTGGGTGACTACTGACCTTTAGGACAGGTAAATTCTGTTATATTGACTTGGATTCCCTTCCCTAGAGAATAATAATTACTGTTTTGGAAAATGTGTCGACATCTGGCGACTTCTCACTTTTTGAATTGGCTTTTGTTTAAAAAAAACTCCAGAAGTGCATCCTTTATCATCACTACAGCAGTAGGTTCTTTAGGGACACTGCCAGAAAGAAAAGAAGGAACCTCAAATGTGGCCATCCCTTTGCACTTCCTCCTAAAGCTAGACTTCATTTAGCTTCTGATTTTCCTATGTTCCCTTAATAACCCTTCTACACTTTTGTCAGTTAGCCTTATTGCTTCCCTAACTGATTCCCTGCTTCTGATGTATTTCATATACATTTACCCAACCACTTTGAAAATGGCACACCTAATTATTACATTTATTCTTCCACTACATTCCCAGTCCTTTGCATCCTAATAATTCCCAATACTATATTACACATGTACAAAACAGTGTCTATTTGCAATAGGTTTTCCCCTAGTAAATATACCAGTATGTTTTATATACGTATTTTAAGACAGGCGCCATCTGCTTGCATCTTTCTTACCATTCAGCCCTCCTGAGCAACATGAGTATATTGGGACAGGCCTTTTTGGCCATCGCTAGCCTTTCTCTCAGCTAAGCTTTCCTGTGAAGGCCTAACCTTTTATTAGCAGCTCAGGTAGGGAAAATGAGCTGGTTTGCTCTGGCTAAGTGAATGTTCTGCAACCCCTGGTGCTTCTCAGCTAACCTTTCAGGGGTTAAAGAGAAAGATAGAAGGAACAAGAGACAAAGGGAGGAATAAAGTAAAAAAAAAAGTGCCATGAAGCTTCTTGCAGCAAAATGCAGAGAAAGTCATTTCCAACTTCTTTCATCTCCGAGATGAAGCCACTAAATAAAAGGGCAGTGCAGAACACAAGGGCTTTTAATCTGTCTCATCTCCTTCATAATAACTGCAAATTTTCCCTGGGCTCCTGGGAGTGAGCCTCTTTCCTCTGTCTTTGCCTTATCTCCCCCCTCCATATTTCACAGCCGGCTCAGCTCCCCTCACTCCGCTGCCCCCGGCCTAGTCTCTGCGAGGCCTGTGGGAGCTGCCAGCTCCTAGGGCCTCATTGTTCCCGGCTTGGGAGGAAGCTCAGAGAGGGAATTGAAGGCAAGTCAAAGGGAAACGGCATCATTGCTGCTTCATTAATGGGAGCCTTTCAGCGGCAAACATATCAGAGAGAGGTCTTTTCAGAGGCAGTAATTAGCAATTTGGAGCTTTCCCCCCTCAGGAGATGCAGCTGTGATCTAACGAGCGGGAGCAGCACTCGCCTCCTTTTACACTTCATATTTATTGTTTTTCATTTTCTCCATCTTCCTCCCATTGTCCAGACTCCTCCTCGTTACCAGATAAGGCCCTTTTATTAATCGCTCCCTTTTAATTCTTCATTAATGATAATAACTTTCTCTCGCGCATGGAGAGGAGTTAATCTTTCCTGGGTATTGAGAAGGACAGAGCTGAAAGAGAGAGAGAAGGAAGGACTGAAGACTGGACAAAGCAACAATTGCACCTCTGGCTTCTTCCTCGCCGCCTTGAAGAAGAAGTTTCCGAAGTCTTTGGATACAGGATTGTCAGAAACACTTCATCTAACTGCCTAGCTAAGTTATGGATTTGATGGCCCATGCCAGGTTCTCACCTAGTGGAGAAAGCAACACTTGAAGAGAAGGAGACACTTATGGAGAACCCATAAGAATGGCCCTCAGTTCAGCTGGCAATTCTGTTTGACTCCCAGGACTGATAGATACGGAGTCCTGCAGAACAGACGGTGATAAGTAGTTGTTCTTCACAGTTCATCCCTCAGTCACTAAAAAGTCTTCTAAGAGAACCACAGATGATGCAGAACTCTCTTCTGGAGTGCTTGTTCCCTGAAGCACAGTGCATCTTATTTTAGAATGCTCTTGGGATCAAGTTGGTCATGGTTCCAAACTTGGAAAGAACCAGGATTTTCCTTGACAAACAGCTTCAGATTGTATCCTTCCATGTATATGCTTGGCTTGCTATGCGACAATTCACTAGAGAAACCTCTCTTGTCATTTATGACACTGCTTCCATTGGAAGCCCTGTGTGAAACCTACCCTGACCTCCTCAAATGCACCCTGCCACCTCCTTCCCCTGCCTTTTGGGATCAGGAAGCAGTGAGGCAGTAAGGTTTATCGTTGCCCATTTCAAGTGCTGCCCCTGTGATGTTCCTCTATCCAGTGGGCAGGAAGTCAAAAAGGAAAGTTCATTGGCCATGATCGCTGCCCAGCCCTGTGCAGGCAATAGAGAGCTTGATGGCAAAGAGGAGGCAGTAGCTGAGCAAGCGTTAGGATGGAGCTGCCGTGGGAGGGGAAAGAGAGCGGTTTGACAATCTCTTCCGAATTATAAACATATCCTCTTTAAATACATTTCTAAGGATAACATTTGTATTACGGCGTCCTGTGGTTGCTGATAGGGCCTCGCTTATCGCCTTGGTCTCTCCTCTTTTCTCTGGGCTCTGCTGGGAAAGGTTCCTATCTGGATCTGAGCTGACAATCCTCCACTAGGCAATTGTTTCAGTCCCGGGGAAAAATTAATTTCTGCCTATCGTTAATTGAGAGAATTGTGTGGAAAGCTGGGAGGGGGCTGGAGAGGGAGGGAGATCGTGTTATTAACAGTGTCCCTTTCATAACCAAATACCCTGATTTCCATCAGCGAGATGAGAGACTCATTACAGCAGGAAGGTGATTAGAGAACTTGGAAGAGCTAGCAGGCTGAGCAGCAAAAGAGTGAGGAATTTGGGAGGGGCTTCCAGCAACAGCCATTCCATCTCATGCTGGATACTGTCTTCCTCTGCCCCTAGTACCAGGTGACCCCTTTGCAGTTTCTGGCCGAGGATTCAGCAACGGAACATAGGAAGCTGCCTAATAACAAGTCAGACAATCTAGCTTAGTATTGTCTACATAGACTGGCAGAAGCTCTCCAGGGTTTCAGGCAACCCTGCCTGGAGATGCCTGGGATTGAAGTGGAGACCTTCTGCATTCAAAGCATATGTTTTACATGAGAACTTGGGGAGAGTTTTGGATCAGACCAAAGGTCCATCTAGTCTGGCATCCTGTTCTCCTAGTGGTGAAGAACATAGTGATGAGCTTTCCTAGGGGAAGCTCAGAAATGGAACATGAATGTGAGAGCAGCCCCTGCCCAGGAGGTAGAGCATAGTTATTGTGGCTAGTAGCCACTGATAGCCTTGTCCTCCATGAATTTGTCTAATAATCCTCTTTTAAAGCCATCTAAGCTGGTGACCATCACATCACCTTGTGGGAGCAAATTCCACAGTTTAACTGTAAGCTGTGCGAAAAAGTACTTTCTTTTGTCCTTATTCTTCTTTCATTTAGCATCATTGGATGGTCTCAGGTTCTAGAGTTATGACAGAGAGAAGCTTCTCTCTATTCACGTTCTTCAAACCATACATAATCTTATAGAGCTCTAGCCTATCCCCCTTACTCTCATTTTTTCCAAATTAAAAAGCTCCAAATGTTGTAACCTTTCTTCATGGGGCATTTATGCCAACTCATTGATTATTTTTGTTGCCCTTTTCTGAACCTCTTCTGGGTCTACAATAACTTTATTTTCAATCTCTTTCCTAATATCCCTCAGCACTGAATTAACCTTTTTCACAACTGCCATACTGGATTAACATCTTCACTAAGCTATCCACTCGTTCCTAGTCAGGCACCAGTTCAGACCCCATTAACTTACAGAATTAGGAATTCCCCCCACCCCCATGTGTATCACTTGCTTGCATTGAATTGCATCTGCCGTTTTACTGCCCATTCACCCAGCACAGAGAGATATATTTTGGAGCATCTTGATTCCTTTTTGTTTTAACCACCTGGAACAATTTGATCATCAGCAAACTTTACTATCCCAATGCTCACTCCTAACTCTAGATCATTTATGGAGAAGTTTAAAAGCACATATCCCATTTCCGCTCCTTGGAGACTCCATTTTCTACATCCCTCCACTGTGAGTACTATCTATTTATTCATTCCTATTCTTTGCTTCCTGTTCCTTAACCAGTTACTGATGAGGGACCCTATCAAAAACTTTTTGAAAGTCCAAGCACACAATGTCTACTGGATCACCCTTATCTATATGCTTGTTCACGTTCTCAAAGAACTCTAAAAGGTTAGTGAGAAAGGACTTCTCTTTGCAGAAACCCTGCTCTTTCTGCTTACGAAAGCCTTGTTCTTCCATATGCTTGGCAATTATCTCATGAATATAAGCTTTCCACCAGCTTTCCCAGAAAAGACATTAAACTAACCAGCCTGTAACTTACCTACTCAGCTACGGCTCTTTCCCTTGGGAGAGGTGGTAGAAGATGCATGTCAGAAATCAGTGGAAGTGATGATGACAAGAATGTATCTCTGTGTATCTCCACTGGAGATAAATGGTTCTGAAGAGAGAGCAAGTTTGTGTGACTTTGCTTCCCATATTTCAGAATATCAACGTACCCCAACAATTCAAGTGAGGTGGTTGGGTCTGCCTGGGCTCCATCTGTGATACATGATACTTGAAGCACTTGTGAACCTCTCTTTCATTGTTGGTGTGCATCTGTGTGAAATGCATTAAGTGCACCTCTGTCAGGCCTTGAAAATGACTGAAGTCCAGGTAGGAAGGTTTGTTTATTCGCAAAAGAGTCACTGAGACTCTGAGAATGGATTGGCATTTTTATGCAAAAACACTTGCATTCATGAGCCGCACCAGTCCCTCAATAAGCACCTTTCTTGAAGTACCGTACCTGTATATCTTAGTACTTCAGCTAAGCCGGGTTGAGAATTTGGCTGCATATCAGTGCAACAAAAGACCCAACTCATAGTTGTCAAAACCCAACTACAGCTAGTCCAGCATGGTTAAATTATAATTATTTAATATATATTAAAATACTTAAATACAGTAAATCAGATATTAACATAACACAACAGTTTGCCAATCATCTGTGTTTTACGTAGTACTCACTGACCAGATCTCTAAAAGGTGGGATCACATTTACTTCTTATTGAATACATGAGTATGGTATTGCTTCACATTTTCCTTATTTTTTTGTAAGTATAATACATTGCTATTTTTTACTTATTTTTTATTTATTGATTTTTTTATTTAGAGTAAGTTTTTGGTATTAATATTTTATTGAAAAGGTTTATGTTATAAAGAAAGAAAGTGATGCAAAGAAAAAGAGAAAGTTAAAGAAAAAGGAGGACAAAAATGTGTGGGGAAAAACAATATACGAAAAACCTAACCCATACTTTCTTATTTAAATTTGATATTATTTTCCTAATACATATGTAAATATTAATAGCCTGCTGCATTTTGTATAAACTCATTCCAAATATTGTCATATTTATCCAAACAAAGCCTACGTCTGTAAGCAGTCTGTTCATAAATTATATATGTTATATTGTCAATCCATTTATTAAAAGGGATCATATGTAATGGTAGCCAAGAGACTGATATTGATGAAGTGGAAGAATAAAGCTATTTATAGTAAGTTAAAGAATAGCACTAAGGAATAACTCAAGTAGGGTGCCAGCTTTTTTGCTGTGGCCTTGCGGAAGAGGCTGAAGAAATTGTAGGAAAAAGACAAAATGAGAGAAAGTGGTGCGCCAGCTATAAGAGGAGGGTTTGTTGTTGTTGTTTAATGAGACTAGCATGAGTGTGCTGAGTCTGGTCCATGGAGAAGCAGGCCACTGAATATCTGTGTGTTGTGTGTGGGGGGGGGGGTCACATCTGCATTAATTACTGGAAGTATTGCAATGTATTCAGCACAAAATGAACCCGGTCAAGGGGTAGAGGTGTAGGAGGTGATGGATCATGTCCTAGTTAAAAGAAGAATACAGTGGTACCTCAGTTTAAGTACGCAATTGGTTCTGGAAGTCTGTACTTAACCTGAAGCGTACTTAACCTGAAGCGAACTTTCCCATTGAAAGTAATGGAAAGTGGATTAATCTGTTCCAGACGGTCCGTGGAGTACTTAAACTGAGGCGTACTTAACCTGAAGCGAACTTTCCCATTGAAAGTAATGGAAAGTGGATTAATCCGTTCCAGACGGGTCCGTGGAGTACTCAACCTGAAGCGTACTTAACCCGAGGTATGAGTGTAATTGGTTCTGGAAGTCCGTACTTAACCTGAAGCGCACTTAACCTGAAGCGAACTTTCCCATTGAAAGTAATGGAAAGTGGATTAATCCGTTCCAGATGGGTCCACGGAGTACTTAAACTGAAAGTACTCAAACTGAAGCGTACTTAAACCGAGGTATGACTGTAGTAGGGAGAAGAAGGGGGAAGACAGATCCAATTTAAAACCAGCCCAACATATAGATACATAAAGAAAATTGCTCAGAAATTGAGAGAGTGGCTCATAAGATAAAGGAATGAAGAAGCATCACTGGAGAACCAAGCAAGGTAAGAAGCATCGTTTTTAAGAGTGGACATATAATCCTAGAAATTCACATTAGCTGCAGCAGCAAAAACAGCAGCTTTTGCTGCCAAGGTTCATGCTATAGCTCCGCCTCGCTGCATATGAGAACAACCCTTCCTATCTAACTGAACTGTTTCTTAGGTCTCTAGCAACTCTCCCCTCCTCTGTCTTATACTGCCCCTGCCCCAGCTTGGCTCACTGACCAAGGCTAATGGAGAAAAGGACTATGCGAATACAAGTACGTGTGTGGGAGGTGGAGATTCAGCTTCCCTCACCCATCCACCCCTTTGGATATCAAACCTTGCCTGGGTTCTGAGATTTTCAAGGCAGACCCTTCTCTTGGTCCTGCTACCCCCTGAGTGTCAGGAGCTGGAGTCAGGAGTAGGTCAGCAATAAAATACCCGGTGTCTGTGAAGTTAACTCTTCATTCAAAGAAACCAAAACAGTGTAGGCCTGGTGATCACAGCAACTCTTCCCAGGAGGTGTTGCCTCAATGGGGCAGCTGCGAGGACTGAAGGTCCCCATCTTCCCACTGCTCTCTAAGGCTTCTCCGCCGGTTCCTTTCCCAGCAATCTGGGGCTCCTTTGTCTTATTTCTCTTCGCTCTACCCTCTTCATTCATCTCTGTGTTCTGGGAGACCCGGGAGGAGGGGAGCTGATCACAGCAAGTGGGGAAGACTCCCTGGCTTCTTCAGCACCCTGCTTCATCTCTGCCTCTTGACACACACATCCCTTTGCTTCTGCCACTGAGCTTGGACTCCCCTCTGCCACAGCCTCTTCCTGCTCACTAAACCCTGTTACTTCTTCAGCTCCTGACACCTCCTCTTCCCAGTCTGCTCTCTCTTATCCCTCTGACCACTCATTGTTGTCTCACCACCAGTCCTCTGGCTCTGAGCCTTCTTCCCCTGGGGGTTCCCCAGTTGGTGCTCCCCACCTCTCCACCCAGCCAGTCTATGGCACATAGGTATGCTTGGAATGGCTGTATCCTGCTTAGCAGGGGGTTGGACTGGATGGCCCTTGTGGTCTCTTCCAACTCTATGATTCTATGATTCTATGATTGTCTAAGCATTGATTGATTTTGGGCCTAATATTCACTATATATGGTTTCGACTTTGTAAGACTTTTATATTATGTGACTGATTTGGGCGTTATGTGTGTCTCATGTTAAGGTGATTACAGAATATGATATTGTGGTATTATTATGGTATTGTGATAATCAGCCGGTTACATTTACATTTGCCAGGAGATACTTTTTTGGTTTTAAGTTTCTGAAATTTGAAGTGTGCCTTAGATTTGGTGGTGTATTAGACTCAAGTAAATATGGTAGAGAGTTTTAATTCTATTCATTTTTTATTCCCCTATATTTTTTTAATTGTTCTTAGTTTATCTGTAGGCCAGCTTGAGTTCATGTCAGGGGAAAATGCAGGTTGTTGTTGTTGTTGTTGTTTAAAAAAATTCTGGAGGAGTGGTCACAGTGTCTTTTATAAAAGCCTGTGCATTCACACTATGCCATGGTTTGGCTCAGCATGGGGTGCCAAACAGGCCAGTTTTAGTTTAGTTCAGTTTATTTCTATCAAACTCCTGATAAATCTGAACACAGCTAAATCATGAGCTATGGCTTAGCTCAATGAGAGGGTGTAGCATAACAAATAGGGAAGAGTGAAGTGTCCACAGTCACTGGGAGCCCACATACTCACCTGGCTACTATGTAAATTTAGTTTGGCCCTGATGCAGACATCAAAGATGTGGCTGAAGATCAGGGTTGGGTGAATCTGTCAATTTTTGTTTCTCTCAGTTTCTCATTTTCCAGTCTTGACATTTCCATATCTGAAAAGAAGTCCTTATGAAAATTCACCATCATTTTCATATGAATTTCTCCCAATATACACTTTTTGGTGTGCAATTTTACACAATAAGGACATATTTGCAAAACATATTATTATTATTATTATTTATGCTGCCCACCTGACTGAGTTGCCCCAGCCACTCTAGGTGGCTCCCCCCAAAAATATTAAAAACACAATAAAGCATCGACCATTAAAAACTTCCCTGAACCGGGCTGCATTCAGATGTCAAATAGTTGTTTATCTGTTTGACATCTGATGGGAGGACTGGAAAATTGCATTGCAAAATTCAGAAAAGTGTGAATTTTAAAGGAAGACTATGCTTTGTTTTGCATATTTTTCAGAAAATGTGAATTAGGTAGATGGGTTTGCTTTTAAATGCAAACTGAATCAAATATCTCCCCCAGTCCTATTAAGACCCTATTATTCCCTACTCACGCAATCTCATGCATTTTCCCCCTATGAGTGAATTCAGTGGGATTTACTTCTGTGTAAATATGCATAGGCTTGGGTTGTAACAGTGAAATACAATGGTAAAACTCCCAAGGTTAGGCTTTCGCTAAGATTCAGCTTGGTTCTGCAAATGCCTCAGTGAAACCTTCCATAACAAGGCAGAATGGGAAAGCAGAGAGAGACCGTGAGGGAGAATCTTCAAAACATGAAATACAAAGGAAAGAAAGTGTGGAATGGAGTAGACACAAATTAGACAGAGATGGAGGTACAGGGAGGGATAGGAAGCATGGGAGATGGGAGGGGGCAAAGTCCGAGGCACTTTGTTAGCAGGTTCAGAACAATCTCCATTCTCTAGAGCACTTTCTGTTTAAAAAAAATAAAAAAGGAATGATGGAGAAGGGGAGAGAGTCAGACAAGTTTAATGATGTGTGTTCAAAGCTCAGATTGGAAAAATGACAGAGAAAAGCAGCCTGTTTCGGCTCTAATAAATTGTTCTTTGCTGTAAGAGGCGCCTGTCGCGGCATTAATACAGGCCCCTAATACACGGGTCAGGGTTAAGTAATTTTCTCCGGCAACTTAAGCGAATAATGAAGCTGGCAGCGGCTGGTGGTGCAGTGGGAGAGATGGCCCAGACCGCCGGCACTTTGTCTTCATTTATTATGCCAGCTCTCATGATTTGGGTACCGGCTGCGGCGACGGGAAGCCTCCACCGAGGAGATATCGCTTCATTTCGGCAAGGTAATGAAAGCCGAGATGGGGGGAGGATAAACCAATTTGCTGGCTGACATGGGAAGGAGTGATTTGCGAACCTGGGAGAGGGAGGGGTGATGTCCAAGGAAGAGGAAGCACAAGGCTGAGCCCAGGGAGGGTGCTCTAGGCTGTTCCTGAGACTGTGGCACTGGAGATATGCAAGGAACGTGGGCCTAAGAAGGGGCAAAGGAGAGTAGTGGCAGGCAGCAGGAGTCTATCTGCCCATAAGTTGAACCAAACCTAAGGATATGGTCTGTAGGCACAAGATGCAGCAACCTTGCTGAACCTAAGCAGATCTCCATTTGGTCTGAGAACTACCCAAGAACTCTGAGGTTCCATGGGACATCAATGGAAAGGACAGGAGAAAGCGACCGTTTTCCATGTCAGAGCATGGCCTGGAACAGATGGAATGATAAATAATAGTGTCTCTGAGCATTTGCCAAGTGCATCCCTTTCCCTACAGAATCCTCATAACCCACAGCTCAGAGATCAGGGCAGGGGATTTTCATCTTAAAGGGATACCTTAAATAGGTATTTACTTCCCTCCCAAAGATGAAACATTGCTTTTCTGGAATTAGATGGAAATGGAATTAAAATGATAAATTTGCACAGCTTTTAATACAGCACTGTGTAATCCAGCAATGCCCTTCCTGAATCCCAACATCCTCCTATATTTACTTTAAAAATGGGTATCGTTTAAGTTTCCTGCAACATTAATTAAATGTTTCCTTCTTGCAGGATTTATGTATTATATTGCTCGTTTCTCAACATATCTTGATGATTCGTCATGAATTGGCCTTTAATTAATCAGCTTCTTTCCTGCACAATTGTGGGTTTCCTTTAATTATTTTCCCCCTTTTAAGTTTTCTAATAAAATAGTGCTATTTTGCCATTTAAAAAATGAAAAGAAAAACATAATGGAGAGAAATCAGTATTCTTAAGGAACAAATACTGACTAATTAAGAAGCAACTCGTCACTAATCTCCCAGCTACGCTAATCAAGAAGCAATAAAATGGGTTGTACATGCGAACAGGAATCTTTAATTAAAGTCACAGAGCCCTGGGAAGCCTTCTTAATGTTTTGCCAGTTCACACCAGAAAAACTGGCATTGCAGTTATATTTTATTGTGAAAAGAATGCCACAGGTGTATAAGGACAACACAGAAAACACTGAAATGCGACCATCTGGGGGAAATGTCATCTGGATGCGTTATGAAAAGTGAATGAACAAAGGATGGCAATTCCAGAGAAAATGGCTGGTACAGAGCAAAGTCTTAAGAAACAGGGAATTCTATAGTTTAGGGGTCACAATGGCAAATTGGACGTCTGCTTGCAATATATTATAGTGGCAGTTGTTGGGGATATGTGTCTTGGTTTTTTTTGTGGGTCAGTCAGTATGTCTTCTGGGTAACCTGCAGGGCTCTTGGATCTTATTTGCAAAGTGTGATTAAAAGGTAGGATTTTGCATATCAGTACTCACAGTTTCTTGTGCCACAGTTTGTCAAGTAGCGTGAAGTCCAAAACACTAGATGCAGTCCCCTCGGCTCCCCTACCAGCTGCCCACTTTGGTTAAAGATTTCCAATAAGTATCCAGTATTGGAGGCTTAACACTGCAGTCTCTAGAGAAGCAGGCCAATTTCACACTAATCTTCCCCATGAAGGGAAAGAGCATCGGAAGCGAGAATTACATCAAAGAGAAGTTAATGCCGAGAAGCGGACGACATAAAAAGGAGCTGCTTTCAGTTTCAAATGAATGAGCACAGCTGGATTAAGAGATCAGGCTGTTCAAAGCTTGTAACACCAGCTTTGGTACCCAGGATTTAGCCAGCAGGGAGCGTCCTGATCTGGGGTGCCTTTAAAAAGGGAGAGGATTTGTAACTGTGGGAATTTGGGGAGGTAGTGCTTGCTTTTCAGCCTGGCATTGATTTCTCTCTTCTAATAAATATCAACAGCTCCAGGCAGCAGAGTAGTTACATGGTGGCAGAGCAGAGGACTTACTCAAGCTGCTTAGAATCACCAGTCATTTCAATTAACTACCTTCACTGTCACCATCTGAACCATAGCCTGGAATGGTCCAGGTCTCATCTTTATAAACTGGAACTAGGAAGAGTCCTTCAGGGAAGGGCTTCAGGACCTCTCCAGTACAGCATATTGTGCCATTCCTGACTTACACAAAGTTGTGGACAGATGATTCACTTGCAGGAGGTTTATGCTGGTTTGACAGAGCCATCATTGTTTGCAATACATGTGTTCATTCATTTGTTTTTGTCCTATTGTGGTTTCTGGCAGTAGAGGCTGGTAACCACCAGAAGAACCCATAGGGCAGAATGCAGGGAGGCCAACAGTAGGCAGAATCAGAACCAATGACAGGCACAGTCAACCAACTCGGGTTTAGGTTCTGTCCTCCTTCCTACTGAGTTCTACAAAAGCAAAACACAGACTGAGGTGGGAGCAGACAGTCAGGACTCGTCGTAAGTCATATGGCTTGTGGGCTTGAAGGAATCAAGAATGAAGTTGGTAGGGCAGTTCCCTATTTTTTCCCCTAATGGACCAGTCTCCACTGGTTTCTGGTCAAACAGGGTTGAGAAGTTTATGTAGTGCTTAAAAAAAAACACCCTGTGAAACCTATTCGACAAGATAGTATAGTGAGACAGAAAAATGGATGTGTGCAGAATGGATCATCTTTCATATTCCCTTCAACTGTTTAAAACAGAGAAGGCCCAAAATAGTTTGATGCATGAGACAGAACATCCAAATAGCATCCTTCCTGGTGGCAAAAACCATCATGTGTTTGCTAATAGGGAACATAGGTGCTGCTGTGATGCTTACGTAGATAAAGCAGGGCTTTTGAGAAACAAGGAGAAGGTATCAGTTTGAAGAAACCCAAAGCTGACAGAAATCTGGCACTGGGAGGGATTGATAGGGGGGAAATCTAAAGGGGCGAGATCATAGATAGACAGACAGACAGACAGACAGACAGACAGACATATACCCAGCTCAATTACCGAGAAGGCACAGTGACCGCACAATACTGAGTATTGGTTGGGGATAATTTTTTTAATAAATGGCAGAAGGTGGAATGGTATCTCCTGAAGAAGTCGTGGTTGGCTGACGCATAGAACTGGAGTTCTCTGCACAGTGATGTTGAGTTGCAGGTACCATTTGCAAACTGAATAATTGACAACTGGCATAAATATACCCCCACAATCTGCCACCTGAGGCAGACTGCCTGAGCCTACTGAATGAAAGGGTTGGCCAATCCTGTCTTAAATACTTAGTCAATATTCTTAGGGAGAAGTGGCAAAGCTGTGTTCCACCAGATGTGGTTGGATTCCAACTCCCATCAGCCCCAGCTAGGATGCCCAATGGTCAGGGATTAAGGCAACTGTCATTCAGCAACATCCAGAGGCCCACAGTTTTGCCATCCCTGGTCTTTGGGATGCAAAGTGTGACCATGAAGGGAAGAGGGCAACTACAGAAACAGGTGTGCTTCAAGAAGGAGGGCATGTCACTGCTGTCCCATGTTAAGCGGTGTTGAAGTGAATGCCATCACTCCCCCCTCCAGGAAGCTGACAGGTGTAAATCCCGGGATGAATGAATGCGCTGAGCCCTATAAAGCTGGTGTCTCTCCACGCATCTCCACTCTGATTGACTTGTCGTCTTGCTGAGACTGACTATCAGTTCCTCGCTGCCTCCAATTCCAGGTGTGATTTAGTTTAGAGATGAGAGGTGACAGTTAACATTGGTACTCGTCAGTGTAGATCAGGCACAGTCACGCTGTCTTCTCTTTCACTGGGACTCTCACACCTCCCCCTTTTCACATTCTTACCTCCCCTCCCCACAGCAGCTTCCACTCCTGTCAATTGCTCTCATTCTCCCTGCCTGTTTTTATCCAATCCCTTTCGTTGCCATGTCTCATTTCCTCGCACCCCTGATCTCCATTTCCAGGGCTACATTTCACTCATCTCCTGGGCTGCTTTTCCTTCCTCTTACCCCTTCACCCAACTTTCTTCTACTCTCTTCTGGAGCAATTTATCAGTTCTGGAGTAATTTATCAGTTCATCTTGTACCAAGTTTCACACATACTTATACACGTGCATGTATATATATGGACTTCTTAGAGTGATTTCAAATAATGTTGTAGCCTAGCTGTGGTTCAAGTATTTATGAGAGAAGTCTAAAATGCACACATAACCACACATAATCATAATAATGAATCAGTCACATGATGCTGTGTTTTGCTTTCGCAATGGATTTCAAGTATACCAAAATTCATTTCTGCAAGTGTATGCCAGTTTACTTTTGTGAATTATTTCATTTGTTACTGAGCTATTTCCACTAGTGTTTATTACTCATGATGGTCCATGAGTTAGTGTAGTTAAATTCACAGATCAGAGATTCAGCTTTGAACCCAGATTTCGAATTTAAAAACCTCAACCTGCTCTTTAGTAAATTCTTTATTTTCTATATTTTCCCTGCTCCTTTTTATCTTATCTCTCAGCTTGCTGATCTCCCAGGTGGATTGGGGGCGGGGAATGCATGAGTCACAGCATTATAAATTACAATAATATGGTGATAGGTGCCTGGTTCAATCCCTGTGGTCTCCAGGAAAGACTCCTACCTGAAGCCTGTCAGTGTCAATAATACTGAGCTAGATCGACCAATAGTCTAACTTAGGGTTGCCATATTTCAAACAGTAAAAACCAGGACACCTGAAAAGTTGTTGAGCTTTTACGAATAATTTTCAATTGACTTGACTAAGATCCAGGACAAAGCATCGCTTTGGGCATTAAATTGCAATTTGGACATCAATTCCGCCTTTGAAATCCCAGTAATGGCAGCCCTAAAAGCGATTTCTGGCCAGCACCAGTTCCTTGAATTGTGCTTGAGAGTGAATAGGTGACCAATGCAGCTCTTTTAGAATTGGTATAATAGGATTTCACATGAGTGTACCAATTAAAATTCTGCCCATGACGTTCTGCACACCTTGCAGCTTCCAGGGCAGCCCCATGCACAATACTCAACAGTAATCAATTTGGCACGTTTGGTTCCTTCCCTAGCATAAGACTGCCAGGTCTTACACAGCTGCTGCCAAACTTCTTGAAAGAAGCCCTACTTCCAAATCTAACACTGATTATGTAAGGATGTGTTGCAATAGGTATGTGCGATCTCTTTTGGTGATATGCACATTAATCCCTTTTATTGTTAAACTGAGAAATGATTTATAGAGTTGCACAGAACTAATCAGCTATATATGTAAGAGAAGCCACAGATATGCTGATATTACTGAACCAATGTGATCAATGCTATTTTATCATTCACTGCAGCAGCCTTCAACCTGGTGCTATCCCAATGTTTTGGACTACAGTTCCCATCAGCCCCAGCTGGAGGGTGCCAGGTGGGTGAAGGGAATAAACAAATGCTGAACATAACCATTCACTGCTCCCCTATAGTAATGATTTGACAAACTGTCTAAAGCCAGAAAGAACATCTTTATTTAGATTAAAGTTTTCTACTGCTGTACAGGTGCTCTGAATATCAGTGTGAAAATCCCCTTTATACTCTGGGAGTGATGGGAGATTATGACACCCCTCCCCTTCTAAGGGCCTTGTTTGGAAGAAAACATGTCTATTCCCATGGGCATTCCAATATCTTCCAGAGTCCAAGGAGCATCTTCAGCAGCATCTTTAAGGCAAATGGCAGTAGCTGTATTTTCTAGATGCTCCAAGAACCTAGAAAAAAACTGTTTGAGGAAAAGAATGTTTAAAGTGGTGGGAGGAGGCAATTATTGGACCACCTTGCAGAACATTTAGTAGGGTGGGGGTTGTTGTTTTTGCTTTTTGTTTTTTTAAACCCAGCACATTTATGCAGAATTGGGACAGAATGAACGAAGAGGGGGACAAATGTACAAGGGAAACAGAACAGAAACGGACTGATCCATCCATCTCCGATCTGTTTATATAGGACTACATGACAATCAATATACAAAGAGCTCTATGGCATCACACCAAAGTCCCATATAATCCAGGATATGTCCAATATCTTTCCACTTTTGTATGGTTATCCAATACAGTTTCCCCCCAAAATCCTATGGTATCTTCACATTAACAGCTTAAAACGCAGTGAATTTGTTTCCCCCTTACTGCATTTCAAGTTGCCTTTGGATGCAAGATGATCTGAACAGACTGGATAACTGGGTCCAAACTAACAAAACTAACACTTAGGCAGGAAGAACAAGTGGCACCAGTATAACATGGGGTGGGGGCACTTGGCTTGTCAGTAGTACATGTGAAAAAGATCTAGGGGTCTTAGTAAAACAAAAGCTTAACATTAGTCAACAGTATGATGCAGCAGCAAAAAAGGCTAATGCTATTCTGGGCTGCATCAACAGAAGTATAGTGTCCAAGGCTCTATTCTGCCTTGGTCAGACCACACCTGGAATACTGTGTCCAGTTCTAGACACCACAGTTTAAGAAGGCTATTGATAAGCTAGAATGGGCAACCAAGATGATCTGGAAACCAAGACTTGTGAGGAATAGTTGAAGGAGCTAGGTATGTTTAGCCTGGAAAAGAGGAGACTGAGAAGAAATATGATTGCCATCTTCAAATATCTTAAGGGCTGTCACATGGAAGAGGTAACAAGCTTGTTTTCACCTGCTCTGGAAGGTAGGACATGTACCAATGGGTTCAAGTTATAAGAAAGGATATTCCAACACAACAGCAGGAAGAACTTTCTGACAGTAAGAGTTATTCATAGTAAGAGCTATTTTAGCTGTAAGCTGTATTGAGTCCCTGTTAGGGGAAAAGGCAGGATATTAAGAACAACAACAACAACAATAACAACAACAACAACAACAAGGCACAGAGCTTAGGTATTAAGCCGTTTATTAAGTGCTTTTAAATAAATACATAAAAAGCAGATAAATCTTTTACCGTCTACAGAGAAGTATAGTCTAAATTGTAGCACTTCAATATTAAGCATAAAAAACACCATATGAGTGCTTCAATCTGGGCCCCAAATTCTGGAATGGGAAACCCCATTCATGACATAAATAAGCTCATATTGGAGAAAAAAACCCTTTTCATTTGACCTGCAGATGTTAAAAAGATAACTCCGACAGATAACAAACCCTTCAGAGAGCCAGTGTGGTGTAGCTGGTTAAGAGCGATCATTCTGGTGCAAGGTGAGGATATTTATAGCAAGAGTAATAAAAAGAAATTGTTATTTAGGGGAACTGAATTCAATTTTAAATTATATTCCGGAAACGTGGGAGATTTTAAGGGGTCAAAAAAAAAATGGATGTACCGTGCTATATTAGAAGCAAAAAAAACTTGTTTTGATGAATTGGAAGAGCCGCAAAAAGATTCCACTGAGCACATGGATTGATAATATGGAGAGATTAGCTACGGTACATACGAACGAATTGCATGTCAACGCAAAATAAGAATGGAGAAATATGGAGAAATCTGGAACGAATATTTAAGCGATAAGCCGGATAGTGGTGGGAAGTAGGGGAAGGAGAGAGTGGTGGGAAAATATTGTTAAAAAGGTATAGTCATAAGTATATCAATGTATTCAAATCTGAATTGTCAAATTGTGTTATTATTGATATTATGGTTTTTGTTGTATGTGTCTTTTGCGGTTGTTGTTTGTATTGAAAAAAATTATTAAATAATTTTTTTAAAAAAAAGAGCGGATGACTCGTAATCTGGTGAACCGGATTCGCATCTCCGCTCCTCCACATGCAGCTGCTGGGTGACATTGGGCTAGTCACACTTCTTTGAAGTCTCTCAGCCCCACTCACCTCACAGAGTGTTTGTTGTGGGGGAGGAAGGGAAAGGAGAATGTTAGCCACTTGAGACTCCTTCGGGTAGTGATAAAGCGGGATATCAAATCCAAACCCCTCTTCTTCCTCCTCCTCCTCCTCCTCTTCTTCAAATAACTAGACTACTGTGATAATTGTAATTACCACACAAAAGGCAGTACTCATATGACTCCACCGTAGACCAGTTGTAGCAATGGGTCTTGCAGGGCAAGCCAAACTGGGGTGTCTTGAGCCATCTAGTATAGCTCTTGAGGGATCCTTTTACAAGCAAGCACCGCCAATGCAGTGCCTTCCAGATGTTGTGGACTACATCCTCCCTTCACGTCAGCCAGCATGGCCAATCGCCAGGGATGCTGGGAGTTGTAGTCCATAACATTAATGTCATAATGGTCTCTTGATGGTGTTACTCCTCAGCCCTGTTTCCAGAAAACTGTTTAAATGGCTTACAAACCCTGTAGATTTGCATGGAACGTTTGGGAATATCCCTTTCAATCCCTATGCTTGCTTGGGGTGGGTTCAGGAGAGGAAAAACCCCAGACATTTCCTTCTGCTGTTTCCTCTGTCCATCCATTCCTTAGAACCTCCTTCCCCACCCCCAGCCAATGTGTGTTGATCCGTTAAGGCCCCCAGCAGTATGTCATAGGACTGATAATTACATTCCACACTCCCATCATGCCGTCTGCTGCTGACCTCTCACCCCTCTACTCTTTTAATCACTCCTTGGCATCACTCACTCTGACAGAGCAGCAGCATAGCCCATGTGACCTGTCAGGCAGGGGACATGACTTATAGGGCCCGGCCAGTGGACAAAGGGAAGGGAGATAGGCAGCATAAATCTCTGGGGCAAATAAAAGAGTGAAAGGGTGCCGTGCCAGAGCCTGCGCTAGCAGATTCTCGGCTTCTTGTTATTCACCCTAGAGTTATGGTGATGAGGAAGTGGCCTAGAGTGACATGCGCCGGTCCCCATCAACCTTGCACATCCTACAAAGACCTAGAAGAGCCTTAATGTCATGCCTGGTTGACAAGAGCCCCAGGGAAGAAGGTTAGTGCCAGTAACTAAAGCAGTTTTCAGCAAAAAGACCAGTGACCATAAGATGTTTCTATCAACAGGTCCAAACAGAGAGGGCCGAGACAGACAAGGAAGTCAGGCCTTTAGCTGCTAGTTTTCAGGTTCATTTCAGCACATGAGGCTGGTGCTCTCCAAATGTTTTGGTCAGCAACTACCATCAACCCCAGCCAGCATAAGGGATGATAAGTGCTTATGAGAGCTATATGCTTTATTAAATTTATGTACCACCCTTCATCTGAAGATCTCTGGGCGGTTCATAAGATAAAAATACAGGATATAAGCACAAAATGAATAGTTAAAGCAAAAATGAAACAATAACCCAGCCTCCCACAAACACATTTAAAAGGCTGTTGTGTAGTGGGTCTTCAGTGATTTCAGCTCAGTGCAAATAAGAACAGGAGGCGAGGATCTGGTACAACATCTCTTTACTTCAAAGAACAAGTACCGGTAAGAGCCAGAACACAGGGAATGGGGAAAACTGGGACTTAAATAGTAACAGAGAACTAGCAGGGAAAAGATACATTTTGGCGGGAACCAATGGCAAGGATTCCCTCCAGCGTAAACCAATCCAGCAGCGGATCCAAATCCTGCACTCTGAACCAGCAAATGATATACGTTCCCGCTGGAACTTATGCATTCAAATAAACTCTGCAATACAATACAATAAACTCTATATATTATATTACAATACATACTTGGCTGTGCTATTACTTTAATACACAACAAAGGCCGTAGAATGTTAATCAGCCAAAGTGCCTGGTTGAAGGACATTTTTTCCAGGGGCCTAAAGGTCTTCTTCTTTCTTTTTTGCCGATCACTCGGAGCCGAGTAAGATTGTTTGGGGTGTATAATGAAGGTGCCTCCCCGGAGAGACCATTCACAGACACAGAACCCCTGCAGAAAAGGCCCATTCTCATGTTGCCTCCCTCCGGACCTCTTGTGGACGAGGCACACAAGGAAGAGCCTCAGATGATGATCACAAAGTCCAGGTCAGTTTATATGGGAAGAAGCGATCCTTGAGGTATCGCAGTCCTGAGCCATTTAAGGCTTTATAGGTTAAAAAGCAGCACTTTGAATTGGGCCTGTAAACTAATTGGCAGCCAGTGCAGTCGGACCAAGACTGGTGTAATATGTTCAAACTGACTTCAAAGGCAGCTTTACATATAACAAAACATCTGGAAAAAGGCTGGAGAAAACAACCCATCTGCTGTCTAACTTAATGCTACCGGTATGTATAGACTTATGAAATTGAGGCCTCTTTGAGCCCTTAAAGGCAACTACAGTGGTACCTCAGGTTATGGATCTGATCCATTCCGGGGTGCCATTCACACCCTGAAAAGTCCACAACCCGAGCGGGACTTTCGCGCATGTGCGAAAGCACAATAGAGTGCTTCAGCGCATGCATGAAGCGTGCAGAACGCTTCTGCACATGTGCAGAAGTACGAAAGAGTGCTTCTGCGCTTCTGTGCATGCACTAAGCACACAGAACGCTTCTGTGCATGTGTAAAGCACACAGAATGCTTCTGTGCATGCGCGTGCGGCGAAACCCGGAAGTAAACACTTCTGGGTCCGCCGCATTCATATCATGAAGAAACACAACCCGCAGCAGACGCAACATGAGGTATGACTGTAAACTACTCTGGAATGAGTTCTCCTGCCTCTTGCACACCTGAGCCATAATCCAAAGATGGGAAGGATTTTGCTACAGTTCAAGTACAGATGTGTGGTAAAATGACTGTTTGACTCTCAGTTGCACTTTTTAGTCATAAATTGTCTATTCTCAAAGTATTAAATTATTCAGAATTTCAGAATTCAGTAAGGCAAAGCTGTGAGAACTAGTTTCAAAGTCAGACTGAAGTAATTTGCCAGTCCTTGTACTATTGGCAAATTTGTACTGGATCGGCTTAGTCATGCTGGCCACATGACCTGTCTGCAGACAAACGCTGGCTTCCTAGGCCAGTAAAGCGAGATGAGCGCCGCTACCCCAGAGTCATCTGTGACTGGACCTAACGGTCAGGGGTCCCTTTACCTTTATTACAAATGCAGCGTGGGCTGGGCACTTGACATCCACAGTGGCTTTGCCTAATGCTTCCCATTGAGTTCATATCTGAGCTGGGATTTGAACTGGAAACAAGATCATCACTCAGGCTCCTAATCATTGGACTTTACTATTTTCATAAAGTTTTATACATACTGCTGATATTTAGGCAGGATTAGATACTCAGGAAACTATAATGGCTGGAACATGAAGATACGGGCCAAACTACAAGTGGAAACTTTTACTGTAATGTAATAAGAAGCCCCAAGCAGATCCACAGAATGGGGAAGACAGGCAGCAAATTCTACAGCAGCAGTGGAAAACGGATCCCCCTGAGCTTCACAACTGGAATGACAGGTGTGCATCCCAGTGAACTGAATACAGTAGTGTCTGAGTCATCAATCATGTCCATCTACCATGCTACATGGTTATAGAATCATAGAATCGTAGAGTTGTAGAGTTGGAAGTGATTCCCAAGGCAGTGGTCTAGCATGGAGGGGCCACAGGGGCGATTGCCCCAGGTGCAAAATGGTTAAGGGCACAAAATTTCAACACCCAGTGCTGCCTCAATACAGTGCTGAGCTCCATTGAAAATGGCTTCTCCATACGAACCAGGAAATGACCTCTCCAGACAATGGAACAACTCTTCTTTTCTTACCTTTGTAGCTGTGATCTCTTGGGTGATGTGGACGCTGTTAGGCAGTTGAATGTGCATGCGTACTCCGTCCGTTTCCCTCACACCCACCCCTCTGTCTGGCCCTGGGCTCTGGAAACCCACGCTACACCACTGCTCCTAACAACTCTGTCCCTTTTGACAAGCTGCATCTCTCAGGCACACCTATTTTGCTCCACAGCTAGAAGAGTCTTTGGGAGCCCGGAAGGGCCTCTTGCAACTCCCACCCCCCAGACTAGCAGGGCCCCAGTCTTTCAGAGTAGCGTATGTAGCTCCGTGCCCTCCTCCCCACACCTGCCATTTAACAATGATGGAAGCTGCTGTCAGCACACCGCGACAGTAATAAACACTCTTCTTAATAACACAGGGTGTCCCTCTTATTAAAATGAATAGACTTCAGCGGCAGAGCCGGGCCACCTGCCTCACAGCCTGTTGGGGCCTGCAGCCCTCAAGCAGAGCAGTTTATCTGCTGTAAAATTCTAGTATTATAGGGTGGCAATGACCAGGGCCAGAATAATCCTGGTCAGGCCACGCAGGAGAGCAAGAAGAACTCCATTTTGTATATTCAATTCTAAATCTCTCTGCCTCTGATAGAAAGCAAACAGGCACAGCATGTTTGCACATCTAATGCAAAGATCTAACCACACACAGCACTTCTAAGAAATTCTAGCATAAACCACAAGAGCAAGAGGATGCAGCCCACCGCAAATTCTAAGTAGAGCACAACCACAATTGTGCCTGTAAAATTCCACATAGACACGTGTATGAAGGTACCAGGTACATAACGCCACCTAGTAGAGTTGGGCGGGTGACTTTGCATCTTGGGGTGCTCTCTCTTGATTGGTTGATGAAGTACTGCAGAAAGGCTGATCTTCACTTCACTCTGTCAAAAAAGGTATAAAAGCACTCTGTGTATGCCCATGGGTCGGGCAGAATGAGAAACTCATTCTCACTGCCACCATTTATTGCAATGAATGTTTTAATAAATCTGTTTTATAATATGTACAACTGCCTGAGATTTCGTCTGGTCAATTTGGGAAGCCAATCATCCATATTACATTTCTGGTGTCCTTACATTTCAACACAGCAGCTCGTCCACTGCACCATTCTTTCCCATGGCACTGCACTTTCTTGGCAGAAGAAACAGGTTGCCTTATAAATGGGAGGCAGGCAGGCAGGCATGTCCATGCACCAAGGTGAAGGGGCAAACAGCAGGTGAGCACATGAGGGAAATAAGCTGTGAGCACACAAAACATGAATCGTTTAGGAAACGTGCTGTTGCTCAGAGCTCCTGGGCATGCCTTTAAAAAAGCAATAGTGGTCAGAGCTATGTGCAATGCTATAAAAGACAGGTTACAAAGGCACCACCAGTACCCAACTCTTCCTAAAGGAGAAATGGTGGAGCAGCAACTATTGGGCTCGCCCATCAAGTTGGGGCGCATATTGCCCAAGGCCAGCTAAGTTATTTTGGCAGCTAAAGCAGAAAATCCCACAAGCATCTCTCCACCTCCCTCGCTGCAGTAAAAATACAGGAATAACTAACCATTTGGTGCCCTTTCATGGCACCTAAAAATAAGTCACCTGCATAATGACGGTAGTGAAGTGGAATAAGTTTTTTAAACAAAACAAAACAAAAAACAAAGTGGGATAGTTTTGTTTCACACTTCTGCTTGTCCCGCACTTTCTAGGCACAGGTCCAAGCAGTTTTGCCTTAGCCCTGCTGCTTTCCCCCGGAAAGCCTGCTCTTTAGCGCTAAATCAGAACAAACAGCAACATGAGAAAATCCCAATTGCCGTTTGTTCTGATTCGGCACTAAACCACAGGTTTTCCAGGGAGAAAGCAGCAGAGGAAATGGAGGTGTGGATAAGCCCTAAGATGTATGGCAGCGGTGGAGCGTATGCCCGCGCTGCCCAGGGTGGGTGCAGGGGCGTGCCCCCAAAAGGGACGTGGCATGGAGGGTACCCTCCCAGGCACCACAGTTTATGGTAGGAGAGGGGCAGAGAAGCTGCTGCCCACTCTCCTTCTGCTCTCTGCCACCTGGTCAGGCTTGATTCTGCAGCGGTGCTGCTATGGCTGGGTCATGGCCAAGGATAGCGGGCAGCAGCTTTGCTGCTCCCTCTCCCCCTGCTCTCCACTATCGGGTCAGGCCTGACCTGGGGGCAGAGCTGCGCTAGGCACAAGCACCGCAGCCAAGGTGCAGCTCCTTCTGGTGCAGAGCCAGGCTCCGATGAAGGAGCCTGCTGTGGGGGTGCCTGTTTGCGCCCCCTCTCAAAATTGTGCCTGGGGGGGGCACGGCACCCACAGCACCCACCACGCTACGCCTCTGCTCTATGGCAGCTGTTGAAAAAAGTGGGATGGTTTTAGGTGTTGCTGAGAAGGGTTGGAATGGCATCCTAATGAAATGATTTGGTTATCTATACACCTTTTGTTACATGAATTAGCTGACAGTGATTAAATCAGCCCCAGCCTGGTCAAATTTGCTCCCCTTTAAAAGAAACACAAAACATGGTAACTTAACCAAAAATGTACGAATGATAACCTTGCAAGACTCACAAAGTATTCATGTCACAGCCTCTACATATTTGCAGCATAATTCTTGATTAGCGTACATGGCAGAAGATAGACCAGGATCTACTATTGGATCTTGAGGTGACTTGCAGTAGATCTGGAAGGTTCTCTGACTTGGAACTGTTTAAAAACAGCAGTGCCTATGGGCTTGTCTACATCTGAACATCGTTCAGCTGTTAATCTTCATTTCCCCCATTTGAATTAGACCAGAGGGATCTGCATCTGCACATATTTGACTTTATATATGAGGAGCAACTTCATTCCCGCCCTCCATTCATACCAGTAGGCATTGCTTTTCATTTTTTGATTCCATGGTGCCAATTAATTACTGATAGGGCATGTGAACAGATAGCTGCACATGCACCATATTTTCGTTCTGGGTTGTTTTTTTTATTGCCATTAAATTGTGCAAGAGTGCGCAGTCAGGCAATTGTAAATGTGTTTGTGTGAGTTTTCTGGTTTTATGTAAATCTGAGGGACCAAAAGAATTATATATATGCTATGCTCCTGACTCATCTTTACGATCATGATGGAAAATAAAGAAAACCAATTCAAAATCGCACTTTTCAGATTGCTGCCCAACATATACAGTGGTACCTCTACTTACGAATTTAATGCGTTCCAAACACACATTTGTAAGTCGAAAAAATTTGTAAGTCGAATCCCATAGGAATGCATTGGGAGAAAAAATTCGTAAGTCGAAGCAACCCTATCTAAAAATTCGTAAGTAGAAAAAATCCTATCTAAACCACAGCCAAGATGGCGGATGGAGCTCCATTTGTAAGTAGAGTAATTTGTAAGTAGAGGTACCACTGTAATGTAGAATTATATAGTGTAGAATTATTATTATTTTCTGATTTTGTGTCTGTGCGCACACTTCTTGTTGCTTTGTATGGGGCACTTTCTGTGTGTGTGTGTGTGTGTGTGTGTGTGTGTGTGTGTGTGTGTGAGAGAGAGAGAGAGAGAGAGAGAGAGAGAGAGAGAGAGAGAGAGAGAGAGAGCAGGGTGCTTTCTGTGTGATGGTATATTCAGTATATGTCTCAGCTGCTCTCTGTGTTTTTGTGTGAGGCACTAAGTATGCTTTCTCTCTCCTTCCCATGCTTCACCTTTCCCTCCTTTATATTCCTGCCCCTAGAAATTTTTACTATGGTGTGCTTGTGCAGTTTTCTGATTGTGCAAATCTGAGGGATCAAAAGGGGGGGGGTAGTTTGGAAAAGAATTGAAAGCACTGAGGAAGTAGTGGTTGTGGAAAGGGGAGAAGCGGAAATTGACAACTGATCCATCTACCCCAAAACACCGGAACAAATTTTCTGCAAACCTGAGCAGAGTAGTTTGGAGCCCGATTTTCCCCCAAGTAGTTGGATTATCACTGTCTTGGGTTGTTGCAGTTTGGGGGATGATGCAGATTAAATGGGAACGCAAACAGCTGCAAAGATATAGCAAGCTCTGGTGTGGACAAGTCCATTGTCTTTTGCAATCTGCCCACTCAATCAAGAAGGAGAATTTTTCCTTTTATTATCACAGGTCTTGCACAACTACCTGTATGTTAAATCAAATTGATCTCAAACAATAATTTTAAAAACTTAAACTAATTATAATAATAATAAAAAACAGAAGCACATTGGATGCACACATTGGATGAAAAGTTTACTCCTGTGCTTAAATGGGTGATTTCAGTATTGGATGGAAGACAACTAATTCTAGGACCAAACAAGCTCATGAAACAATTAATTAAGTGGGGAGGAGCAGGGTGGTCACTGTTTTTAATTGTTATTTCTTATTTTTAGGAAAAGGAATTGAGTTGCAAAATGGCTCTGTAACCAGAAATGCAAAGTAAGTGATAGAGAAGAGACAGGGCCCTCTACCCACCTTTCCCACTACTTCCGCTGAACCTCAGTCAGGTAGGTCCATTGGAAGTAGTGCTCAATTGGAAAGGGACTAGATTCCACCATAGCATTAAAAAAAGAAGAAGTAATACTTGCAGTTTATCAAAACCCCAAAGCCTTAATCAACTTAATGCTGCAATCACTATAAACTATTTTCACCAAGAACCGTATCATCTGAGCGCTTAGGGTGGCAGTTTGATAGATTTGAGGTGCATCCATTTCGTGCATTGCCCATCAACCAAACATAGCTGTGTGTTGCCCTTTAAGAAACCACAATGGCTCTAGTGGAATTGATTGGTATAACAGGGAGCCTATACATCTCAGCCTGAAGTGTCTTTTTCTTTTCTTTTCTTTTGCAGTCCTCATTCAATAAATCAAGCTGTGTGAGGTTCCTTCTTGCCTGGTGACAGGGCAGGGAGGCTCTGAGCTTACAATGCCATTGATGTCTTGCAATAATAAGACACACACTTGCAGGCAGTAATTAGCCCTTTTGTGGCACCAGAACGAGCAGCCTCTGAGCATACCCAGAGTGCCCTGCAAAAAGAGATATGCAGTTGTCAGAGAAATTATAAAGTTGCCTGCATGTTTCAGGAGAAGAAAGCGTCTGGACAAACACTGAGTGCAATGTATGTAACTAACTGAGACTTCACAGTTCACTTGAGAGAGGGGGAATGGACTGCAGTGGGTGTTGAAAAGGGAGGGGACAAATAAACTAATGTGCACTAGCCACAGAGAGCCACATATCGACAGGTGGAAATGATTTAACAATTGCTCATGCTGTCTGCATAGCTTACTTTCAGTTATGGAACCTTGAAAAACAATGTCTACGAAAGTGTCATTAGAAAAACTCAAACTGCAGTGTTTGAGGCTGAAGTGTGGCCATCTTTCCCAGGGAAACTGCTTTAGAATTTTACAACACAAATAGTTTAACACGTTGGGTGGGATCCAATGTAGTCATCCCATGAAAGGAAGGACCTTCTGTTCACAGAAAGAGGGTTGCAACTCTGCTTCCCTTCCAAGAATGAATCCCATGAATGAAGTACTCCCTGATTTCCATCTGTAATTATTAAAGGTAGATTATCTGATTCATACAGAACAAAAAGGTATACCCATTTAATTTCTCTCTGGCTTGAAATTACTAACGGAAAAGGAGATTTCTTAGATGAAGAATTGGCAGATAAATCCCCAGGAACCAGAAGAATCATACCTCAATCCAAAACAACGTCTGATTGGAAGAAAATCCCGTTGAATTTGATGTTACTCTCTTGGAAGCATGTCTCTTTGGCATTCAGCCATGGATTTGCCTTTTCTCACTTTAATTCCTTCAATTTCACCAAACAAACTGCAAGTTTTAAAACACCATCTGACAAGAGCGTTGCCATTTCGGAAGCGTACAAAGAACACATTGATGAGTGTCTGCGTTGCCACGAGTGCTTCTTTCCCTCCCTTCATCTCCCTTCTGCAGCTTGCAACCCTGGAGTCCCCACCTGCCTCCCCATCTCTCTTGGACATGACATGTTTCATTCTGGGCTCCTCAATCTTCCCTATTAGGAGAGATTGCAGGTTCAGGGGACAGACATAGGCACCTGTCACAGCTGCTGCATATCACCTCTCAACCAAGCAATGGCCTCATCTTCTTCAATCTATCACCCCAGCATCCTGCCACGCTCACTCTCATCAAAACGCTGTGAGGTTCCCCCGAGAGCCCCCAAAGATCTGCAAACAGCCCACTCTCCTTGGCTCTTAGATTGATCCTCTCCAGCCTTGTGGCAGGCTGGATAGATTGATGATGATTGCGAGGGATTCAAATGGCGACCAAAGAAATTGCTGACTAGGTGGCACAAAAGATGGCGGCGGTGCGGGTTTTCACGACGATGACAAGATAACAAAGTTATCTGCACGGGAAAGAACTTCCTAGAAAATCCCTTATAAAACTTGCTTCGTTAGCAAGATCACTTTCTTAAAGCACTTAAATAAGGTGCTGACTGCAGGGACTGAAAATGCTATTTTGGCACTTTTGATATCTCTATACAGCTCTAAGGCCTGCAAACTATAAGGCTAGACCATCTCAGCCCTTTATGGATCAAAGAGCTGAGAGGAACTAGGGCAGACTGGCCATCTGCATGGGTTGCATCCTAACACAAGGATAGCCCAGGAAAAATATTGCCTGCAATTTTTTTTGAGAGGAGGGAATACCCCTTGCATTTCTTTCTGGTTAAGTGATATAGAATCAATTTAAATTAATGCCCAGAAATCGGCCATGTGGACTCAAATGTGGCAAATGAAGAGTTAAGATGGCTTGCTATGCATATGAAGAATTAGACCATGTTGCATTCTGTAAGCCCAAATGAGGTTCGCTTCTCAGTGACCTGCAGGTTGACCGTTCATCTTGATTTCTTTGTGGAAATGTTACACAACTTTAGCTGTTTATCAAAGAAGAGTTCTGATTTGTTTCTGGGGCAGTTAGGCAACATTAGCTATTTATTGAGCAATAATACTGATTTGTTTAGCCATCATGACTAGCCCAGCCCTCCATTAATTTGCTTAATCCCCTCTTCAAGCCATTTAATATAATGGCCATTGCTACATCTTGCAACAGCAAAATTATGTGCCGTGCAATGAAGTACCAGTATTTTCTTTTGTCTATCCTGAATCTCTTGCCAATCGGTTTCATAAAATGACACCAAGTACAGTATTAGAGAGGGAGGGGGGACCCTAAACTCTGGACACTTTCTCCACATCATGTACCATTTATAAACCTTTATCAAGATCTCATTAGTTATTTTGTTGTTGCTCCTAAACTAAAAGGGGATCATTGGGTGTTTCCTGCAAGCTTGGCTGTCCCTCTGCTGACCCCTAAGTCTTGGGCAAGCCCCTGGCTCCCTCCCTGTATGTCTCCATTTCATAAGTAAAGAGTCAACTAAGGGTCAAAGACTCTTGCAGTATATTTCTAGAAACCTTTTTTTACAGTGACAGTAACAAACTCACCTGTCTGCAGGTAATGGGGGTGGGAGAGATAACAATTAGCATTGCTGCAGGAGTCTATTGGCCTCCCTTTAAAAAAAAAAGCTGATTACACATATTTTTCAGAAAACTCAACAAAAGTTCTGAACTCTCCCTTTTACTAGATAAGTGCTTTTTATTGTAGCTGTAAAACAGGGGAGTGCACAGCCCCAAAATTGTGCAGGCATGCAGGTGGGTGAGTTGTATTTTTCATCATTAATCACGTCACAGAAAATAATAACAATGAATGAGCAATTGCACATCCCCAAATACAAAACATTGTGCTTTGAGAGGTGGGGAAATGCTGTGTCCCTCCACAACCTTGGAGGAAACATGCAACAAATGAGAAACAAAGACGCATTTATCGTACATGAAACTGTGCAAAAAGGCCCTCGTTCACTTCAGGTGCTGAAGTGGGCTGCGGAAGTTATGGAGCAATTGCAAGCCACGATGCAGGGCATTCCCTGTCAGTTTGCATCTAGAGGAGCACTGAACCACAGAAATACAGACCTCTATAGGTGAGCTGGATTTGTGCTCTCCAGTAAGCTGCGAGATGTCAAGTGCCCAATGAAGAAATTATTGAGAGCAAGTGTGTTTTTCTCCTCTTGCCCTCCAGACAAGAACTCATTGGTAGAGAGAGACCTCTAGTGATTGCTGGAGGGAGACTGCTTCTCCTCTCTTCCTGAGTTCCTCTACAAAGCTGTACGGTTCAGAAAGTAGCTTTAGCACTGTAACTCCAACTCTGTGCACATCCAAATGTAAATGGGCAGATCCGTTCTGAAGTATTTCAAAAATTTCTTTGACATAGCATGCCAGATCCCGAGGAAGGAGTTTTCACACACGCTATCTACTATGAATTTGTTGGTCCATGTATCCTCAACAAATGTGCCTTTTTTATTCTCCCATGTGTTAGATGGTCCTGAAGTGAGAGCTCTTTCAGACAACCTGTTTATTGATCATTCATCCTGATTTGCTTGCACAAAGCTTATGTGGTGGTTAGACTATGTTCCGGCTTTACTGAGCATTCATTCTTCTTTGTTTGATGGGGTGGTTATTTGGCAATGAGCATTCATCATGATTTGCTGGTGCTGTGTTTATAAGTCTTCCCATTAATCATTCATTCATTCCACACTTTTGAATACAATTCCCCATCACTTTCCTAACTGCAAAAAGTGAGGGGTTTTTTTTTGGGGGGGTGGATTTGTTTCGCAAGGGAGACAGATTGCTTTATTCCACTTCAATTGTGCAAACCTATACTTCTTGTATGTGCTCGATTCCGTCCCACAAAATACTGACAGTCCAGAGGCATCTTGCTGCTCTCCTCTTCAGGCTGCAGTCTTATGAAAACTGCATTAGTATTTCCATGTAAACAACACACACAAAAAGCATTGAATTGGGCTTTTGTGTGTGAAAGATATGAAGATTGTCATGTTTAATAAGCATTTGAAATGTGAGTTTTTTGTTCATTGCATATGCAGTGTAATGACTAACCGAGTGAAAATGTGAAGTAATAGATTATGACCAAGGAGACCCAGATTTAAATCCCAACTCAGCCATAAAGCTCACTGATTTGGTCACCCTGTCCCGACTTCACAGGATTGTTATGAGAATAAAATGGGAGGGAGGGCACATATGTAGCTGTGAGCTTCTTGTGTTGGCTAGTAGCAACACCTAATCTAGTTTTCTAGCACATATTCATAGTGTGAAATAGGGGTGGGAGTACCTGTCAATTTGGATTCTTTCTGTTTCTCGCTTTTTCCAGTGGTAAATCCACTTCCTCATATTTTGCAGCATTTTGCTTTTTTATTTATATGTTTTTTAAAAATCCTTGTGAAAATTCTTCCGCATTTTAGTGGCAATTTATCCAAATAAACACATGGAGTTTTGACTAATGTACACATTCTCTGCAAGCAATTTCCATCAATATAATGCATTTTTGTATGTTATTCTCACTAGTATCTCCACTTTTGTGCACACTTTCCCCTAATATTTGCATTTGTGTGAAAAAGTTTGGTTTGGGTAACTGTTTTGCAAAATTTGAATGAATGCAAATTTTGAAGGATGGTTGTGTTTCACTTCTTACATTGCTTTGGAAAGTGTGTGTTTGATAGAGCCAGCTTTTTATGCATAATGAATTGACTTTCTCCCCCCATTCCTAGTGTGAAATAAGCATGCTGACCAGAATCTCCAGGTGCGGTTCACAATGTGTCCGAAATGCAATTTACCTGCGTGTGGGAAATCTGCAGCATGGCCCTTAAGTCACCTGATCTCTCAGCAGCTCCCTAAGCACCTTCTGTCTTTCCAGCCTGCCTTCCTGCATCCCAGCCTGCAAATGAATCAGATGCAAAGAGCTGATCTGCCTCCTCTCTACCGTCTCTTATTCCCAAATTAGCCCAAACCCCACCGAACCCCAGCTGGGGACGAGGCAAAGGATTTCTGCCTGGACTCCCATTATTGTGGGAGAATGTTTTATTTTCTTAAGGGGAATGAAGAGTAATGGCTGGGTGGGGGATGCAGTGGAAGTACAACGCAGCGTGTGTACCAGCAGCCAGGCGGATGTCCTTGTCCTGCAAGGTTATGGATATATTCTAGCTCAATTTTTAAAAAAAGAAAATCCCTTATGGAAGCTGGGGATTCATAAAACAAATAAGAGCCAGGCATCTTGCAGCAACTGCCCATAGTGTGGGAAGGAAATGGGTCATAGTAGAGGAAGAGGTTACCAAAGAGGTGCATCTTGGGAAAAGAGAGCACTGTGAGCGAAAGGAGATGGCCCTCAAAATCTAAACAGCCACTTTCTGCTCTGCTGTTTACGAGGGCCAAACTGCATGGGTCGCAGGTGATCTGTGATGGGATCACCTGATGTCTTTTGCTTTCACTAAACTCCGCTGTGGGAGGGGAATCTTTCCATGCCTCCTCTGCTTCTGGGAGACAAGTGGAGAAAAGAGCTTGCCGTAGCAGGAGGGGGAAGCCCCTGTGGCTCTTCACCAGCCAGACTCAACCTCTGCCTCTTGGCCTCCCTCCCCTGCTTCAGCTTCTGCCTCCGATACTGGACTTCTCTCTGCCACAGACTCTCCCAGCTCACTATGCCCAGCTGCTGACACATCCTCTTCCCAGTCTTTCCCCTCTTCTCTCTTTGACCACTCATGGTTGCCCCACCACCACCACTCCCTGGGCTCTGAACTTTCTGACATATGATAAATATTTACCTCACTTGAAGCCACAGTTGTGATAGGTACAAAAGCATCTTCCTACCCCTGGCCCCACAGGTGGTCCAACTTTCATTTCCAGGGATGCTATGGGATGTGTCCTGATGTGAAGACTGCAAAGCAACATAATGATCCCCCACCCATTCCCAATTCTATGTCTCCCCCCCCCCAAAAAGAAAATTCTCCCTGTATTCCTCTCCCCTGCAGACTGGCAGGCATTTTGCCTGTAAACTAACAGAAAAAATAAACCTGAAAGCTCCATGCTACTGTATTAGTTTTGCTCTCGAAGGTACATTTGCTCACTCCTTGGTTGCAGCCCATTGGTCCGCTGTTCACTTAACAGTTTATTTATCTGGTGCAAAAGTTTGAGCCCTTCCCTTCCCCCATCTCCACCCGCCATCTGGCCATTGGTTTGGAAATCTGTTCCACTTGACCTCTAGCTGACCAAAGCCTCTCTGTTTCCACTGTCCTGCCACGGGCTCCTCTAGGCGTTCCCAGCTCAGCTCTGGCAGTTTTAGCTGAATATGCAAATATCCCCCCAGCCAGCTGGTGTCTGCCTCCCAGAAACACATGTTCACAAGCCCAGTGGACTGTTGGGGAAAGGAGGGAGCAAATCTCTGCACCCAGGCCTGCGGGCTGCGGAGAGAAAGTGACTTTAGCAAGGAATTATACAGCAAACAGATGGGAGGAAGAGAGCTATGGGATCGGGAGGAACAGGCCAGATTGCCTGTGTATACGTACACACACACACTGTATATTTGCCTGTGTGTGCTTGTTAACACATTTATTATAGTTTTGCTAGGCCTTCTCCCACCTGTATTCAAACTGGGAAGTGTGCACCTCTATGAGGATACTTAGAATGAGGCTGTTTAATGACGCAAAAGTATAGAAGGCTGTAAATCTATCCAACGATAAGGATAGACCACTAGCACAGCATACACAGTATTTCCAAGAACAGTAAGAAAGCCGTTTGACTTTTGTTCTTTCGGAACTTACTAGGCTTAGCAATGCTTCTTCTCTGAGACTCTTGGGAGGTTTGGAGGTGTTGTGTTTTGAAATGCAAGGCTTTCTTTGCGTAGGTTTTGGGTTTTTTTAAGAACTAGAAGGCATGGAAGAATGAGCTGGTTTAGAGCCATGATGCAGAATGACACAGCTTTAATTCTTTGCCATCACCACTATGTTCGTGATCGGAATCAGACACCCTCACACTTGCAATTTGCAACAGGATGAAGGCCTCCATTGGCACCAACCACACAAGGCCAAACACCACAAATAATGTGACAACTCATGTTGCCCTTGCCCTCACACACACCAGGTTGTCCCTCCCCTTTCAAAGAATTACATAATTTGAAAATCTAACTACAATAATAATTTTAAGAACCTAAATATTACCTACATCTTTGTTAGAAAGTGAAGGAAAGTTTAATAGGTACCACGTATCCACAGAAAGGTCATATCCACGCCATACATTTAAAGCAAATGACTTCTCTCCAAGAATCCTGGGAATTGTCGTTTGCTAAGGATGCCGAGAGTTGTGGTTCTGTGAGGGACAAACTACAGTTCCCAGGATTCTTTGGGGGAAGCGATGTGTGGATATATGGTGTGGATTTGACCAAAGTCAAGGCAAGGACAAATATCTGACAGCCCTGAACTTTTGATAAAAGTCATCCCAAGGGGAAAACTTCATTTTGAAGTAGTTTGACATCACACATTTATAAAATCCTTTAGGCGCTCCAGTCTAAACATTGCCTCAATACTGAAAGGCGCAGGAATGGGAAGGGAAAGCTGGGAATCTTATTAACATTAGTCAGCAGCCTATGGCTGTCAGTCCTGGCTCATGCTATGGAGAGCCTGTACAATGTGGTGCATAAGATTGCTAAGGTTGGAGTGATCAGAGTTAAAATCCTATTCAACCATAGCCATGATGCTCAGTGGATGATATTGGACAAGTCCCTAACGTTTCAGCCTAACCAGCCCCACAAGATTGCTTTGAAAATTGGGAGGGTAAGGAGCTAATACCTTGCCCTAAGCCGTTTGGAAGAAGAGTGGGTGTGATTTTTATCAATTTCAGGTGTCTCTGGCCAAGACAACTCAGATTTAGTTCAAAGGGAAGTTAGAGAACAGGTGGTCATAATTTCAATATACTGAGAGTTGAGAGGCTATGGCTAGAACATGTGAAATATGTAGATTTAAAAACCAAAACAGATACGTAATTAATTAATACACAGTATATCCCATACGACCTGCGACGTGGATGGCGCTGTGGGTTAAACCACAGAGCCTAGGGCTTGCTGATCAGAAGGTCGGCGGTTTGAATCCCCGTGACGGGTGAGCTCCCGTTGCTTGGTCCCAGCTCCTGCCAACCTAGCAGTTCGAAAGCATGTCAAAGTGCAAGTAGATAAATAGGAACCACTACAGCGGGAAGGTAAACAGCGTTTCCGTGTGCTGCTCTGGTTCGCCAGAAGCGGCTTTGTCATGCTGGCCACATGACCTGGAAGCTGTATGCCAGCTCCCTCAGCCAATAACGCGAGATAAGCGCCGCAACCCTAGAGTCGGTCACAACTGGACCTAATGGTCAGGGGTCTCTTTACCTTTACCTATATCCCATACGAGCATAGTTTCTTCAGGTTTTAAATGGGAAGAAAGCCTGAGCTTCCCTATATAGCCATCACTGAAAATTTGAAGATAAATCTACCTTCCCTTCCCATCCCACCTCAGTCTTGGCAGTTGACAGCAGCAGTATGGTCCTTTAAGCACAGCCCTTTGGGCTTAATGTTAACTTGGTTGGCATCTTCAGATGCAGCCAACAGATGCTGTTTTTCTTCCTGGCTGCAGGCAAGAACTATGAAATCAAGAATCACTAACCATCACTAACAGAAGGGAAATGAGAAAGGCAGGTTAAATAGGGTAAAAAGGGATGCTCTAGTCAGAGGGATTTGGAAGATGTACCGCCCTAGCTCAGGATGATGACATCAACAGATTCAATTGATAAAGAAAGGTTTGATAACGAACAAGTACACAAATATAAAGCACGTTAGTTCTGCCTGGCCTACTTGGTCAGTACATAGTACCAGGAGTTCCATCATATCCTGAATCTTCCCTGTTTCTCTGGAGGCTAACAGATGTACCCGGGAGATGGACTGACTTAAACCATCTGGGGACAGATGGCCCATGAAGGCTTGCCTAGTTCAGAGATTCTCGGACTTTGGCACAGCAAGCTTCCCTCAGTTATGGGGGAAATAAAAAACATTGTAGTTGTAGTTTATGGATTTGCCCCACCTTTAAAATCTTGTATTTTATCATTAGAGTCTTCTTCGAAAAGATGGAGGGCAAAATGAACAGATTGAAGAAAGAAGGAAAGAAAGAAAGGAATAAGAAGATGCACTAGACTCTAGGAAAGAAGATGGACAGCTGCTTGGGCTGTGGAGTAGGATGGAAACTGCCCCCCCTCCATGTGGATGCCCACATTTGCACCGATATCAATCTGACTAGTGATTCATTTCTCAAATGCAAAGTGCCAGGGACCCAATCTTTCTATAAATTTCAGTTTGGGGTGACATGCATTCTGTGTATGCTCAGATGTACTCCAAACTTACTTCTTACTGAGATCAATGTTGGATCGCTGGGCTACACAGCTTCTCCCAAAGATTCGTGGGAACTGTAGTTTACCCCTTACAGATCATAGCACCCACAACAAACCACAGTTCTCAATATTCTTTTTCTTGTGGGTGGTGGGTGATGTGCTTCAAATCTGTGGTCGCTCACCTCCCCCTTTCCCCTTGCCACGTCCACCACTTTGTACTAAACCTAGTGACAAATTCACTACAGCTTCTTCCCAGGGTGTTGACTGCCCCGAGTTTTGAAACTCCGATTCAAAGAGGGCCCTTGTATTTTTGCAGAGACTCCTCAGCGCAGACAAACCAGGGAGAGGAGAGAGCAACAAAACAGCATCAACTCCGGGGGAAAGGAGCCACAAAAAGCGACGGGAGAGAGAGAAAGGAAGGAAGAGAGGAAAACGCGTTTTAACTGGAGTTTCAATGCAAGCCGGAGTCGTTACCAGCTGGCACGGCCTCTGCTCCAAAGCACCAGCCAGACCCAACGGGGCCGAGGCCCACTTGTGGGTTCAGTCAGCCTAGACCCAGGCGGGCCGGCCGCCCCTCACCGGGGGAACCCAGCCTCGGTCCTTTGGAGCCGGCAGATGCAAGGCTGGTCCCGCCCCGCACTTGAAAGGCGGCTTCTCTTTCAGGCCTCCCTCCTCTCCGCCGACAGGGCTGAGCGGCAGCGGGAGGCGGGGAGCGGCCTCCCTTTGTGCGTACCTCCCGGAACGATTATTAAACGCAAATTACAAAAAGAGGTGACCCAAGCGATCTTTATTTCTTCTTTCAACAAGTGCTGCCCGGAGGGTCCTGATTCCCAATTCTGTTTCAATTACCGCTTGCCATTTTTTATCCGCCCCGCCCCACCCAAACACAAAGTGACTCGTGCCTGCAATTACCAGCCCCCGAAAAAGCAGAGCAGAGCCTGTCTGCCTGCTTGCAAACTTTTTTATTTCTGCATTGGCTGGGGGATTGAAGGCCTCAGTCGGTGAGCTATGGCAGCCCTGCAGTCGGCGATGAGCAGCGCACACTTCCCATCCCCGCCCGCCTCTCGGCCTTCATCGCTGCCTCTGATGAACAGAGGTAGGGCACCTGGGCTCCTTTGCGCTCAGGTAACAGTCAGGTACGCGCGTCAGGATAGTCCAGGCCAGGGGACACTTTTCTGCCCATAAACTCATCACAAACCCCTACAGGGATCCATGACTGGCAATCATGTACTATGACTTTGAAAATATACCTGTTCTCTCAGGCCAGACATTTTTGGAGGCACTGAAGGGCCCCTCCAAACAACCTTTTCATTACATCTGCAGGGTGATTTTTGCTCAGGATGCTATCAGGGCAGTCATACACAGTCCAGCTTTCAATACTGTTTGCACCTAGCAAACGTTTTGGGGTGGTCGGTCATTTCCAACCAGTGCATACATATCCCGTAACTTCCTATGGAAAGGCTGCAACTTTTTAATCCTGCAAAATGTTCTTGTTTGTTTTTGTCTCGCGTTTGTTGTGCAAATAGCCCCTCTGAACAGCATACGCACCCATTTAAAGCATGTGACCTTCCCTGCAAAGAATCCTGGAAGACGTGATTGTTAAGGATACAGTACTTGGAATTGTAGCTCTTTGGTGGGGAGGGAAATACGGTTTGTAAGCTTCTTTGAGGGAAGTAACGTCCTTTAAGGGTGGGAGCACACTCCATGGCGATGTGCATTCCGTGCTGGATACAGGCGTGTCTTTTGGTGGGTGCCATGCACACGACACCATCCCCATGTTGTCGTTATCCCACAATATTTGTCAATCTAAAGCAGGTTCTGCTGGGACAGTTATCCTGAGGATGCTTGCTGCCTTCATTTGTAAATGGAGAGCGCAATCTCAAGTCATCTCCTACTGGAGCAGGCCTACAGACATGGCCGCTCTCCCCTCACCATGTTTATCTTGTCTGTGAATGAAATACTGTAGGCAAAATAGGAAGCAGTACAGTAATTCAAATGCCTCTCTCTGTGTGTATACTGTATCAGTATATATTGGCTAGCAGCCGTTTTATTGTGTTTTCACCTTCTCAACAATCCTGGAGGATAGGTCACTGCTGTTTCCATTTTACAGATGAGGAACCAAAGCAGTGAGGGATCACGACCTGCTCAAGGCCATATGAGGAGTTCAACGCTCAGGTGAGATTCATTGCACCCAGTTTGGATTCTCACTACTGTACTTCGTTTTGTGTGGACGGATGTAAAGTTGAAGGGGACGTGGCGCTGTAACTTGGCACGTTTCAAAGCTGCTGTTTGATTGCTTTTACCACAAAGTCGGCTGTTCAGTATGCAATAATCAAGGGCTCATCTAGACAGCCATTTTATCATGTACTTTGCTTCTGTTTGCTACTACCAATAGTCTCAATCTCTCTCTCTCTCTCTCTCTCTCTCTCTCTCTCTCTCTCTCTCTCTCTGTGTGTGTGTGTGTGTGTGTGTGTTAGTATATTGTTAGGGGACATAAGGAGAACAAAAAAAAATCAATTACTCCATGTGAAAATGACCATAAGATTGGGACTCTCCCTACCAAAATTAAGAGGTAAAGCAGCACTGTTAGATCTGAAATATTGGTATGTGATGGGCGTTTACAGTGTTTTTGAATAAAAGGATTACCCCTCACAACCACAGCAATATCTTTAATAACCTTCCAAGCAAAAAAAAATTAAGACAGTGTTGTTTCGATCTGGTCAGACAAGGAGTAGAAGAAGCTCCTGCCCCACTCACATCGCACCAAGCTTTTGGTAAGAATTCTCTTTGGAGTTATACAGGCTGCGTACACACTATACCTTGAAAACACATTTGAAGCATGTTTAATAATAATAATAATAATAAAGAAGTTTTATTTATACCCCGCCTTCCCTGGCCAGGGCCGGGATCAGGGCGGCTAACACCAAACAAAAATACAATAAAACGTAATAGAAAAACAACAACAAAAACAGTTAATTAAAATTTGACTTAAAATACAGCTTAAAATGCAGGCTCATTTTATTAGTAGCCCATAAATCAGGACCATAAAGGGAGGAAACATCAGAGGAGGAAACCTGAGCCAGCTATCCATGCTGGTCCTACATGGGCCAGCAAAAAAGCCAAGGGAAAAATTAAAAACCAAATCCCATATAAGGGGTCAGGCAGAACAGCTCCATGTTGCAGGCCCTGCGGAAAGATGTCAAATCTGTCTCTTGTGACAGAGCGTTCCACCAAGTTGGGGCCAATGCTGAAAAGACCCTGGCCCAAGTTGAGACCAACCTAACCTCCTTGAAGCTCCGGACCTCCAAAGTGTTGTTTCCCTCCTCGAAGAATGGGAGGCACTGCAGTTTACTCCTCACAGAGCTACAATTCCCAGCACTCCTTCACAAACTACAGTGCCCAGAATTCTTTGAGGAGGGAAATGAGTTACATGTGTGCTTTAAGCAGGCTGTCTGGTACTTAGGAGAGTGCCGGTGGCACCCAGAGCTGCAGAATACAGTTGCCTCTAAATTTGAACCATAAATCTACTGTGATGAAGGGCAGCAGCAAAAGAACCAAATTAAAAACAAAATTTAGGCTGAAATTCCAAAGCTGTTCAATTCAGAGCATGTGTATTACCTATTTTCCACTCCATAAGACGCACTTTTTTCCTCCTGAAAAGTAAGGGGAAATGTCTGTGCGTCTTATGGAGCGAATGTGTGGTCCCTGGAGCCGAATTGCCCAGGGGCAAAAAGCAGATTGTGCTTTTTTTTTTAATAGAAAGAGCTGCACAACTGTGAGCTGATCCCCCCAAAAAATGGGGCTTTCCCCCTTTCCTCCTCTGAAAACTAAGTGCGTCTTATGGAGCGAAAAATACGATATATTTGAGGTACATCCCTAGCAATTGAAAAGTACTGGTGGTGTTGCTTGAAAGTCCCACATTAATTACTTTCCCTATTGTAACTGAACAGCTAAATCCTCTGTTCCACCAGTGTCAGGCAAATACCCTTGTGCAACATTTATTAACTAAGTAAGTAAGTAAGTGGTATTGCAAAGGGCAGGGCTGGATCAAACACTGGCTCATAGGCAGGCACCACTTGTGTCCTTCTGCTTGCTTCAGGAACCTAAGCGAGCTACAACGCCCTCCACCAGCACCGCCATGAACACTGGGCTCCCAGCTTGAGGAAGGTGAGCAGAGGGAAATTTACAGCCATGGTTATTGAGTGGTGCGTGAGCTGTTTGTCACACTGAGCCCCTGGCACCTTGTCCTACCTGTGTTGTGCGTATTTTATTGGTGTTGAGCAGAACGGAGGCAAGAGCAGAGGGGAGTCTTGGAGGAAAGCCACTCATGTGAAAAATGAACCGAGCCAAACAGGATTGAGAAAGAGAGACATGTAGGGGAAGCGGGTGAAAGGGCCAGATTATAAAACACAAGACAAATGTCCTCCCTGGCAGGAGAGTTAGGCAGAGGAAAGGCTGGGGCGAGAGAAAATAGAGATGCTGCCTTGTAATGCTCTCACAAAAGGGACTCTGGACAAAGCCAGGAGTAGGGGGTTGGGGAGCCATAGGAGAGCCACATGGAAAGTGCCCCAGGGTGACTAGTCTGCTGGGATTTTGCACAAAAGGGCCCTTGCCCCATGATCACCTGGGAGCCTTCTCCCTTCGCCACCAACACCAAAGCAGAGGAGGGAGAGCAGAAGGTCTGTTTTGAATTTCACATGCTTTCCATCTCCCTGAATGCTAAACTTTCAAGGCAGGAGGAAAAAAGCAAGGGAGGGGAGGGAGAGAGAACACAACAAAATAAGCTTTGCTTTGTTGGCGAGGCCGATCCCAAGATTTCCTGTTAGGAACAAGAAAGGAAAGAGAGAGGAAGGGAGGAAGAGAAGGAAAGAAAGGAAGCGAGGCGGAGGGGTTTGCTTTGTGCTTGCAACAAGCCACTAAAGGTGCATTTTTAATTAAATTTATACAAAATGTGTCAGTTTTATCTCTGTGTTTCAAACCTGACTCTTTTCTATCAAAGTAAAGTATTGATCTTCATTGCCCCGAAGCTACCTGACTGAATTAAACAGAATAAATAGAAGGAGGACTGCAAGGGCTTAGAAACAACTGCAGAGAGAGAGAGAGAGAGGCGCATGTTTTAATGGCTCAGCAGTCATTTGCTGCAATTAAAAAACAAAACCATTTAGAGGGGGCTGTTAACACCTTGAAGTCTGAAAAATCCTCACTTCAAAAAAAAAAGCCCCAAAACAGCTCCCAGGCAAAACATTTTAATTGCCATAAATACTTCCAACCTCAGCCACGCACTGGTGCATATGCGCAAGGCAGAAGCAGAACAAGGGGATTGAAGCAAGGGAGAGAGATGGGCCCAGAGATCTGCAGAACCAACAGGAAGGGGAAAAAAATAATTTGTCTGATATGGTATAGACAGAACAAAGGTGTCAATAATAGATGACAAACACACGTATACAAAAGACTTGGTGATCAGACTGCAATGTGGACAGGTGTCATATGCTTAAATGCTGAACGTAGAAGTATGCAGGAACAGAACAATATATAAACCACACACATTCTGATGCACGGAGATCTCCAATCTCTGCCGTAGTCGTTCACCGTAATTTAGCATCGATTCACACCTGCCTGTGCCTTACTCCCTGATTTAGCATTCAGTAGCTGGCAGGTGAATGCGTGAACTGTGCCCACGGGCAACATTTTGTGGTGTTAAGGGATATGGAAACTTAGTTTATAATGCAAGTCATCAGTTTTGCTATTTAGGGAGCAAAGTGGGGGTTGAGCACAGTTCCCTCCCCCTGTGCATATTCCAGAGCCAAACCACTTAAGACAGGAGATCTGGAATCAGGTCTAGTGACACTTAACGTTAAATAAACTTTTCAACTCAGATTTTTATAGATGTTGTAGTGCTAGAGACAAGTGTATCATCTGCCTCTGCCTCTTCACCCGCTGCCCCCATTTTCCAGATCTAAAGCTAGTATTAGCCCTGCTATAGATACCTGCCAGTATTTATATATCATACTAGCTGTACCCGGCCATGCGTTGCTGTGGCTGAGGCTAAGAATGGACGTGCGTTTCGTTTGTAGATAAGACACAGATAGGAGGGTTGTAGTGAAATTGAGAAAGCCCCTCTGGCCCCCTGTTTCATAGTCCCCCAAGGGCATTCTGGTAAATCCCACCCCCACCCCCTCCCGACCCATTGAGGGTCTCCGAAAGTTGTGGGTCTCCTGCACTCTCTGTCGGCATTCCCTCTCCACCCCCTTGCATACCTTGGCAGGCAGGCAAAGGGGCCGGATCCGGCCATCGGGCTCGGAACAGGAGTCCTCCACTATCCGCTGGTGTTCCCTCTCCCCCCCTCGTATAGCTCATGTTCCTGGCGTGACCCAGCGGTCGATGGGGGAGGATCCGGGCATTGGCCTCGGAGCAGGAGCCGCCCACTATCCACCAGCGTTCCCCCCCCCCCCCGTATAGCTCATGTTCCTGGTGGGTCCCAGTGGGCCAAGGGGCAGGATCCGGCCGTAGGCCTTGGAGCATGAGTGGCCTTGGAGTCGCTGTGGTGGCGGTTCCAGCATTCTATGTTTGCTGACGTCAGGATCTGGCCCCCACCCTTGGAGAAGGAGTTGTGGGGTAGTCACTCCCAGCAGCCTCCGCTGTGTGGTGCATGTAGTATAGTGTCTGTTACGTTGACGCCCAATAGATGGCGCTGTGTGGAGTTGTGTTTTTGAAAAACAGAGTTTTACCTGCCACAGGTGAGACATCTGTCTACGCAAAGTGTATGCAAACACTCACATATTCGCATGTGACGTTGTGTCCAAATTTCAACGCAATCGGTCAAGCGGTTTTGGAGAAAAGTGGAGACACACCAACATGGACATTTTACATTTATATATATATCATTTATTCATATATATCAGGCACATCCAGCTCCCAAGAGACTGCGATCTACTCCTAGTATAAAAAAAGGTCAGTGATCTACCCATTGTCATTGGAGAGAGGAGGAGCTTTTGTAGGGGGAGAGCCAAAAGTTGTTGAGCTTTTTTTAGGGGGGGAGGCTATCCATTAACTACGGTGCTAACGAGCACAAAACCATAAAGCCAACTAACGTCGCCAACAGCCTAGAAAATACCGCCCTTTGGAGGCTATGTAGAGACAGCAGGAACATTCCTTACACATTGCTTTTAATCCCGCGATCGATAAGGATCCCGCGATCGGCTGCGATCATCCGGGGATCTACCTGTCGATTGCAGCCATGGTAGCATACATGAATAACTTCCTTTGTTCTTTGGTACCTCTGAACCTATTATTCCTAAAAGGAAAGCTTCTGGGTTTTTAAATAAACATTTTTAAAAAGCATTTTTTTTCAACTCATTATAAATAATTTCCCAGAATGCTTTTGCCCTTACAAGACCACCACATATGAAAAAGGTACCCTCTTTCTCCTTGCACTTCCAACAGGCATCCGATTCTGACTTACATATCTTTGCTAGTTTACCAGGTGTCAGATACCAGCTATACATCATTTTTGTGCGTTTTTCTTTTATCACAACCTGGCAGTATTTTTAATTGTGTTATTAGCGCCATTGTGGAGCTAATAACAGCTTGAGAGTTGTTAAGATGTTGGTGAGGCCCAGTTGCTTGGAGTACATCATCCTTGTTCTTGCATTGGCTCCCAACTTACCTCTGAACCTTTAGGACCTTTAAACTCCTAAATGGTTTGCCCTGTTTCTCCCATATGATACTGCCCACCAGTTGAGATCTTCAAGGATGGGGCTCTGCTCCATGTACCACGACTGTCAGAAATTAGGTTGGTGGCTATGCATGGGACTGGCCTCCTCCATGGTGGCTCTTGGGCTTTGCAACCCCCTTCCTTGGGCCACTTCACTTGCCTGTTTTTGGTGGATGGTGAAAGCCGTCCTCTTCCATCAGACATTTCATGGTGATCTATTTGTTCCAGCCCCAGCTTATCTCCTGTTATGTGGCGGATGCTGTTATTTTATCCTGTTCAAATTTAATGGCTTCTATTTTGTATTTTGATTTGTTTTCTGCTTACCTGTTTTCTGTTTTGAGGGGCTTGGGGCTGAACAGTTAAAAATAAATGTTTACTTACAAATAACCAGAGAGTTGGACGGGACCTCACTTGCAAAGAATCTCAGAACAGGAAGGTCTGATCTCTGCTTGCTGCATAATCTGCAGTGCAGGATACACCTACAGCAGCTTGGATTAGATGGCCGTGCACTCAGCAAAGGAGAGGCTACCATGTCCTGTGGCAATCTTTTCCACCGTCAAGCAGCTCTTACCATGAAGACATTTCTTTTAATGTAACCCAAAATCTGCTTCTCTGCAATTTCCACCCATTAGTGTTAGATTCGCCCTCTGGAGCAACAGAAAGCAAGTCTGTTCCACCTTGATGGCATGCCTAAGAACTGTGAAAGAAGGGACAGTAGCTTAGTGGCAGAACATCTACTTTGCATGGGGAAGGTCCCAGCTTCCATCCCTGACATCTGCCGTTAGGGCTGGGAGTGCTACTTACATGAAACCATGGCGAGCCACTGCAAGTCCGTGTGTAGACAATACTGAATTGGATGGACCAATGGTCTGGTTCAGAATAAGGCAGCTTCCTATAGCTGAAGTAAACATAATCACTAGACAGGCTCTCCCCACCCATTTGGGAACTACATATAAACAGCCTTTGCAGAAGACCCTCCTAACATTTCTGTAGACATCAGGGATCACATTCCCAGCCTCCACTGACCATGTGAACAAGGGTGCAAATAGGCATACCTATTGCCTGGTCCTGGCGGTGACCATCGAGATGTCCTCCCTCTCCAAACTATGGAACATACTGTGTTGCCCATCTGCCTGCCCTTTAAGCCTGAAGATCTCTTCCTATGTATCAGGAGAAGCAATCAGCGTTTTCTTTGCACGGGGAAGAGTAGGCTGACCAGATTTCTTTAATTAAAAAAAGGGATCAGGTTTTATTTCAGATAAGCATGCAGGATTAAAACAGACAGAAAGAATAGACAAGGGGCAGCTGTCAGCACTTGTAACAATCCAGAGTGATTATTAATAACGATAAGCAGAAGAAGAGGAATAATAAAGGGGTAATGAAGTGGTCTTGAAAGTGACAGGAGATGGACCTTGATAACAGGTTGTGTAGCCTTCCCTTGGAGCTGCTCTGGAAAGGCCTGCAGGAAAACACAGTTAAAGAGTGAAGAAAGGCAGGAGACTGGAGAGAGAGAAGGAATTGTATGTGTTTTCTCAGGTTGCCACTTTTAAAAGCCACCCCGAAGGACTATGGCTGAGTGGTAGAGCATCTGCTAAGCAGATCCCAGACTTAACCCCAGCATTTCCAGGTAGGGCTGGGAATGCCCCTTATCTGAAACCCTGGACACCTGCTACCTGTCAGTCTGGTCTGACTCACTATAAGGCAGCTTCCTGTGTTCCTGGCCATGATCAAGTGCCTTTAACAAAAGGCCACTGCAAAAGCATTTAGCCTTGTGTGCACTCTGGAACCTTGCGTTCTTGTTGCCCCTCGGCACCTTGAGGAGTCCGTCATGTCAGCATGTGCTGAAGTAAGATTCAATGGTCTTCAGCACCTGAAATGGGGATAGGGGGCACCTTGTCCTTTGCCTCAGGTAGCAAAACATTTTGGCCCAGCTTTAACTTCCTTGGTAGAATAATAGCAATAGCCACAAATCAAGGCCCAGCAGCAGTTTGTGCTAGGAAGTGGCGATTGACTGAGGATTCTGATCAAATGTATAACGCAGTATGTTTGCACAGGTAACTAAAAGGGGCACTCATCTACTAATTCAGGGAACCATCACAGAGCCTTCCTTTCAGTTCAGGAGTCTTCTTCTTTCCTCAAGCCACATGTTGTGCTCTAGGGCAACTCGGCTGCAACTCTGGCTTCCCCATCTACCTAGTGAATACAGGCTGCATGCCAAGGCAGAAAAGGATCGGGGGAATGCAAAAATTTGGCTCTAACTCTTTTGCCCTGTGATCCCGCCACTCCAGGCCACCGCAGCAGATGCTGGGAGCATATGCCATGAATTAATTCTGCTTTCCCCGAGAAGCTCCACATGAGGAATCATCAGAGTCTTTCCAACTTATTAACATAGCAACCTCCCTAACCTCCAATCATTTTGTCTCACTTAATGATGTAGCCTTTCCTGAGGTTCTGAGCTGGCAAGAGTCTTTTCTGTGAAAGTTGCTCAGAAATCTCCCTGATTTTTAGCCCCTTTCCCCAGATTTCTTGTAGATATAGAGCCTCAACGCATATCTAGCGTTTACTATAAAATTGCTACTTTTATTTGATAATTTTAATATTGAACTCCTAAGGCAAGTCAATATACAAAATTGGTAGCCTCATTCACTGTGATGTACCACAGCTGCATATTCCTGCATTGCAGAGGGAGTTTTTTACAACCCTACAGTTCTATGGTTTCTTACAACCCTACAGTTCTATGGTTCTATGCTTCTATTCTGTGGTTGTCACACAGTGACTCTCCAACTTGACAACAGAAGATTTTGGGACACTCGCTACACGAGGGCAACCACACCTGGCTACTTAATGCACAGTGATGGCCACCAGCAGTTTTCATCTTGTCAATTGTTTACTTGCCCCATGAATAGTGCAACATGGACATATAAACTCACTCAGGGGGCCTGCCTTCATGAATATCCTAGCATGAGGGCAAGTGATCATCACTGGTATGATAAAGCTTTGAGCTAGCTAGGTTTAGCTTGTGCTGCAGTCAAGGAGAGAATCTGACTAGGGTAATAAAGAATGGTTAAGTCAGAAGGGCAAACTTGAGATCAGCTCTGGAAAGGTAGCCGGGCTAGGTGAGGCAGATGCAAGTAGCGTAATTGGTACAAACTGAGGAAAAGATTACAAGACCAAGAATCCAAGACAGAAGCAGCCAGAAGGGGCAAAGAAGGAAGCAAAGTCTGTGAATGGCATGCAGGATGCTAACGGAAAGACATGCCACTTGGTTCCGAAGGCTCAAAAGAGGTGCAGTAGCCTAGAGATTCCTGAGTCAGGGCCCCAGGACAGCTCACAGAAGCCTTGTGATTGGTGTCTGCCTACGGCTGATGGCCCTGAAATAGATCATGCAGCAGGGGGGGAAAAGCAAGAATATGAAAATACTCCTAATATGTCAGAGTGACTATAGGTTGTATAACTGAAAATAGTGCTAAGTAGTGTTTTGTGGAAGTGGGATGATTTCTACTTGTGCAACAGGACTTCCTTCTTCCTCCATTTACACCCGATAAATTTGTTCTGTTGGGTTCCCCACCCCCACCCCAGATCTGAGGATGGTACGGTGAGTCCTGTTGTGGAAGCGGAAGTTGTTCCACTTGTGCAAATTTAGTTTAATGCCACCCAAAGCCACATTTTGAGATCCTTTGCTCCTGCTACCCTTTTAAGAAACCTCAATGCTGATTTCAACAGATGCCGAGTGCTGGGATCAGCTTGCATGAAATATGTCACTGATGCCATAACTTCAGTGCAACTGAGAGTACTTACAAAACGGAACATTTTGCTCTGGGATTTTCAACACATGCAGATACTTTCCAGAGAGTTCTTTTACAGATCAGGGCTTGCCATGCAGCTCTATCCCGGCCAGGACACCTGGGTGCATTCCAGCACATGGCTGAGAACTTGTTGGAGCCTCCAGTTTTGTCTCATTGTTTCCAGTTGCTTAGAGAGCAGCGATGATGCACAGCTCATCCTGGGACAGTATCAGGTCATGTGAAAGGGGAAGCAGCAGTTCCCAGCCACATTCCAAAGTCAGTGATGCTGCCAAAATCAAGATCCCGAAGAAACCTAGCAGAGAGGGATAGAAGAAGATGGGCAAATCATGACACCCCTTCTCCTACTGATGGCGGCTGGAGAATCTGAAAAGCAGGGTGCTATGCATTTGCTTCCAAATTGAAGGGTGATGTGTTGAATTAATTGCACATAACTGACATAATTAATTTGGACTGCATCTGGGTTTTTAGGAACCTAGGAGGCTGCTTTATGCCATGTTAAATCAATCGTTTATGTAGCACAGGGCTGTCTGCAATGACAAAAAATGGCTTTCCCCGGTTTCAGGCAGAATTTCTTCCATGCTCTCCTGTATCAGCCCTGTGGCCTTCTGCATGCAGAGAACATGCTGTACCACTGAGCAGAATTTTGGATTATTGTGGGAAGGGCTGTGGTGGTAGGTTAACTTCTCCTATCCCTGTCAAACAAGGGACCATATACCTTCTTCCTCTCTCTAATGCATTGGGCTGAAAAATATTACAAAAATATTACATAGGGGCAGTATCAAGTCAAAAGAAGATGCAGAATACAATGAATGAACACAGCTGGGACATATTCTGCACATTTCAGCATGGAGATTAGATCCACGGCTCTCCCTGATTTTGTGTGTCCTTCGGAAGAAGCAGCCTTTTGCTCCTCCATTCCAGGTCTGTCTCCCTGAAACACCAGCTGAGCACTCCCTTGTAACGGAATGCAACAGTACCCTGGGCTCACAGCTCCTTTTCCCTTTCACATTACAGTTGCCCAGTATCTGAGTTCCTTTGTTTTCATGTTGAAACGAAGCAGACTTCTGTGCAGTAGAGGGGAGGCTAAGCACAGCCAGAACATATAGAACAGGGTGTCAAGGGAGCTGCAGAGTCCACTGCAATGACCCACTCCTGAGGCTGCTGGGGCCTCCTGCCCTTATTCTCAAGGTAGAGATTCCCTTCAGGTTTCTGAACGCTAAGAATCGGGAGTGACAAACAACAGCAAGCGCAACCACAGCAGGACGCCAGCTAAACAGGAAAGCAGAGCACGCCTGAGTTTGACCCTAGAAGATGAGGAAGAAAGTATTCCTACCCCAGTAAGTCCCACAGCTTATAATTAAGAATCGCAATGCGTGTTTTGTCTGTGTAGATCTCCAAGGTTTCCAGGTGTGCATCCAAGGGACTGAGCCACTTTGTTTTTCTGAATTTTAATGAGAGGCTTTTCAAGTGGGGTGTGGATGCTAGCCTACGTGTGGGTCTTGGTGAAAGAAAAGGCAGCGGGATGGGGGACGAATATCACTGAAGATCAGCCCATGCCAAGCAGTTTTCTGTGCTCAGTGAACAATGATGGTTTTTCTACTACGCGTCTATACATGCATGCGTGTATACAGATGGAGGACACACCAATTCTCTGCCGTCATCCACCCCCATTTCAGATCTTTAGGGGCAAAGAGCTTAATAATAATAAAAAATCCCAGCAGTGCTAAGAATGCAGAGCATCAGTAGATCTTGGACTTCAGGACCTGCTTCATGGCAGGAGTTCTTAAAGCACTATTATAATTAATATAACAAATGATGCCAACAGAGCACCTCACAGGAAGCCTGACTCCACCACAGGGGTTGGCCTCGTTCTTTCATAAATGAGGAATAAGCAGCAGTCAATGGTCCTTTTCTGAAATTTCTTCTGAACTTTGACAGCTCTGGGTTCAGAGCAAGCACTGCTGTAACTTCCAAGGGAATCTAAGCAAGAATCTGGGGGGCCCCACAAGGAAGTCAGCTTTCCTTCCGCAAAAATTATCACTGAGCAATACAGCGATTTAAATCTACTACCATGATGTGTAAGCACCCCTGACCATGAGTGCTTTAGTCTTGGGGGGGGGGGGGAGCTGGCAGCACAGAAATCATCTCAGCTAGTCCCCATGGACTAGTCTCGGTAGTGGCACCCGCCCTTTGGAACGCCCTCCCACCAGATGTCAAAAAGAAAAATAACTACCAGACTTTTAGAGGACATCTGAAGGCAGCCCTGTTTAGGGAGGTTTTTAATGTTTAATTGATTATTTTATTTTTCTGTTGAAAGCCGCCCAGATGGGCGGGGTATAAATAATAAATAATAATTATATTATTATTATGGATGCTTCAGCTGAGATTCCTGCATTGCAGGGGGTTGGACTAGATGACCCTTGGATCCCTTTCCAACTCTACAATTCTATGATTCTAAATAGAGCAATAATGTATTGGGGCTTTTGCTCACCTCCTTCCCCTCACCCCATCTGAGAGACTTGTTTTTTTTCTTTTTTATAGGGAGATATTGGCCCCTCCTATCCGCTCTCTACCTAGGGAATGAAGAGGTAGGAGAGAATAGTAAAAAGATCCCAAGCTTTCAACTTTGGTGCTGGTTTACTGGCGCTCAGGATGATCTCCAACTAAGCCCTGTGCACTGCTAAGCAGGTAAGGCTGGTCTGGAGGCTGAGGGGGAAGTCCCTCCCCTCATGGTATCATATCATGACAACAGCCCTTCCTAGTTAGCAAAGGAGAGGCACTTCCTGAATGTCAAAGACCACTCCACCAGAACCTTCAGAGAACTGGATGATGGACAGCTCCCCCAAAGGCTGTTTCTGTCTCCTCTCCCTTTCAGGAAAAGATGGGTCTTTTGTAGCCTTGCTTTCCTCACTTGCAGGGCATTTAACTGTTTCTAATGCTTTATACCTATTTGGGAGGGGGCCAGTAGTATGTCTTCAGCCTGCTTTGAGAAGGATTTCTCTATTCTTACAAATATTTTTCCACATACCTGCAAAGTCCCATGAATATGCAGAAGCTCCTACTTTGTCCGTTGATGGCCTCATTTTTGCTGTCCTGTCTGTTTGCACAGGACCACCAAAAAAGAAGGGCTGACGCTGATAAAAGCAAGAGGTGCTCACTCATTTTGCTTTGGGGGAAACAAGCAGAGAGCAAGGATCTGGGCTTTCAGTGCAATTCATAACAGGAAACTTCTGCTTGCAGTTTGCGTTTCAGTGTAAAACAAAGCTCAAGACAGAATGTGATATATGGTGCTTTTTTTATGTGCATGCACTCATCATTATTCCAAATTGTTTTAGAGCACATGCTAGGGTTGTCACTCAGTTAAAGAAACCTTTGTCAAATTATCAATTCAATCTGCATACCGTAAATATTTTAGGAAGAATACATAATAGTTCTGAAAGAAAAAAAAACATACTTCCTTTAGGTCAATCAAGATATGTATAAATTGCAGGTTTGGGAAGTCAATCTATAATTCGTCACATGTACTTATATAAAAATATTTTTAAATGCTGTGCCCAATTAGTAACTCAAAAGGTTTTTAATCCCAGTACAAACTTGTGAAAAGGTCCAAAAGGTCTGGCTGCATGGGAATCACTGGTGAAATATCTGGAGAAGGCAAAAATGGACAAATTAACTGATCTGATTCATAGGAGAAATGGTAATTCTATGTTTGTTGCAAAGTGGTAAGCTTTGACAAGATCTTGTTTTTGTAAGTATTTTTATTCATCATCTTGATCAGATTGTACTAATAATAGTAATACCCTTTTTAACCAATTAAACTGATTAACTGATGAGGTTGGAGCCCTCGCAAACACACCATGAACAAAACTCTTGCTATTAAACAAGTTTATTTATTAAAATGATTCCTCAGATACAAAGCATGGGTTCAAAATATAATGCATTAGTAATCCATAGTTGTGCCGGTGTGGTTGGCAGCTGTGCCTGGTTAGCAAAGGAGGCACTCCTGACTGTCAGATCTCAACAGCCAAGGCTCAAGTGTTCTTAACTGGAGCGAGGGTCTCCTCCTTTTCAGCCTGCCCCAAGTCCCACTCGCTCAGAAGCTCCGAGGCCACCTCTGTGTAGAGATGATTCCAGTCCCAGCTGATATCATCCTACCAAAAAAAGAAAAGGAGAAATACTAAGCGGAGAAATGTCCCAAAGCATTGCTACACAGTTCAAATGCCAGAAAGAATGCTGTGTCTTGTCTAAAAGCTACTTCATAGCAGAAACCCAAACTCTACTAGAAAGCCTGAAGGTTTGACAAGGTGTGTTTTAATCCACACCACTTGCGGTGCCACTATTTTATATATCACTGCAAATTATACTGTATACATGATCACAGTAATTGCAAGTCCTCTAGGATGAAATCAATTGTTTTGACTTATTCCAAACAGGGGTTTGGTCAGTTATATGACTGAATTGACCTTGGTCGCCTTGATGGATAACCTTTATCGAGAGAAGGACAGGTGGAGCCTATTGTTCTTACTTGGTCTGTCAGCAGCTTTTGATACCATTGGCCATTGTATCTTCCTGAACTGTCTCCATGAGATGAGCACTGGGGTCACTGTTACACAGTGCTTCAGTTCCTACCTCCAAGGCTGGTATCAGAGAGTAGCGCTGGGCAATTATTTTACAAGCCCGCTGGCAATTGTTTTGTGGGGGGCTGCAGGGTACTATCCTGTCCCCAATGCTATTTAACATCTACATGAAGCCACAGGTCATTAGGAGAGTTAGGGCAAGGAGCTAGAGGGCCAGCTGACCTCAGTGGCCAGGAGTGCCTTTTACCAACCTTAGTTATAGCCATTTCTGGATTGGGATAGTCTGACAGCAGTTGTACATGCACTGTTAATTTTGATTGGATTACTGTAATGGGCGCTATGCAGGGCTGCCTTTGAGACTGTCCTGGAAGCTGCAGTTAATACAAAAATTCAGTGGCTTGACAGCTCACTGTGGCAGGATCTTTCCATCATATTATACTGCTGCTGAAAGAATTGCACTGGCTGCCAACTGGTTACAGGGCCAAGTCCAAGCTGCTGGTACTGGTGTACAAAGTCCTACATAGCTTGGAACCAGGATACCTAAAAGATTGTCTCATCCTCCTATATACACAAACACTTGCTGCATTGTACGTTTGGCACAATGTTGTAATCGGGCCTTTAGGGTGGGTAGATCTGTTGGTAGATAACCAGTATAAATTTACTTTTAAAGAATAAATAGTCCACAATCCCAAGAACAGGAAGCTTGCATTGTTAAGAACAGGAAGCATATACAGTTGTACCTTGGTTTTCAAACAGAATGTGTTCCGGAAGTCCGTTCGACTTCCGAAACGTTCGGATACCAAAGCACGGCTTCCGATTGCACAGGCACGCCAGAAACAATAGCGGAAGCCACATCGGATGTTTGGCTTCTAAAAAAAGTTCGAAAACCGGAACAGTCACTTCCAGGTTTCGATAGTTTGGGAGCTGAAACGTACGAGTACCAAGGCGTTTGACAACCAAGGTACGACTGTATGGGTAGAAAACTGCCAACAGGAGAGTATTGCAGCAAACAGAAAAAAAGTAGTACATGTTATGCATGGAGAAGGTCCCAGAATCAATCCCTAGCATTTCCAGGTAGGGCTGGAAAAGACTGAAACCCTGCAGAGCAGCTGCTAGTCAGAGCAGACAACACTGAGCTAGATGGACCAAAGGTCTGACTTGGTTTAAGGCAGCTTCCTATGTTCCTGTTCCTGCTGAGCAAAAATAATGGTCTAGTTCTCCTCTTGTTCCAGAGCAAACTCACCTCTCGTACATCCTGTTCTGGAGCTAGAACCTTACTGAGCAACTTCAGGTCAACCTCTCCATCCTGTGGGAGTGCATAAAAACGTAATTCAGTTCCAAGAACAATAACGGAAACGCACATATTGGACACATCTGTCCTGCTTCTGGATAACTTACATTGCCACTAATGGAGCAAAGCTGTTCAAACGCATCAGCATCTGGATGAGAAAACCAATCCAAAGAGAAATTTTGGCACTCTACCATCTGGAAAAGCCTTTTCACTTTGGGAAGGCTCTGTAGCTAGAACTGCATGAGAGCTTTCTAATTCTCCAGTTATCCACATGCCTTGGCTCAAAGTATAAAACAGAGTGTGCTTATTCCTTCTGGAGGGAAGGGAGCTCCACCAAAGGAATTATAACAAAGGGATGGACCCTGGATTTAAGTAAAGATCACTAAAGTGGGAAGTGAAGATGAACGCCCAAAGATCCCTTAGCAGACACTGCAGAGCATATACCATGCAGATCTGCCAAACAGGCACTTAACATCTTGTGTTCCAGAATGGTGCTATCAGTAGAATGCTCACCTTATTCACATGCTGCACTATCACAACAGTCTCTCTGTAAAAAGGGACACCCTGGGGTTTATGGGAATATAGATTTCTATCTGCCTGCACTCACCAAAGTTTGGAAAGCAGCATACTTCATGAGGTCATTGTCTAGGTCACGGTAGGTCAGCACTCTGTTCACCTGAACGCTGCAATTGGGGATAGAGCAAGGAACCAAATAAGAGCACGCCACATCCCTCACCAGAATCCATATGTTCCACTTGGAATGGTTTTACTTGCTTTATTGTTGTATATTCCTTAGTTGTAACCTGCCTTGAGATCTTAGGGTGAAGGGCAGGTAAGAAATATAATGAATAAATAAAGCGGCCATCATAAACACAGACCTGGTCTTAATAAAAAGTTCGTATTTTTTGGGTTGACACACATATTCAGAGTCCGTAGCAGCTGTTCTCTCTCTCCATATGAAAACAACAGAGTTTATCATAACCACCTGTTATTCATAGCAACACCATGTAACTGCTCAAGCAAATCACAACAAAATCCAAATGAGTGGGGTCCACTTATGACTACCAGTTCAGCACAAGGATTTCCGTGGCAACTGTGATCTTGCTGTTACCTGGGTGGGGCTGCAACCTGCATGGCAAAGTCTTCCTCTTGTACCTCCTCCAAGTCAGGAATCACTGGGATATCTGCAAGGGATGGAGGAGTCATAAGGCTGCAGAACTACCAAAACTTTCCCTAGTTTTCTCAGTGTGAAAGTAATGTGGAGGGGTCATAGCTCATGCTTTGCACACAAAATGTCCAGGTTCACTTCCTGGTGCCCCCAGTTAAAATGATCACATAGCAGATGGTGGAGAAGACCTCTGCCTGAGATCCTGGAGAGCAGTTGACAAGAATGGACAATCCTGGAGTAGATAAACCAATGGACACCAGTGTAAAGCAGCCTGGTATGTTCGTACATTGTATCTCCGAAAACACCAGAGATCCATACTGCAGGGTAAAAAGCTATGTGGCTGCTGCACCTTCTTTAAAATTAAATGGATGGATTTGTGTTCCAGTGGGAGGAGTATACAGATCCAAAGAAAGAAAGAAAAGCAAAAGGCTCTCTGTGAAGATTGAGGGATAGCCTGACTGCTTTGACAAACTGCCAAATACTACGCAGAGTAATGTTCTTGCAGTCATGGGGCAAAGCATATGAGCTCAGACAGCAAATAGAAGATGATCGGGATTATCTCTGTCTTGTTGTTGGCATCCATCTGTCTCAAGGGACAATGGAGTGCACCTCTGGGGGTGAAGTCAAACTGCTTAATTAGCAGCACTGAAGTAACCTCCCTAGGGCGCAAGCCTGGGTAGTGTATATGGAGGTCCTGGGCTGCCTAGACAACAAGACCCTCCCCCCTCAGTCTTGCTGGTGGTCCAAAGGAAAGCACAGCAATACATTTGGCACCAGCTTGGCTGCAGGAGTTGCCAGAAGGAGGCATACAAGGCGCCATCCAACTGCCTTAGAGATTCCACTCTGGATTTGTGTAGGGTTTACTCCTTAGCCTTTTCTTCTCCCAAAGAAATCCCTGGTTTATGTTTAGGATCAGAGTTTTCCATCTCCTAGGTGGGCTACCTTCTCAGCTTGATGAGCCCCACCTGCCCCTTATCTCTATTCTATATATGTGACAATTCGGACTGCTGGGCTTCAAGTGACAAGACGCATCCTCACGCTTTGCCTACATACATGGCTCAATGTTTTGTGAATTAGGCTGTCTCTGAGTGAGAGTGATAAAATTAGCTATATTTCCCCTAGGCAAATATTTATAGTTCTATGCAAGTACCTGCCTGTGTCCATCCAGCTCAGTTCTATCTACATGGACTGGCAAAAATTTTTTTTTGAAAAAATCCTTCCAGTAGCACCTTAGAGACCAACTAAGTTGGTCATAAGTTGGTCTAAGTTTGTCATAAGTTGGTCTAAGTTGGTCTCTAAGGTGCTACTGGAAGGATTTTTTTTATTTTGTTTTGACTACGTCAGACCAACACGGCTACCTACCTGTAACATGGACTGGCAGTTACTCTCAAGGATTTCAGAAGAGATCTTGGCCAGTCGTACCTGGAGATGCCAGGGATTGAACCTGTGACTTTCTGCACGCAAAGCATGTACTCTACTGCTAAGCCACTGGCCCTTCCCCAAGCTGGCCAGCCAGCTGCCTGCAAGCAGCATCCAGCCTACCAGAACGTGTTGACTATCTGCAGCTCTGGATAGTTCACACTAGACTTGGTTTCACTGCATTCTAATTTTGAATTTGAATAGTGGATTTCATTTTTCTTTTTCAATGCCAGACATTTTGGGCACCCTGGTATGATGAAATAGTCCATAAACACTGCATTTCCATTTCCAGTGAACTAGCCCTTGAGCAGCTAGGCTCTAAAGTATGCGCCTCCTCTGGTTTTAAGATGCTGGCCATCCCTGACTTGTTCTGATTCTGAAAGCTGTTCCAGAATCATACATTCCTCAGGAAACTGGCTGGGCAAAGCTCTACTGTGATCCTTTACTCCACTGCCTGAAATGAAAGGGAGATGGCGCCTTGGCAGTGAAAAGGCTGCTTCCAATTTTATCCACAACTGTGCTTTCTAACTAAGCATTTGACTCTTTCCAGCTCTGCCCAGGCTGAAATGAATATTCAAGAGCTGGAAAGGCCTGTGGAGTCTGGGGTCCAGGACTGGGTCTTTAAAAAAATATATGTTTCCCCTTATAGCCCTCTGCCAGTTCCAAAGTGCACAGGTCCCATCTTCCTATCTGCTCTGCATCCCTGCAGGCTTCCCTGACCCTGGCGGAGGCAGTGCTGGTCCATCTGCAGCAGGGCAAGGGTTAGCCCGGACTCTTGACAACGAGGGCTGTTTGGAGCAACCCACACAGTGGCTGCCTGGTGAAGGGGCTGAATGAAACCGAGACTGAAGCCAGAGCCAAGCTAAAGCAAGAGATGGCGACAGCTTGGACAATCTCTGCAGAGTTGTGCTTTCCAGCTCCCCAACCACTCAAGGACCTGTTGCCTTCAATGGAGCAGCTTTCAGCTCACAGCAACTTGGATAAAGGAACCAGAGCACTGGAGGTGCCATCTTTGTGCCAAACAGCACAGAGATACTCTGTGGCTACCTCCTCAGTGCTGTAGCACAGGAAGGCCTGTCAATGCCCATGGAAGATTTGCATAAGCTCATTTCACAGCAGAGGCTCTGGCTGAGCAGGCCACAAAAGAACGACAGAGAAATAAAAAGTGGTGAAAGATAAGCTGGAAACAAATCTAAGACCTGAATCTGTAGGGGATCTGGTGGCCTTATTTTTGCATACTCAGTCAAGTCCCTTTTAGGACTTGGTTCTTGCACAGAGAAACCTGCCTTTTAAATACCACTTTCTGAGCACAATAAGCTCAGCACCTATTCAGAAAACATAGATTGAAGGTATTACTTGGGACCCCTTCATGCCACCCGTTTAGTATAGCAAGTTCTGCAGCATACACTGAATATTGTACTTGCTTGAAATTGGCAGCCAGCCAAGGCCAAACTGATTTCACTATGTGCTGTTAACTCACATTTTGCCAAGCTAAAAGGCTTAATACAATTAAGAAACTAGAGGATCAGAATCATGAAATCAAGAGGAAATACCAAGAATGATGAGGCGTCAAAGAGCATTAAACTAAGTAAGGCTTATTTCTAAGTAGGGTGTATTTCTTTCAGGTAAAGCTTATGTCTTTTAACTTATTCATCTAGTTCATTGGAAAAAACACACATAAATAGAACCCTGTGTGATTTTATTTTATTTTTAAAAAAGATCTAAATGTGCAGGAAAAAGGGCATTATTATCATGCATTATTACTTGGGGAACCTCTTGCCCGCAAGTCAGATTAGGTCTGCCAGGCATCTTAATTTGGTCTGCCAGGCCATTTTCCAGAGCCACACCAACTTTCCCCAAACCTGCTGCCATATGATAGCAGGGTTCAGGTAGGTAAAGCCTTGGCTGCAAAGGAACAGTTGGGAGTCTTAGGATGCCCACCTGATTGTTCCACTGCAAGCAGTTTTTGCACCGAATGCCTCTTAAATTTGCCCCCAAATGCAGTCCCCACTGGGGTTAGTTCCACTTGGGAGTTCCAAATGAAGTCAATCCCTGCATTTGACAAGAATATTTGCAACTATGGTTTGAATTCAAGCAGTGGCTGCAAGAATCGGGAGTGCACTTAGAGTATACTTCAAATTCTTTGAAACTTAAGGAAGATGTCAGGTGATTGACTGCTGGACGGCCCTGCCCACCTGCCAAAAGTGGCCCACCAGTCAGATCAAGTTCTCTACCCCTGTGTTAGCACATATAGGGCTGGTAAAGCTTTAGCAATAAAGAGCTGTTCGGCAGCTCAAAAGTTACATTTAGAGGCTTTCACAAGGACAGCATTTAAAAGTCAGCCTTATTCTTTGCTAGAGGTTTTAGTGAAAACATATAGAACCTATTCCTGTTAAATCTAAGAAACATTTCTCAAGGGTGAAGTACCTTCATAAATTAGTTCCCTACAGATTAATCCACATAGTTCAGATAAGAGCATGCAGAGAACAGTACAAGATGCATACCATCAGAGATGCTGATCAAATACAAGAAATCACCCCCCCCCCCAATTTAGTTTCATTTCATTTAGAAGCATTTGCTTCTAAAATCTTTATAGTAACTCACGCAGGTACTCCCTGAAACCACTGGTCCTGCCAAACATTCTGCCTCAGGCAACCCTTGACCTGTTGACCAGTAACTGTATCCCCAATGTTCCCCATTGTTGTCATATGAAAATTCACAAGTTTCTGAAGGCAGAAAAAGAGATGCCTGATGACTGCATCTCAGCTAGGGAAATGAGTCTCTATAGATGGGAAATTTCAACATGGGAATTGCACTTAATTGTAATCCCTCAACCTAGTTCCCACATTCTCAAATAGTGATGCTAGACTCTGGAAAAGGGCCACATGAGAAGCAGGGAACAATGCTGCAGAGAGAGTAAAAAGAAATGGGTGGATTGAGTTTCCCTGGGAATCCTACAACTCTGAAAAACACTGACCTAGTTTGTTCTCAGGAATTATCCAAAGCCCTAAAATAATGCTCTCTGCTGTGCTATGCCACACTTAGTTCCCATTTATTGACCTGCCATTTTCAATAAGCAATTCAGCATGGGAACTCCTCCAAGTATAATACTAGCAAGTTGCTGTATCCAAATAATGCAAGAATGCACACCTCTAGTGCTGTGTACATACAAAACTATATAAGAGCAGAGCATGTGGAAAGTGAGATTTTGAAGGCCAACTCTCTGGGTCCTCCCTGTTTTGTACACAGCACTATGAGGCTTTAAAAGCAAAGGAAGTGAGCTAAGTTCTATATTTTAACAGAAGAAAACTTCAGCCAGAAACCATTCTAATTTCTCTGCTGTTGCAAAACTTTGTTTTACTGAATGCTGTTACCTTCTGCATCACGTTTAGGGAATTTTAAACAGGCAAATGGAAGAAGGTATCTGATTGAAGATGAAGTTAAGTGAAAGAAATTGGTCTCATTTAGCACATGACAGGATTCATCTGTGTTCTCGAGTCCACTGAGGTAGCATCATGGGCGTTTCATATTCATGAGCTGCTGCGACACTGTGTCCCCGCATTTACAAAGCACCGTGTTCAGCAAATTCTGTCCCTGTGGACACCCCATGCATTTCATGGTCTTGTCAGAGAGACATCAAACACGCCAGTAACCAAATACCAGAAAATGGCTTTAATTAGTGCATCTCAATTCGATAATTTTCCCCCTCTAAATAGAAAAAGGAGGAATAAAAATAGAGAAGTGGAAAGCAACAGGCTAGAGTCTTCAAAAAAATGCAAGGAACAAGGAATGGAGGCAGCTTCTGTGGAACACACAAACAAGATTGAGTTCTCTCTCCTTTGAAGGTAATAAGCAAACCAATGAGGCATGTATAGATGCCCCAGCCTCTCTGGACCACTGGCCAGGGCATAGATGGTGGAGGGTTACAATTTACTCTTCCAACATCAGGTCACACTACCCATTGGTGATGCCATTCACAGAGAAGTGAGTTTCAAACATTGTCATTAAAAGGAAAGTCATAGCCCTAAAAATACGGCGATATCAAGGAAAAACAAAAGGGGGCGGGTCCAACTTCCTGAAAGCATTTACGAACAGCTGCAACTATGCCAACATGCTGACTACAGCCAAAAATTATCTAAGAAGCTTTGGGATGATCTCATCACCATCTCATCACCCTTGCCCTATGCTGTGTAGTGCCAAAGAACACCACTTTATAAAGGCCATAATTTTAGGAGAAAACAAAAGCAAGCTGCATTTTATTGTCTCTTAAATCATCTAAACCTTGATATTTGGTTGCCTGTTATGATTTGGGGTGGGGGAGACAAGGAAGCAGCAAACACACCACCCTGCAGCAAGGTTGACTTCCCTTCCACTATGCGGTATAGAAAAAGAATTGTTGCACTATTCTATTGCCTCTGTGTTGAGAATATTCCAGAGAGAAAGAGAAAATGCTGGTGAACTCACTTAGACTGACTTCTCGGCTATCCTTTTAAATAGAACCATAGAATTGTAGAGTTGGAAGGGACCCCAAGGGTTATCTCACTGCTTGGTAGTTACCTGAGTCTTCTTTTTTCCTTTTCTCAAACATGGGGGCAACATTTGTGCGCCTCCAGTCCATAGGTCAGTCAACATCTAGTCATTTAGAGTCATTCATACTGAACGTTAATATAAGATCATAAGAAGGGAGCCCTGCTTGACAGCCTGAAGGCTGGATGCTCCCCACTCAGCCATTCGCTCCAGAAAGACACCATGTTCAATGGCACTAAAAGCCGCTGAGATTCAGTAGCATCACGTTCTTCTGTCTCTCTTTTGACACTCTCTTCTGTGCTAAACCTGGCCTGAATCCTGACTGAAATGTATCCAGGAAATCAGTTTAATTTAAGAGAGTCTGAATCTGGTTGTCCACACCTTGGCCAGGAAGGGACGTACGCCACTGGGCTAAAATGATGGGTACCTTCTAGGTCCTAGGAAAGACTTCTTCAGAAGCATTTTTGCTATTGTCCCTTGCAGGTATCTGAAGATCACCCCCATCTCTTCAAGAGACATTGATCACCTTCCTGAGCCCCCTTGGTAACCTTGGACCAGTCATTGCCTCTCAGCCTAACAGGGTTGTTGTGGGGATTAAATGGAGAGGGGGAGACCCATGGATGCTACCTTGAGCTCCTTGGAGAAAAAGTAGGATATAAATGACATAAAATCAATCAACTGAGACTCATCCAACGACAAGATTGCATTCCATATATTTCGCTAGATTCACCTGCAGTAAAAGGTGGAGTTGAAGTCCTGGAGGAGGCAATTAATTTTATTCTTAAAATGTCTCACATACACATATCACAGTGGGCTTTGGATGGTTGTACCACGTCCCACAGGTTAGCAGGTAAAAGGTTCTGGACCTTTTCAGAGACTTTTACATACTGACTGATATGTGTTTGCGCTTGACTGGTGGACACTGGCAGGGTTGTTGTGGGAATCCATGCTGTTTTTCTGTTGTTTTAGTTTTTTTCTGCTGTTTTCCACCTTCTCTCCTAGGCTGACCATGAATTTGGCTATATGGTCATTCCACTGGTGTAGCTGCCGTGTATCTCTTGTCCCAACATGAAGCGTATACAGGATCACTCTGCTCATGCTTCTGTGCCAAATAGTTAACTAGCTGTGTATGTTAAAGGCTCAGATTCTAGAACCAGTTAATTTTTCTCCCCAGAAACTCTGCCTTAATAAACAAATACCGGATGTGAAAATTTTTGATTGGCTGGCCATTTGCACATCGTACTGATAACAACTGTGGAATGTAACTGCCTGTAGATGCTAAAAAAGAAAATAGACAGAACAGATTTCAGTTGTCCTCATATTAATTGTATAAATGTCGCCTGAGGGCATGATGCAAAGATTACATCTGTAGATGCCATAAATTATTACTTTCTGGAGCAGCTAGTTCTAAGCTGTAGGTAACAAAAAGCAATTTCTCATCTATCACCAAGTGATATACACAAATTGGTCCAAACAGTAACAACAGCTGGAGCATCGGAGAACAGGATACTGTACTAATATAACTAAATGCAGTATTTCTGAAGCCAAAAATGTGTCTAAACTCCCAAATACAGTATCATTTACTGTATAGGATACCAGTTTGAAAAAAATGAATAATGAAGCTGCTGCTGAAGTGCCTATAAACCAAAAATCAAAATAAAGGTATATCCCCATTAATTAAAACAACAACAACACCAGAAAATGCCAACAAATGCCATCAATGCCAAAAATGCCATTAAAATACTAAAAGGCATGCTTTAAAAATAAATGCACTTTTCTTTAATCTTTAATTATGTGAAACAACAAACATATTACATATTATATTTTCCTGCAACTAAATCAAGACGTATACTCATACAAGCCAATATATCAGCAAAATCCTGGACTTTAGTATGCTAATGTACAAAATATGCCTGGAATTCACTGTCACAGAACAAATTCTAAAAAATAATTTTCAGAAGTCTCAATGTTTTATTTTGCTAGACTCTAATATAAGTAGGTATAGCATTTGTGCTGTGTCCCAAATGTTTTTGGTTACCAAAATAAAAATAAAAATCGACTGATGCACTGGATATGAATAATTGAATCAGAAGCTTCTTCAAATTCCATTTTTAAAAATGAAAGACAATGACTGAGGTTAGGCATCAGTTGTTTATTGTCACAGTGGGAAAAGGTAAGCAATTGGGGTGTGTGTGGAAATTTTACAGAGTGTACAAATGGTTCAAATCTCTGAAACAGATTGTGAGTTAGCAGAAAGCACTCACAGAGCTGAAAGAATTACTGAGAAACTAAGTGATTAAATTGATTTTTAATTAAGAGCAAAGTCTTGGAAAAAATAATCCCAACTAAATAGACAAGGCATCGGGATTTTAAAACATGCATTACCACAAGACAAGCAAAATAAGGGGCAAGAAATAAACTATGATATATTACAGTGCACCTTCTTGAGTATCTGAACTCATATTGCAATTCAGCCCCAAAACATCTGTGTCACCAAACGAAAAAAGGATGGGAGAAATCATCATAGGAACGCAAAAGCTCCATGCAGAAAACAAACCTAAGAGATCAAATCACCATGTTGTGAGTGTGGAAACACCAAGAGTCCAGAACTCAGTGCTCATTCATGTGCTACATCCCACACCCTGCCTGCAACTCAACTTACTGTAGGTTCGCTGCCATCATTCAGCCCCTTTAAGCAGGTTTCTCATTGTGCATTATAGATTGACTTCAAGTGACTCGTGCCAAAATCAACATGGATTGACTCAAAACTGCCCTTTTAAGTTGCTACTGTAATTTGGTCCTGTGAATTGACTCGAAGAGAGATGAGAAAGGAATGTGGCCATACTCCTGACTGCCAGAATACCAATGGTGGAAATGAACAAGTGGAGCTGCAGGTGTCTTGACCATTTTGATCAATGAATGAATGAATGAATTTATTAATACGGTCGTAGACCAGCATCCACACGCACAATATCACAGATCATAAAACATATCAAAAATACAAAGGACAGTATGAATATAACAAGGATTTAAATATAAAATATAAAATTAATTATTAGCGTACCCCCTGTAGTTAACATTTAGGGGTTTGATCATTATAGGATACCACTTGCTTCCTGTGATTGATTGCAGACACACAGAATTTGGCTACATTTAATGTAGTCTTGGGATTCTTGTCCTCTACCAGTAGTTTTAAACTATGGTGTTTGGATTCTTTCATGGACTTTTGCAAAACAGGTGTAATAAAAGTCAAACGTATATCCTCATAAAAACGACAACGTAGTAGTACATGTGAAGCAGTTTCTACTTCCATCGAGCCACAAGGGCAGACCCGTGCTGTATAGACCATTTTGATCGTAAGCAATCAAAAGGCCTTATTCATTAAGTTCATTGATCTTATTCCCATTGGTTTACAACTGGATCATGCCTGTTGCCTTCAGTATCTATTTGTATTTAAGACATACTGAACTCCACTCTGCAACATTTTGTTGCAGGTCCAACTTGTTCAGACATGTTACGTTGCCCAATACTAGATCATGCCAAGGTTGTGCTATAGACTTCCTCACTAGAATGTGGCACTAACTGCCTTTGGTGATAGGGGAACTGGTGAGATGGACCATTTATCACCTAGGATAAATGCTGTTCTTAATGCTTCTCCTTGTTCATCTGTGTGTCATTTCATGCTCAGCACAACTACTTGGATTGCTCCATCCTTTCAAAGTACGCATACATGTGACATTGTAATTCTTGCCCACATTCATTTCTAAAAAACAAAACTCAAGAGGTGATCATTATTATACAGTTTTATCCTACAGTTTAGTCTTTTGCACATTGAGTAGAGTGCACAGGGTATGGAAGAAATAGAAAACTTCCTTCTGTAAAGCCAGTTTGGTGATTTTTGCCTTAATATGAGGCAAGAAAGAAGTTTCTTATAAGCCTCTCATTGAATTATGTTAGGGAGCAGGTATGTCTGATTCTATTTAATCCCTTTCATGCTCCACTGCAAAAACAAGACAAACTACATTTCTTTTATGCTAAATTCCTTAGGTTTTTTTATTTAAAAAATCTTATATATATTTATTAAAAAAGGCAGCTTTGATCGGTAGCACTCATGACATTTCCACATCCAGAAACTCCTCAGAAGCCCCCTCCCTCCCTGCACATGAGGCCACCACAGCTGACAGCCAACTGGGTTTGATCACAGCCACTTGGAATCGGATTTTCATAAGACAGACGAAGAGCCTAACTGCTGCTTTCTTTCTCACTCCTATCAGATGAGAAACTGGGAGGGGGGGGGAGCAGGTCCTGAGGGAACAACGCTACAATCAAGGGCTATGCGGTTCTCTTGCTGTCCCTCTACAGCTGCAATTTTCAAAGAAGCTTGCCTTAGGCACTTTCAAATGATGGTGTCTCAATTCTGTAATCATATTTCAAGAGCTTTTTCTTAAAGGGTCTTTTAGGTAAACCTAGTCCGTCAACTACACTTATGGACTCAACAATCACAGCTGTCAATAGGACTGTATATTTAGGGTTCCGCAGAATTGTGCCAGGAAAGCACTGCATGCCAAAAGCCCGTTCTGAAGCAGGCATGCTTACCATTGCCCATCAACATTACTCCAACAGTGTGCATTGTACGACTTTGGCCTTTCCAGAGAAATACTAAGCCCCTCTGTAAAGAAAGGGACTCCAAAAGAGCAGCACCACACTAATGCCTGGTGCCTACACAATATGCCATGTCATTGCATGTATGTATTTAATAAATTTGCCACAATCTATTCCCTTTGATCAACCTTAGGTCAAGGAAGGTAACAGCTCTCTTTGTAAGTATCCTCACTGCTTGCCTCTCCGGTGACATCCTTTGATCTCTAACTACTCTTTTTTATATATTTTTAAAAAATCATTTTAAAACAGCTGATTAACATATCATCAAATCATGATCCAATTAAAAACAATAAACTAAAATAAAAAACAACCAAATTACAATCCAAATTATTAATTATTAATTTTTTTTAGGCTTCCCATAGTTTGTACCTCTAAAGTATATCTCCAGTATCTTCGTTCCTGCCTTCTTCTTGATGTTCTCATATTTTCCACATTCCGATCTTAAAGTTTAAAGTTCTCCGTCCCTGGCTATGCGATTCTCAATCATGTCAGAAATCATATATCCTTTCATCCATTTATTTGTGTATATATATTTTATCAACTGTCTATTTGCCAGCACAGCTTTTCCTGACTTCATTACAATCTTCCAATCCGGGCTGTTGTCCAAGTCTATCATTTGAAGTTTAATAACGCAGCAACTCCCAAGTTGTTAAATTATTCCAATCACGGCTGTTGTCCAAGCCTGTTGTTTGAGATTTAATGATGCAGTAACTTCTACGTTGTTAAGTTGTTACTGATTTCCATTGTTGAGCATACTGTTTGCAATACTGCAATGTAAATGAACTGTATTCCACAGATATAAGTCATTTGGCGATCAATCAGTTTTCCTGGAGACCACACAATCTCCCCCTCTGGGCCCTAGAAGGGGGTTGCTAGACATCCATTTAGCCTTCTCTCTGGCTCATAATGAAGAAATTCTGAAAACAGATGCATTATATGTTATCCCAAATTGTTGTCTTAAGTCATTATAAAGTCAGCTAGCAAGTATTTCCCACTTCCCTCGAAAAAGGGAGGAATTCTCATTTTTTCGTGCTGCGTCATATTAACAAGCGCCATCTTGTTTCTTCTTGTTTCTTCTTGTATCTTTATCAAGT